>NW_006921590.1:4023783-4113386 GCF_000298275.1 Orycteropus afer afer | reverse complement strand
CCCACCAGCCACTCCTTGGAAGGAAGATGGGGCAATCTACTTCCATAGTGATACCGCCTTGGAAACCCAAGGAGGGGTGCTATGAGTTGGATCCAACTCAAAGCAGTGAGTTTTTAATATGTTCAAAAATCAAGATATTCTTTACAATATTCTTAGATTACATTAGATTGGAGTAGAGGAGAAGAGAATAGATGAGTCTAATGAGATTACTATTCTTCCAGAGAACAAGAGTACTACTTTCTAAGAGAAGTAGATTTTCTTCCATTTTTTCTAGTATAGAAAGTTTTGGATAGAAATATTCATATCTTAGTATAATTTCAAATACCAGTATATGTTCTCTCCCAGCAATGTCTAAGCCTTAGAATGGACCATATTCACCATTTTCCCAGTTATAAGCAGAACATTTTGGAATCATAAAGAAATAATCTTATTATTTCCTGTCCCCAATGTTGTCAGAATCTAGTTTTGGAATTGTATAAATTTTATTCCTCAAGACAATGGCTAAAACAATGCTTATTTTCATTTATGCAGAAAGTGTCAAATCCTATTCCAAAATTCTTGTTCATCTTGCTACATGCTTACTAAACTTTACTCATTTGCTATGTTAAGGGACTTATTAAGGGAATGTAGACATTATTTTCAAATAATAATCATCATAATGTTACTGATACCTCTGATCCTTTCCCCAGCATATTTGGCTTGCCCAATGCTTGACTGTTTTTTAGTTCAGTCAAGTGCCTTTCAAAGCCCTGGTTTGGAGGGCTCATATTAAGTGCAAGACTAAGAGAAAAATACCTATCTCTACCTTTGAAAGTTGACTTGCCAGGGCATGCATGGGTCTAACCTGTCTTGAGGTGATACTTTGTTCTGATCTGGAACATTTTCCAAAGAAAAAGATGGCTAATGCATTATTCAGGACCAGAAGTATCATTTTCAGGTTCAAGTAGCACCTGGAAGACTCTGTCTTAGAAAATATGGGCAAGAGATGTCTGATTTGGGCACAGGGCTAGACTAAGTTAAATTGAGGTCTTTCCGTCTCTGAGGTAGTAGGATTCTGTGAAATGTGACTAGAAATAGTTGCCTTGGGGGGAAAAAAAAAAAAACAAAACAATGAGAAGACTTTAATGAGAAGAGGAACCTCTTTTTGGCCCTAAATATATTCAGGTGGAAGCTAGATTGATTTCTGCTTTGTTCCCCAAACAGCTTGAGTTAGCAACTGGCCACTGCCAAGCTTGTGCTTGGAGGAAAGAAGGCTTTATCAGTATGCAGATGAGGTGCTTGGGCATACTGCTAAACCAAACACCCTTGTGTCAGCAGCCTTTAACCTGATGTAGGAATTCAGCCTCATTTCTGGCCAGCAAATCAATTCATCCCAGAGAGAAACCTTGGGGATAAAAATTCACACACCATCAGGAATTCAAAACCTTACCTCCTGCAAGACTGGCTTCCAACAATTTGGAATAATAACACACTCCAACACAAAGACCGAAACCAACAAAGACCATCTCAGCTACTTGAACACATTTAAAAAGCTCTAAGCAGATGGTCAGCCCCATCCCAAACTGAACAGCCTGCGCTGGACCTATGAAAATGTGGTGTTTGCACCGTGCTTTCATCTTTATTCCAAAATCTAACCACTTAGTAAGCAGTTCCAATTTCAAGCAAGCCCCATTTTCATTTTCATTTGGGGAATGATGTGAACCAGTAAAAAAAAAATGGTGAATAGCTGGCTTTTAAAATCCATTAGCAATTGCACTTTGTATACCTGTACTTTTTCTTCTCTCAGTGATATACCTAGTGTACCTGACACCTGGAGTGAATCATTTTTAACATCTCCTTCACTCTACAACAAAATTATTTTCATTAATTATCATGAAAATTAAATTAATAGTGACCAGAAAAGAAATACAGTGAAAATTGTCAATTTATTGAACATTGTATATATAATTATGTTAATAAAAAAATAACAATTTAAATAAATACTACAGTGAGAATGAGTTAAATGGAAGGAATTAATACTTTTTAATTAAATGTAAAAGATAAAATTTAAATAACTATGAAATCATACCACTAATTTAAAATTGTAATTTCTTGATTCATTCCTTGAAAACATTTGACAAATACAAAAGAGTAAATGTCAATTTCAAAGCTATTCAAGTTCTTTAAAATATTTAATTTGTGAACAAGATTTGTATTTGCCAAACAAAATACTATATCTTGCGGTTCACATTCTGGCTCACCGTGTTAAATTTTATACACAAAATAAAAACATCATGTGACCAAAAAGGAATGAATTACTAGATCACAAAGTATTTGTGGGAAAAGTATGATATTGTCAACCAGTTTAAAGTTTTGGCACATGGTGATAATAAAATGTAGATCAATTTTCTATTGGTTTTATTATGATTTTTAAATTCTCTACAATCAATGCATTCCTGTGCTGCTTTCCTCTGAGGAGAACCGCTCACAACACCTCACTTTTGGCACCCCACTGGCTTCTTCCCTACCCAGGTTAGGTAAAGGATCTCTGGTTTTGTTCCTTCGCACACCACTGTTTTTGTAGGACCCTGGCTGCACAAAATTAAGTGGTTGGCTCCTAACTGAAAATTCAAAGTTTGGCAGTTCAAATCCACCAACCCCTTTATGGAAGAAAGATCTGGCTGTTGGCTCCTGTAGAGATTACAGCCTAGAAAACCTTATGGGATCTACTCTGTACTACTGTGCCACACGGGGTTACTCTGAGTTGGAATTGACTCTATGGCATCTTACAACAACATTCTATCATTTAACCCCTAGAGTCCTGCCTCCACTAAACCACAAACCACTTTTACCTGCACAATAATTGCTCAGATTTTTGAGAGCAAGGATTGTAACTCTCACTTCTTTATATCCCTCTTGGCATAATAACAAATAAATGAATGAATAGTTTATGAAAGACTTACTAATTTTTCTTATATGTATGCCCATACATATCTCTTAGGTTCCATGCAAATTTTATTTAAAAATAGATATATAAAAGTTTTTAATATTATAACTTTTAGGTAGATGAATCTCACAAACAAAATATTGAGCAAAAGAACTTAGAAGCTAGATTAACTACAGAAACAGGAAAACAATCCTAAGCTGTTACATGTCAAGATGAGGTGGGAGGTTGTTCTAGCGACAAGATGGGAATGCAAGAGGGATGTGGGTGGTTCTAATAAAGTTCTGCTTCTGGATCTGAGGCCTGGTTGCTTGAGTGTGTTCACTTTGTGAAAATCCCTCAAGCTAAACTTTTGCAATAAGCATGCTTTTCAATAGTATATTATACTTCAATAAAAACATTTTTTTCTTAAAAAAGTCACAAAAAATGTATCATGCATTAAAGAATTAAAATATTTTTAATGACATATTAGGACAAAGAAGATCATAACTTTCCTGTGAGGTAGGTACATATCTGTAATTTCTCGACACTTCTACAACCTCCTAAAGCTACAGGAGTTTGTCAGTTCATTTAGACTAGTTATTAATGTCTGCATAACTAAAACTAACTTTAAAAATGTACTTTATAATAGTTTTGGTTCCAAATTCAACTTCTTTTACATCTATGAATATCAGGTTGACTCAGGAAAGGTCTCTGGTTTTCAAAGTTTTAATCACTCATTTTCTTGGTGCTTCACTCTGAATCAAATTCATTCCCATCTCCTTTCTCCAGAAGACTTTCAAATCCTTGATTTCCCATAAATCATACTGTTCCTCTTGAAAGAAGGGTAATTTGTGAAGGAAGACAATCTAGGAGGGGAAGTGCCTGTGACCCATGGGTGAAATGGAAAGGCACTGGAGGGATCAGAGGAGACATGAGAAAAGAACAAGAGAAGAATTAACAACAACAGTGAAGGTGAACCACAGGGAGTCACAAGTTTGCCACAAGTTAACACAATAGTAAGAGAAAAATATTGTTTACTGGAGCTTCTCAGAATTTAATGATAACAACAACAAAAGTAGCATCAACCACAGCAGTTCTTTTTTGATGATTTACTGAGCTAAGCACATGGCTTTGGTCTCGTTTGAGCCTCACAATAACCCAGTGAGGTACCCATTGACATCTAGTGGACTCCAACTATTAGCAACGCTATAGGACAGATTAGAATTGCCAAATACGATTTCCAAGGCTGTAAATCTTTACAGAAGCAGACTGTCTCATCTTTCTTCCACAGAGTGGGTGGTGGGTTTGAACCACAAATCTTTTGGTTAGCAGCTGAATGCTTTAACCACTGTGCCACCAGAGTTCCTTCCCAATTAGATAGGTATTGTCATCTCTATTTTAGAGGTGATGTAACCAAGACACGACCAAGGACACCCAGGACATCAAACCATGACTCAAACCTAGTTTTCTTCTGGCTGTCCTTACCAGCACACAATATGGCCAAGACTGTATATCAAAGGAAGGATACATGTATCACAGAGTCATCCCCAATCCCAGAGCTCATTTAAGAAATGTTTTGTTTTGTTTTGTTTTGTTTCAATCACAACTAGTCCATGTTCACACAACACAGAAGGTAGCTGATCTTATTCTTCTCTCTTAGCATTTACTATATTTTATTGAAATTATCTGGGTATAAAGTTGTCTATATCATCAGACTTTTTCTGATGTTAGCTATTGGATTTTGTTAATCTGCAATGTCTTGCAGAGAGCTCAACAATGGTATTAATAACAATTGGGCTAATTTAGTAAATCATGCTCAACATTTACATCTCTTGGCTTAACAACATCAAGTAGAGCCTCCCTCCTCCCCACTCCTTCCTTTAATCAGTACACATTGAGCAACAAATTTCCACTCATATATCTCCCAATCAGGACAGAAACTAGGACTGACAAAACCAATAACCAAAACCAGTTACACTAACTTTCAACTCTCTGCCAAACATCTAGGTTGATTTTTGTAGTGCATGCCCCCTTTTTTTACATGTTTTTTCTGGGTGACATGTTTAATTTATTCAAATTCTGGCACCATCTACACTACAAATTACCTCATTTCCTTTTTCTAAGTAGTTTTTCTACTACTATAAAGTTTCAGAGCTGCTAGCAAAACTAAAGTAATTTGCAGTTTGGATAAAAGAAACAAATGCTAAGGGCTATTTGACACAGTTTTCATTTGTTTTTTAGTTTGTGTTTTTTTTTAAATTAAGAGATGAACAACTTTATATGAGATCTATTTCTACAAAAAATGAGTTAGTATCAGTGGATTTATATTAGAGCATGGGTGATTGTGCTCACATTCAGGGAAGAATTTTGCTGCCCAAAATAAACAAATTAATTAATTAATTAAAAAAGCAGCTGGTCAGGGTGCTCAGATCTCCTTGTGATCGAACTGGGTTGAGAACAATGTGGCTACTTCAGATAGCCTATGTAGATTTCATACAAAAATCAAATGGCACACGAACTCATTGTATGGAAGTTTTAATAGAGTCATACTTAACTCTACGTTATCTTCTCAGTTACACCTCGATGCTAATTAGGGATATTTTTATTCTGGAATGCAGTACATTAGGGCCTTTACGGGTTTGGCTTTGGGTCCATTTACACAATCAAAGTTTTAAACACAAAATATTAAACAAGTTTCTTTATGAATCAAAGAGATAGAGTGAAGCCTCTTTGAAATGGGCATGCTTGATGTGTGGACTTTTGGAGTAAGAATGGGACACAATTAATGAAAAAAATTAAAAAAAAAAATACAGCTCTTTCTGATCTTTCCTCACCAACTTGAGGGAGAGTCAACTAGAGCATATTTGTTGCTGTTGGTGTTGGGTGCCATCCAGTTGGTTTTGACTCATAATGACTCTACATACAACAGAAAGAAATTCTGCCTGCTTCTGCTCCATCCTCACATTTCCTGTGCTTAAGCCCATCATTGCAGCCACTGTGTCAGTCCATCTTACAGAAAGTCTTCCCTTGATATAGCATGATATCCTTCTACAGGGACTGGTGGTCCCTTTTGACAACATGACCAAAAGTAGGTGAGGCAAAATCTGGCCATTTTCACTTCCAAGGAGCATCTGGCTGCACTTCCTCCAGGACATATTTATTCATTCTTCTGGCAGTCCATGGTACCTTCAATATTCTTCACCAATACCACAACTCAAAAGCATCAACTTCTCTTCAGTCCTCCTTATTCAGTTTATCCAGCTTTCATATGCATATGAGGTGACTGAAAATACCACAGCTTGAGTTAGGCTCACCTTAGTCTTCAAAGTGACATCTTTGCTCTTCAACACTTTAAAGAGGTCTTTTGCAGCAGCTTTGGCCAGTGCAATACGATGTCTGATTTACTGACAGCTCTTTCCATGGGTGCTGATTGTGGATCCAAATAATAGGATGTCTTTGACAACTTCAATTTTTTCTTCATTTATCGTGATGCTGCTTATTGGTCCAGTTGTGAGGATTTTCATTTTTTTCATGTTGAAGTGTAATCCATACTGCATTTAGACTTTAATCTTCATCATTAAGTGCTTCACTTCAAGTCATCTTCACTGTCAGCAAACCAGGCTGTGTCATCTGCATATTGCAGGTTGTTAATGAATCTTCCTCCCATCTTGATGCCACATTCCTCTTCATATAGTCCTGGTTCGAAGATTATTTGCTCAGCATATGGATTGAGTAAGTATGGTAAAAGGGTACAACCCTGACACACACCCTTCCTGATTTTAAACCATGCAGTATCCCCTTGTTCTGTTCAAATGACAGCTTCCTAGTCTATGTATAGGTTCCTCATGAGCACAATTAAGTGTTCTGGAATTCTCATTCTTCTCAAAATTATCTATAATTTGTTATGATCCACAAAGTTGAACACATTTGTATAGTCAATAAAACATGGGTAAATATCTTTCTGGTATTCTTTGTTTTCATCCAAGATCCATCTGACATCAGCAATGATATCCCTTGTTCCACATCTTTTTCTGAATCCAGGTTGAATTTTTGGATGTTCCTGTCAATATATTGCCACACTGTTTTTTGAATTATCTTCAGCAAAATTTTGCTTGCTTATAATATTAATGATATTGTTTGACAATTTTCAAATTCTGTTGTATCATTTTTCTTTGGAATGGACACAAATATAGACCTCTTCCAGTCAGTTGGCCAGGTAGTTGTCTTCCAAATTTCTTGGCATAAAATAGTAAGTGCCTCCAGCATGGCTTTCATTTGTTGAAACATCTCAGTGGGTATTTCGTCAACTTCTGGAGCCTTGTTTTGTTTTTTTGTTTTTTTTTTTTGCCAATTCCTTCAGTGCAGCTTGGACTTCTTCCTTCAAAACCCTTGGTTCTTGTCCATATGCTACCCCTGAAATAGCTGAACATCAACCAAATGATTTTGGTACAGTGACAGTGTGTATTCTTTCCATCTTTTGTTGATGCTTCCCGCATCAGTCAATTTTTGCCCATAGAATCCTTCAATACTGCAATTCGAGGACTGGGTTTTTTTCTTTGGTTCTTCCAGCTTAAGAAATGCTGAGTGTATTTATCCCTTTTGGTTTTCTAACTCCAGATCTTTGCACGTTTCATTGTAGTATTTTACTTTCTCTTTTAGAGCATATTTAAGACCCTTAAATATAAGTGATATCATTACCTACCTAATATAGGAATGATAGAGAAAATACTGTCTTAGCATACATTCTTTTGCTACTACTCACCCACCATTTATTGAGAGGCCCAAGAGGAGTCAGAACTGTCACCAGTAATAGCCTCTTCACAGACTAGCACAGGACGAATGTGTTTACATTTACATTGATATACGAAGGGAAAATATATGTAGAATGTGTTGTATCTCTGCAGATGCTCAGATACACAAATGAAAAATGCAGCTGTTATGCTAATACAAAGAGCTCATGATTGAAAATGTAAAATATAAGTTATCAGAACTTTAAATCTAGAAACCTAAGTGAATGATTAAATGGTTTATTAGAATTATATTAGGAGCCAGAGGGCCCAAGTAGTTTGAGATTGGCTACTAACCTAAAGATTGGCAGTTCAAATTTATCCATTGGCTCTGCAAAGAAAGGGCTGACAATGTACTTCTGTAAAGATTATAGCCAAGGAAAACCTATGTAGTAGTTCTACTTTGTAACACATGGGGTGGCCACGAGTCAGAATTTACTAGAAGGCAGCTAACTACAACAACAGTATTATATTACAATAAATTACGTATTTGATAACATTATATACTTTCAAGGTGTTGTTTCTAGTGATCCATAGGTCAATATACAAAATTGCACTGAATACAACGCATTAATGTAGCATTAGTCCCTTCCAATGCAAAGGATGCAATACCTCTGTAATTTGTGTCTGTAATTTTCACTGAATAAACCTGTGCATTTAGCATACCTGAGAATGAATAATCAAGGAAGTTCAGAACTCATAAGCATCCAGCCTACTTCATAGGACCAAGAAGTGCAATCCAGTTTTGAAAATTATCATGCAATAAGTTCTGCACCACTCTGGAGTAAGGGGGAAAAAATGCATCATTCTATTAGAACTGCACTTAGTCTGTCAACCTAGAATTTAGGATTTTTCTTTATTTTGTGAAGGATTCTGTTGTAGGAATCTTGTCTAATGAACGAATTGATTCCATAACAAGAACACAACCTGCTTCTTCTTTATTTTCATGTATTCCACAAACATTTATTGAGTACCACAATTCTCACCTGTAATGAATGAGACCCAGGTTTGATTCCTGGGCAACGCACCTCATGCACAACCACCACCTGTCTTTCAGTAGAGGCTTGCGTGTTGCAGTGACATTGAACGTGTTTCAGTAGAGCTTCCAGATTAAGCTAGAGTAGGAAAAAGGGGCTGGCAATCTACTCTCAAAATCAGCCAATGAAAATCCTATAAATAACAATGCTCTGATTCACATCCAGTCTTGGGGATGGTGCAGGACCAGGCAGTGTTTCATTCCATTGCACATAGGTCACGATGAGTCAGGGCTGACTCCAAAACAATAAAAAAAATGAACATGATACATAAATAGGGTGTATAGTACATCCGCCTAAGGCATTTGACTGCTAACCAGAAGGTTGACAGTTCAAACCCACCAGCCACTCCTCAGAAGGAACATTGAGCAATCTACTTCCATAGAGATACTGGCTCAGAAACCCAAGGAGGGGTCGCTACGAGTTGGGATCGACTGGACGGCAGTGAGGGTTTTTTTTTTGTTTTTTTTTAATAGTATATCCAAACTCACCCACCAGCTGCTCTGTGGAAGGAAGATGGGGCAATCTACTTCCACAAAGATTTACAGCCTCCGAAACCCAAAGGAGGTCCCTATGAGTTAGAATGGATGGATGGCAGTGAACTTAGGATTCGTTTTGGTATAATATGTTAGAAGGAGCTCTAGTGGTGTAGTGGGTAGGGCAGTTGGCTGCTAACCAGAAGGTCAGTGGTTCAAACCCACCAACTGCTCTACAGGAGGAAGATGAAGCAATCAACTGTAAGGATTTACAGCCTTGGAAACTCAGTGTGAGTTGCTATGAGTTGGAATTGACAACAGTGGGTTATGGTATGTTAGAAGGTAACAATCAATGGAGGGGGGATAAAAAGGCAGGAGTAAAGCAGGGCAAGGGAAAGGTCCTTTAATAATTAGATACAGCATAAATTTCACACTTTTATCTTTGGGAGTGAAAAAAGGAAAACTAAATCCAAACATAAACTTACATGGTCAATCTATAATAATATTTGTGTATGGTTGAACTTCAAGAGAAAATGTCATTTCAAAAAGAAACTTCCATTTGGAAAATTGGAGAGAGAACATCAACTAATTTTTTTTCCCTTGAATAAATCTCTGACTTTATCATATGGAGAATGCAGGAAGTTAAAGGCAATGTACATTTGTCACAACAGTTAGATTCGCATCATCCTGAGTAAACAAACAATTCACTTACTTTGTCAACTTTCATTTTCTACTAGTAATATAGGAACAATCAAGTCACCTTGGATTTTCTGACAGGTAGTTGACTCCATAAACCACTTAAGCCAACAACTGTAACAAGATTCAAATATAGGCTCACAAGTAGCCAGTTCAATGAGGTGCCATTGCTCATACATTGATTTCCAGAAGAAAAAAGGCTGGCTTTTGGCTGTCTGTTTCATGAAGCATGCTTATGAGAGACAAGGACTCAGTTCTACCTTCTAATTATGTGGAGAAGCTCTTTGAACTTAATGCATTTCTTGAGACATCTTTGTGTACACCATCATCCCTCCTCCCCACCATACAAACTGTCACACTCTGACATTCTCCATCCTCAAATCCATAATCCATGACTCCTACTGACCCAGGAACAATGTGGATGCTTCCTTGCAAGAAGGCATGAGGGTGGAGTGACCGTTGAATATACTCTGTTTTTTTTTTTAAACTGTCATATGGCGAGATAGTAGTGGGTTTCAATGCTGTCACCTATTCAGTCAGCCCAGATGAACTAGAATCACTATTTCAGTTATATCATAGCTCCAGGCAAGAACATGTCACCTTCTTTATTTCCAGCTTCCAACAAGCTGCTTAGGCAGATGCTAAATGTGGTCCTCCCTGCCACGTTCAGTAGAGTGGCCTTTGTGTGGGTTAATTGAGCCCCCACTCCATTTAATAGGCTGTTGAAGTCTTATTGAAACAGAGCTAGTGCCGCAGGTTAAATACATTGCAGTGCTCTTGCTAATCCTCTCATTAGCAGGGCTGGAAAGCTTGTTGGGAGCTGTGAGTTTGCATATATTAACAGGGAGCTCTTCACTCAAGTGCTATCAATAAAATGACAAAGCCAGTTTGCAAATAGTGAAATCAACAGTGACACAAAGCTAGATATCTTTAAAATAAATAAATAAATAAATAAACAGCTTAGCAACTGATAAATCTTAAAGTTGCTCTTGAGAAAAGAAAAAGATAAGCTGGTGAGAGATGTCATTTATTGGGTCAGATTTAAGACAGAAATGAGACTGATGTCAAACCACTGCCCAGACCAATGGATAAAGTTAAGAAATTATGTTAATGAGCCATAGGGGCTAGGCCCACATTTGGAAGAACCCAAGATGGCCCAGTATGTTGCTTTTTATAAGGAGGTGAAAAAATAAAATATAATTATGGTAATGGCTGAAATAGGTTGGGCAATCCTACTTCCGTAGTGATACTGCCTCGGAAACCCAAGGAGGGGTCGCTGTGAGTCGGGTTTGACTCGACGGCAAACAACAAATGGCTGAAAAGATAAGATGCAAAAGTCTGTACAGAGCCTTATGCAAATTATCCATGTTAGTGGTTATTTATTTATGCTTCTTAGAAGCAAAAATGGCAAGAATCCATCTCACATATTTTGGACATGTTATCAGAAAGGACAAGTCCCTGGAGAAGGACATTATGCTTGGTAAAGTAGAGGGTCAGCGAAAAAGAGGAAGACCTTCAAGGAGATGAATTGATACAATGGCTGCAGAAACGAGCTCTAACATAGCGACAATTGCGAGGATGGCACAGGACCAGGCAGTGTTTCTTTCTGTTGTACACAGGGTGGCTGGAAGTTCAGAATTCACCTAATGACAACATTAAGGTTTTTCATATATATCCCTCTGGAATGTCACTCTGTTCAAGGTTATCTTTTTATTCTTACATGAAATCCCTCCTGAAATACTAGACAATATTTTTTTTTCAGTATTCCTCATTAACTGTACAAAATTCAACAGGTCAGGAATTGTGTCATCATTATATGTAGATTGCTTGAAGGTACTTTACATAAAGCCTTCATCTAGAAGTATATCGATAAAGTTTTAAGTTTTACAGTTTATTTCTTACATTTTCTTCTGGAAAACAATTACAGCATTTGAGAATAGATTTGAAAGAAACTTAGGAAGTACAGGAAAATATCCTAATTAGAAATCAGTAAAATGTAAAAAAGAATAAAATAAAAATAAAAAATCCCTTAACAGAGCATATTAAGTATATATTACAGTCATACTGTGAATCTCTGCATACATACTTTAAGACTAAGATAAATGTTTAATATTGATATATAGTTTGGAATTTTCTATAAAACCATGATTATTGTTTTTTGGTTGAAAACTATTATTAACTTTTTATTAGTATCACCATCACCATCATTGCTATGATTTACAATAAAATTTCTGTGAGGGCTCCCTGAAGATTAAAGACTCTTTTTCTTTCTTTTTTTTAAAATAATATTTTATTGTATTTTATGTGGAAGTGTACATAGCAAATCAGATTCCCCTTTAGCAATTTTTCTACAAAGTGTTCCATGTCATTGCTTACCTTTTTAACAATGTCTCAGCATTTTCATTATTTCCATTCTCTTTGCTATGTTTCCATTGATCTAGCTTCTCTTGGCCTTCTTGTCTTCTTATATTTGCTTTTGGATAAATGTTGATCATTTGGTCTCATAGGGTTAATTATTTAGCTATAATTCACAGGTGATATTGTTTCTTTTAGGGAGCTCTGGTAGCATAGTGGCTAAGGCATTTGACTGCTAACCAGAAGGCTGGTGGTTCAAATCCACCAGCCACTCCTCGGAAGGAAGGTGGGGCAATCTATTTCCGTAGTGATACTGCCTCGGAAACCCAAGGAGGGGTCACTATGAGTCGAGTCTGACTCGAGGGCACATAACAACAACACAAACAACATTGTTTCTTTTACAGGCCAATCTATTATGTTGACCTGCAGAAATAGCTTCAATTCTAATCTCAAAGCTTATTTTAGGGGGATAGTCTTGGGTGTTCCTCTAGCTTCTATCATCAATATTTTCTGATTTAGAATGGAATGGTTTGTCAAAAATACCCTTAAACATTCCCTGTCAGTTCTAAGATACAGTTAAAAGACAACCTTTTAAAATGAGATAATTACCTCCTATTCAACATATATTACCTTAGAATTCCACCTGTTGGATTTTCTTTAAGTAAGTCCATACATATGAGTAGCTAAATGACCTTACATTGAAAAAAAGCAAATGGAATTTCTCAGGATGGTTGGAAATGTATCAGTATCACACACAGCTAGTTATTGATACCATGGACTGCTAAAAGAATTAAGATCTGTTCTAGGAGAAGTGCAGCTGAAGTGCTCCTTGGAAGTGAGAGTGGCCAGACTTGGTCTCACATACTTTGGTCATGTTATCATAAGGGACCATTCTCTGGAGAAGGATGTCATGCTTGGTAAGGTGGAGGGTTCACCACAGAGGGGAAGGCCCTCAATGAGATGGATCGACACAATGGCTGTGGTGATGGGCTCAAGTATAGCAACGATCATGGCGTGGGACGGGGTGGTGTTTCCTCTGCTGTGCATGGGGTGGCTACGAGTTGGACACGACTCAAAAACACCTAACAACAACAACAACAAGGCTGGCTTATCCTCATACACTTAGAGTGTGGCTCATGAACGAACAGTATCAAGATTATCTGGGAGCTTATTAAAAATACAGAATCTCAGATTCCATCCCAGACCTACTGCATCAGAATCTGCATATTAATAAGATCCCCAGGTCAGTCGTGTGCATAGTAAAGTTTGAGAAGCTCTGCTCACAGCCAACATTGCTAGAAGCTTTCAGAGATCACAATGCTTCTTTTCAAATAAATTGTAAAGATAAACATATTTTTATTAACTCTTGCCTGTCATGGAGGTAGTTTGGAACAAAAAACCAAACAGCCAAAAAAAGGACATTGTTAGCATTTATTTTTATTTGTTCAGAACCAAAAAACATTATTTGGGGTCAAAACAAAACCTCCTCTGTAAATCCATTACAAAATCATCTGTAACATGTTGATTCAGTTGAGTTGAACAAAAGAAGACAACCCTGGTGGCACAATGGTTAAGTGCTTGGCTGTTAACCAAAAAGTTGGCAATTCAAACCTACTCAGTGGCTTTATGGGACAACTCACTGCCCTCGAGTTGGATCTGACTCATAGCGACCCCTCTTTGGGTTTCCATGACAGTATCGCTATGGAAGTAGATTCCCCAACCTTCCTTCTGAGGACCTGGTAATCTGCTACCATAAAGAATACAGCTGAGAAAGCTGTGAAATAGTTTTACTCTGTCCCATGAGGTCATTATGTATTAGAATCGACTCAACAGCACCCAACAGCGAGGCCTTCTCTCTCACTCTGCTGAAATTGTTACTGCTCAACTTAGAACAGTAATTTTCAAGGCTATATTAAAAAACCTTTCAGCCACTCTAAAATTTCAGTTGCAGGAATCAAGGTCACTACATTTCAAGTTTGGTTCTCTATTAGGCATACAGACTAGAGTTTTATATTACGTAGAAAGACTAGAGTTTATTCTGGTCTACAATTATATTGGCAGATATACAAGGCATTGTTTATACTACTGTTCATAAAATAACCAAATACACACACATACATATTTACACACACACAGGAAATCCATAGCCAAACAATGTACATGACCAACTGAATGGAAGTAGAATCCTACCAGTTTAAATGTGTTACTTTCTCCCCCTCTCCTTTCCTCTCCTCTCCTCAACTCTTCTCTCCTGAACTATACTCTCCTCTAGAAAACAAGATGTTAGGGAGTTTCCTTGGAGAAGTACCTTGTCATTTCACCACTCTTTAAGACAACTGTGGAATGCAAGAGGGAAATTCTGCCTTAAGAATTCCCCAGTATCATGTTGCCCCAAGTTGAAACTGATCACATTTATCAAACACTATAGAAGTGCTAATATTATGCATTGTTAGCCACAGTTAATGCAATCAAGGGAACACCTTCAGCACTCTGGTGTGTGTATGTGTGTGTATGTGTGTGTTTGTGAGGGTGTGTGTAAGAGCTGTTCCTTGGGTAAGGAGAGCAGGAAAGTTTAGAGCATAGGCTAGTGTGAGGTTTTCTCATATTAAAGAGAGACATTAGGATTTTTGAGTCAATTGGGTGGGATGATAACAGTTCCTGAAGAAACTTCTGATGTTCACTGAAAAATGTACATGAAAATGTAACGAGAAAGAAAGAGAGAAATGAAAATAACTCTTAAAAATGGAAAAAAGACAAAGCTACATGCTATAATCAGGGGAAAATATCCAGTAATTGTTGTTTTGATGAGTTGGTCAGAGAAACGCAATCCAGAAATGCTCACATTCGGTTTTCTGAAGCAAAACAGCAAGTATGGGCTGGAAGCAGTAAAAACAAAAGTTTGCTGCTCTTTAGCTCAAGGGTATAAATGTAGCACTGACCTAAAACTTAGGCACCATTTTCTCTCCTTCAACAATAACATGGACATTATTTTCTTCTTTTATCAAAAATAATCTTTTAAAAAGATTCTGGGCCAGTTAATTTTAGAGGAACATTTTTTTCACTCAAGTTCAAAAAACAGAAAATTTCTACATGAATAATTTATCCCATAAAATGTAAAGAACAAAAGAAAAACTCTACCCATTTAATTTTATAAAGAAATCAATATTGATACAAACCTAGATAAGAAACCTACCCCACTATATAAATAAATCTCATATATGAATAAAGGGAAAATATAATAAATATAATAGTATCAAATGAAACTTGAATGATTGTAGTAGATAATAGTTTTTCATCTTCCACCTAACTAGTCCACTCTAAATATCACAAGTTGGGTTCCCTACAAAGCAAACTCTAAAATACTATGCTTATGCAGGATGTTTATTAAAAAGCATCTTTGAGATCAACATCTATGGAAGAGACATAGGGGAAACAAGTGAGTAGAGGGAGAAGTTGAGCTGTGATGCAAGGCCCAAAACATCCACAGCCAACTCCAAAGGCAACTCTGGAGCTGGAACAAACCTTTGGAGTTGTCCCAAATTTGGCTGGAATGGTTAGTTGAGTTGAACAAAAGAAGACAACCCTGGTGGCACAATGGTTAAGCACTTGGCTCCTTTTCACTCCCACACCAACCAGTCTTTGGATATGGGCCACTCCAAGAAGGGGTAAGACCTAGGATGAGGCATCTCTCACAACCAATGTTGGCAAAGAAGAGCTCTTTACCCTAGATTTGTTGAGCTCAGTCTGCTGGTTGTCATGTCTCCTGACACACACAGGGTGTCTATCTTAATATTGAATGGAAATGGAACCTTGAAGGAGAAAGAGAGACTGAGAGTCCTGGTATCAACAGGTTCTTATTTTAATTCCAGGAGGCCTGACTCCTTCAACTTTTCCTTCAATTCTCTGAGATACTCCAATATCTTTTCCAACTATATGAGTTAAGAAATCTTCCTTCTCTTAAGCTAGTCAACTCATAAGTAGACTTTCTGTTATGACTGATACAATGTCAAGTTAAGTTAATTAACAAAAATACTTTCACATATACACACATACACTCACAGAACCCACAGGCTAACATCAAGTACGAATTCAATCAACCAAATTAATATCATGAAAACAAAGGCATTCTATGACTAAACTACCACAATCAGTGGGGTCAATCCCAGGAATGCAAAGATAGCTTAATATTGGGGGTGGGGGAAGTCAGTATAGCCTACTGCATCACATCAATATTCAATTAAGAAAACAATATGACCATTTTAGTAGAAGGGTATGATAGACTGAAAAATGGCCTACTAAATATGTTCACATCCTAATCCCCAGAATTTATGTGTATGCTATGTCTTAGTCATCTAGTACTGCTGTAACAGAAATACCCTAAGTGAGTGGCTTTAACAAACAGAAATTTATTTTCTCACAGTTTAGGAGGTTAAGAGTCCGAATTCAGGGCACAGTTCTAGAGAAAGGCTTGTTCTCCCTGTTGGTTTTGAAGGAAGATCTATGTTTCTTTTCAGCTCCTATTTCATGGTTCCTTGGAGATCTCATATGGCATAACATCTATCTTCCCCCATCTCCACTTACTTAATCTGCTTTTTTTATGTCTCAAAAGATAGTGATTTAAGACACACCCTACACTAATACTGCTTCATTCCTTATAATCACAGGTATAGGGGTTAAGATTTATAACACATTTTTTGGGGGACACAATTCACTCCATAACATGTTGTTACCTTATATGACAAAAGGAACTTTGCAGATATGATTAAGTTAAGGATTTTGAGATTGGGAGATTATCCTGAATTATCTGGGACTCAATGTAATCATAAGCATCATTTTAAGAGGGAGGCAATAGAGTTAATGATGAAGGAGATGTGACCATGGAAGCAGAGACTGTAGTAATGTACTTTGAAGGTAGAGGAAGGAATGTAGGCAGCCTCCAGAAACTAGAAAAGGCAAAGGAACAGATTCTCCCCTCAGAGACTCCAGAGAGAATTAGTCCTAACTATGCCTTGATTTTAACTTGGTGAGACTCATTTTGGACTTCTGATCTTGAGAAATGTAAATGAAAAAAATTTCTCACTAAGTGTGTGGTAATTTATTTTAGCAGCAGCCGGAAATTAGCACAAAGGGAAAAAAAGAATAAAATTCCATGTTCAATGTTGTTTTTTACAAAACTTAGTAAAGCACACTTTATTGGCATGATGAAGCTCAACAACCTATTTAAAATGGCAGCACAGAGCAAGTTGTGATTATTTTTCAAACCTTGTTTTGGAAATTTAACCAAATGAGGTAAGAAATGAAATGGAAATGGATAAATGTCCACTGGGGGAGGGAGTTATTCTTTTACAAGAAAATACAAGAGAGTGAATAATTTTTGCAACAAAATCTCCGTGATCTTTTAATTAATTACAAGAAAGTGAGAGAACTTAAAAAAATTCATATAAAAGTATTTATATTATTTACTTTGGAGGCTAAACTATGAGGTAGAAAGTATACTAGAATTAGACATAAGAGAACCAAAATTTACTTATTTCTTTAATACTAACCATCAGGATAACAATGGACAAGTCACTTTAAATAGTAATTTGTCTCATCTCTTATTTGGTAATAATGTTCTTTAGCAGGTATTCATTCACTGGCGGGGTTTAGTATTGATGTACTCTTGTGATCCCTTCCTGTTCTAATATCACTGGCATGACTTTAGAGACATTTCATCCAAACAGAGAGAATAGAGGGGAAGAACTCATGAAGACTATGGTTTCCCTGAGTTAGAGTTCCCACTAGAATGTGAGCTCGAAGAGGGTTGTGATTTTATTCACCTTTATATTCGCAGTACTTAGAATAATGCTTGGCATATAATAGAAACCTAATAAATATTTGTTGAAGGAGGAAGGAAGGAAGGAAATGAGTATCCTGGTTGAAAGAGCTCATTAAGTGCCCAGAAAGAAAAAGAAAAATAGAACTTCCCAAGGTGGTTTACCATCATGACATTTCAGAAAATAGAGGATAAAAAGAACACCCCACAGGCTTCCAGAGAGAAAAAAAATAGTGCATATAAAAGATCAGTAATTAAAGTGGGTTTGGAAAGTGGGTTTTCAAAAGAAAAAAATAAAAAGTAGAAGGCATTGGAGCAACACCATTATAATTCTTAAAGAAAGCCCCAAACTCAACATTCAGCCAATCTATCAATCTGATATGAAAGTAAAATACAGACACATAGGTTCTCAAAACGCTAATTTCTTTTCTATCTTTTCTTAGAAAGCAACTGGAGAACATGCTCCACCAAAATGAGGCAGGAAACCAAGAAAGGAAAAGACACAGGCTATAGGAAATGGAGGATTCAGCTCAGCAGATGAGTGCAGGGCCGTCTCCAGGTGTTAGTTGTGTATCAGGAATAGAGAACAACATAGTCCATGTCCGAGCAGGTCAGAGGTCTTTGGAGAAATTTCTACATGAATGAGTAATTAATTAAATACCTGATATATCTAAATATCTTGGGAGGAGATTTACATGATTAATGGAGTAATTGGGGACAACAATAATAAGACTTTTATTAACCTCAGGGAGATAAAAATAAAATTGTGTAGAGAACTAAAATTTAGCATAAGATACTTCATGACTCAGGTGGGAAAAGAACTCTGAGAGTCATGTGACCACTGAATATGATACTAACAGTGCAATATAAGAATATAAGGAGATGGAAAGGGTTCATGAGTGTGGAGACGGGTAAGAGAGAGCTAAGTGTTTTTCTTCAATAGAGAAAGTCAACAGAGAGTGTGTAACATTGAAATGGCAAGCTGTAGCAATATAAGCATGTTATTTAGAGGTAATTGAGATAAAACACCAAAAGAATTAATTGAAAAAGTTGCAAGTGGTTTATTTTAGTAGAAAAGGATATGAACAGAGGAGTGGGTACCATATTTTGTAACTAGCCATGTAGAAATATTTGGCTTTTTAAACAAAGTATATGTATAGTTTTGATAAAAATAATGAAAAGGAGAGAATAGGAAGAAAGGAAGAGAAAGAAGGAGGGAGGGAAAAAGGAAAGAAGGAGGGAAATGTCAAAGCTTCAGGGGTTTCATGGCACTTGTATTATTTCCTGTTGTCTCAGGAACAAATTACCATATACTTAGTGCCTTAAAATGACACCATTTATTATCTTACAGTCTGGAGGTCAGAAGTATGACATGGATCACTGGGCAAAATCAGTGTGTCAGCAGGACTGCCTCCCTTCTGGAGACCTCAGGAGAGCATCTGCTTCTTTGCCTTTCCAGCTTCTAGAGACCTGCCCTCGTTCGCTGCATCATGTTCCTCTTTCTTCACCTTCAAAGTCAGCTTCATAGCATGTATCTGACTCTGCTTCTATCATCACATCCCTCCCCCTTACTTTCTTCTGCCTTTCTCTTCCACTTTTAAGGATCTTTGTGACTACATTGGACCCATCTAGATAATCCAAGATAAT
This sequence comes from Orycteropus afer afer, assembly GCF_000298275.1. NCBI lineage: Eukaryota > Metazoa > Chordata > Mammalia > Tubulidentata > Orycteropodidae > Orycteropus > Orycteropus afer. Next base: position 4,093,671 of record NW_006921590.1, on the reverse strand, counting down.
TTTCCTCTTTTAAGGTCAGCTGATTAGCAATCTTGATTCCAGCTGCAATCTTAATTCCCCTTTACCATTTAATCTAACAAATTCATAAATTTATGTGATTAGGGGATTAGGATATGGACATCTTCGTGGGGGTGGGGCATTATTGTGCCCACCACATCACTACATGACAAACTTCAATGAATGAAATACTTTGGTGATTAAAGATAAAATTAATGCCGGATGAAAACCAATTTTCAGAGATACCAGTACTGGTAAAATAGGGATAGATATGGAAATAGAAACAGATGGTGATAGAGATGGAAATATTCTCACTCACGGATAACATGTAATGGGAAAATAGTTTAAGTCAAGGAGTCTTCTAAATATCTAGAAATAACACAAGACAGAAAGTCACTGACAGTTTAGCTGCAAGGTTGCCCTGTCTAATACTCATGATAAACAACATTTAATTTATAGCACCTCTACCCTCACTCCAAGGAACTCTGGTGGTGCAATGGTTAAGCACTAAGCTGCTAAATGAAAGACTGGCTGATGGTTTGAACCCATCCAGTAGATCTGCGGAAGAAAAACCTGGCAACCTGCCTCTGTAAGATTACAGCCAACAAAATCCTATGGGGGCAGTTTTGCTCTGTCACATGGGGTCACTATCAGTCAGAATCAACTCCATAGCACTCAACAACAAATTCACATCAACAAATAAAATAAAACAAAATCTCCAGTAGAGAGGACTAAGGCATCTTTCAACACTTTTTTAAACATATAATGAGCCATAAACCAAAAAAAAAAAACTCACTGCCATCCAGTTGATTTGACTCATAGCAATCTCTCCTTGGGTTTCAGATTGCCCAACCTTCCTTCCAAGGAGTGGCTGGTGGGTTTGAACCTCCAGCCTTCTGGTTAGCAGTCAAATGCCTTAGGCACTACGCCACCAGAGCTCCTATAATGCACCATGCACAGGACTAAAGGTGTTTATATATTATCTCATTCCATTTCCTATCCAGTCCCAGGAGCTGATTATTAATATCCCTGTTAGATGTATGTGTAACCAAGTGTCAGCTAGGTTACGTGACATTCTCCAGGAAACCTAGCTCCAAAGAAGAAGATCCAGGATTGAAATTCAGCTCAGTCTAATTTCAGACTCCATGTTCTTTTCACTACCACACACTTCATCTCTAATCACAGAGTATCAGAGACCTGTGCCCCTCAAGACAACAGCAATCAATAACACAACATTCACACAGTTGATTAGACAGTGAGGGTTGACTCATTTGAGAAGGTGCATTGAGACAAGAAAGGAGGGAAAAATATTTATTGAGAGCCAGTGACCTGCCCATCATTGTGCCAGGTTCTCACTAATTTGTTTTCTCATTCAATCCTGATTGTCTGAAAGTACAAATAACATTTATCTCTGAGAACATGTTAGCCTGAAGAGTAGAATACCAAAAACCAAACTTACTGCCGTGGAGTCAGATCCAACCCATAGGGACCCCTCCTTGGGTTTCTGAGGTGGTTATCAGTCTGAAAGTAGATTGTCCAACCTTTCTTCTGAGGAGTGGCTGGTAGTTCAAACCCACCAGCCTTCTGGTTAACAGTCAAATGCCTTGGTACTATGCCACCAGAGCTCCCAGGGAAGAGAGTAAAATAGAAAGGTATTACCCAATGCCTTGTTTGGTTACTCTTAACTGGCATATGTTCAAAATGCCTAATATCAAAGCTAAAGCAAAAGACTTATGTTTTAAACATCTGAAAATGTGTTTGATATTTCTTGGGACACAGTAGATTCCGGAGAGGTAAGTGTCAGTGGTCACTTTCCATGCTGATTCTTTCTAAGCACTACTTAACTGCTTTATAAAAATAAGTTTTAAGATTTTAAATTCTTCATTTTAGTTCATTCTAGTGGCTAAACCACAGGAGGAGAGTGGGTTCATTTGCAACATAATTTAAGGAAAGTATATAAAGACAGTAGGGTAGGAGACGTAAAATAAAGGGAAATTTTGGTTAGTTCGAAATGTTCTAACTTTCAGATTCTACTTAGGAAACTGATCCACAGAGTTCTGGGCTCAAAGAGAAATAGAATCTTTATTTTAGATGTCTGTCAAAGGATAGCAAGTTTTTTGATCACTAGGTTTTACATGTCAATCTACTTTTCTTCTTTAAAGCAGCACTTCTAAACAGGGTTAATTTTAAGACAAAAAGTACCAGTCAAACTGAAAATTGTAAAACATATAAGGGGTGTGGATTTTCCCAACAACTTTAATGGGGGCTGTTTAAAAAATATAGTTTTCATCATTTCACTGCATTTCAATCTTGCTTTGAAGCCCACATTACTCCAACCAGTTCCTGTCACTAAATGAGAACCATAAAATATAGTTGGCAAGAATGACAAAGTTGGGCTTCCACCTTCTCAGTATCCAGTTGAAGAAAATGAAATAGACTTTAATGATACAGGTGATATGGACTGATGGATATGTGCACATTGGTCAACTGTTTTCCAGGAAAATTTCAAGACAAAAACAGAAGATTTATCCATTTAGGTCCTCATGGATCAGGGCCATTAAAAAGTATTTTTAATTGATGTTAGGAATATACAGATCTGGAAAACTGAGTTTCTTTATTTTTTTCAAAAATAATACTTTTGTGAACAGAGATTTTTGTTGTGATTTATGAAAAAGAAAAACTTTAAAATCTTCCTTAAAGCTCCTCATTTTTAAGATGCGGAAACAGCCCAGAGAGGTTGAATGACCTCCCTTCTTGGGGTCATATAATTGTTTCTATAGAAATAGACTTTCAAGCCAACAAATATGTAGTCTAATATTTTTTTTTTGTTTAATTACTCACTCATTCAAAAATATTTTTGAAACATCTACCATGAAGACCCTGGGTGATGCAAATGGCTAATGTAAAACTAACCAAAAGTTTGCTAACCAAAAGCTCAAGGCTCAAGTCCATCCAGAGGAGCTTCAGAAAATAACACCTGATGATCTTCTTCTGAAAAATTAGCCATTGAAAACCCTATGGCACACAGTTCTACGCTGATACACAGGGGCTCGCCCTGAGTTAGAGTTGACCCAATGGCAGCTGGAACCACAGGCCAGGCATAGTAATATAGAAGAAGTGTGTGTGTGTCAGAGGGGAGGGCAAGAATCTCTACATTCAAGAAACCAATGGTCTGGGAAAGACCAAAAGCAATCAAAATTTAGCTAGAAAAAAGAACATGAAGACTCTGGTAACATAATGCCTAAGGCACTTGACTGCTAACCAGAAGGCTGGTGGTTCAAACCCACCAGCCACTCCTCGGAAGGAAGGTTGGGCAATCTATATCTGTAGTGATACTGCCTTGGCAACCCAAGGAGGGGTCGCTATGAGGCAGGGCCGACTCAACAGCACATAAAAACAACAAGAAGAAGCTGAAAATTGAAAAGAAGTTGGTTAGGAGAATCATGGTAGGAAATGAAGTTGGAGATGGAGCAAGGGGCCAGGCCATGTAGGATGTTGTAGGCCAGTGAGTCTTTGTATTTGATTTTAAGTAGTAACAGAAAGCTTGCAGAGGGAGCTCTGATAGTATAGTGTTTAAGGCATTTGGCTGCTAACCAAAAGGTCACTGGTTCGAACCCACCAGCCTTTCCTCAGAAGAAAGATGAGAGATTGCTTCCATAAAGATTTGCAGCCTTAGAAACCCTGTGGGGAAGTTCTAGTCTGTTCTATAGGATCTCTATGAGTTGGATTCACCTTGATCGATGGCAGTTTTTTTTTTTTTTTTTTAGGTTTAGTCTTTTTTGAGCTATAAGCCTTCTTCCCCAACCTAACAGGGGTTGCTATGAATGGGAGTCAACTCATGGCAGTGAGTTTGTTTTTTTGTTTTCCTCTGGAAAACTTGCTTTGAGCATGAGCTGTTCGACTATATCATGTTGACTCTCAAACAAGCGTTTATTTATAGCACTAAATGATTTACTTAATGCTGTGGCTATATTTTCATTCACTATATTTAACAAACTATGTCCACATTTTATTTTAAAGATATGGCAAACTATATCTTCCCCAGAGACACCCTGATTTCAGTGAAGTTGGAGTTTTACAAGAAACCAGGCAAATTTGCTCAATTTATGGATCAGATGTTCTATTTCTTTGTCTATAGATCTAGCTTTCTTCCTCCAGATTTCTCCATCTTACTAATCTAATTTCTGTTTCCTTTCATCCATCATTTCTAGTGATAGCAAAACAATAACTTGTGACCTTTCCCAGAGAACTTCAAAATCCACTGTATTTTTAAAGATGCAATGGTAGCAACACTATAAGAATGAAACTAAAAAAAAAGAAAAAAAAAAAAGACAGCATACATCTCAGATTTTGTAGAATGATCATGATTTCAAATATTTACTTCTTGTAGCGTAGTGCCTAAGGCACTTGACTGCTAACAAAAAGGCTGGTGATTCAAACCCATCAGCCGCTCCTCAGAAGGAAGGTTGGGCAATCTACTTCTGTAGTGATACTGCTTCAGAAACCCAATGAGGGGTCGCTATGAGTCGGATCCAACTTCACGGCAGTGTTTGGTTGGGTTGGATGTGTCTAAAACAAGAAGCCTTGGTAGTGCAGTGGTTAAGCCCTCAGCTGCTAATCAAAATTTTATGCTTTAAACCCACCAGCCACTCCACAGGAGAAAGCTGTGACAATCTACTCCATAAAGATTATGGCTTTGGGAACCCTATGGGGTAGTTCTACTCTCTCCTACAGGGTTGTTAGGAGTCAGAATTGAGTTGATAGCAATGACTATGTCCCTAAAATAGATTTATACTCATTGTTCCTTGATCTCTGATTCAGAATAGACAATCATTGTACTTATTTCTCTTCCTGTAACCAAATGAACTGAGATTTGACCCAAAGAGCCTTCAATTGACCTCATCTGTCTACATAGTGACCTTGGATATATGTGACAATACATTTCCATCTTTTCATGTCCTAAAGAAAGGAAAATTCATGAAAAATGTGAATTACTGAGCAATAGATCAGGATCTTTTATTCCTTATTTTTAAGTTTGTAGGTCTTATCAGCCTTGAAAATAGATATTCATCTTCAGCCTTTGGATAATTAACAACTTATTTTAGCTAAGGAGAATTTATTGTTAAAATTACTCTAATAGAAATTTCCAAAGAGGAAAAACACTAACAAAAGAAAGAGGAGAGTAGAGAGAGAAATAAGGAGACATACATAAAGGGAGAGAGATAAAGGACAAAAAAATAAAAGAAGAAGAAGAAGAAGAAAACCCCTGTCCACCAAGCCTACTGGAAAATATTCAGACTTGTTATAAGGCTTAATGCATCAAAATTAATTTATTTATGAGTTGATTCTTACTAATGACAACCTCATGTGTTACAGAGCACAACTACTCCATATGGTTTTCTTTACTGTAATCTTTAAGGAAGCAGATCTCCAGGCCTTTCTGCTGCTGCACTGCCAGGTGGGTTCAAACCAACTTTAGGTTAGTAGTCTCATGCAAAGTATTTGTACCACCTAGGGACTTTCGGTCCTTTAAGCACCACAAAATGTAACTGTGCTCTGTTTTTCATTTCAAGTGAGCCAAAACTCTTGTCTTTAAACATATTTTGAATGTTGAGATTTGTTCACATTTTTACAGTTTCAAGCTGTACCAAGTAAATTGTGTGTTATGCTACTTAGGTGTTTACTTAGCAAGATAGATTTAAGCAGATTTTTAAAACCAAAACAACAACAAAAACTTACTGAAAATAATCCTGGCATACATTAAAGATGTCCCCTTCATTTAACTCTGTCTATAGTTTCAGTGTCAATCACAGGGCCGTAAGCTGTTTAAATGTTCTTTGTTGGAAGAAGGCTAATACTCACATATAAATGTATCTGGTGAATAGCATAATAATGAGGGGATCAAGGGAGGGAACTCTAGACTCAGGCTCTACTAGACCTGTGAATTGAGTAAGTTAGTATCTTTAGGCCCCTGTTTTTCCATCTATAAATGGAAATAAGATGATCTTTCATGAAGTTTGTTATATTTAAGGTGACCCTAAGTCTTCTTCACAGCTCTACCATCCAAGGGCAGCTGCTTTGAACTGTCAAATACCGCAGCAATTGTGAGTTGGAAAGTACCTTAGAGGTCTTTGAGTTCAACCTCCCACATTTCACAGGTGAGGAGACTGAGCCCCAGATCAGAGAAAAATGGCTCAGGGACATACAGTTATTGGCGAAGGTAAAATTAGAGCATTGGTTTCCTTACTACTGGATCATTGTCTCTTCCTGTAATCCAAGCTCAATCAAATCCCTCATAAGGTGTATGCTTACTACCTTGTAATGACCGGCACTGTCAGGATTTGTCTGGTCATTGGCAATGCTCCCCAGGATGTGCTCCCAGGGCAGGGTGCTGGTATGGCAGCAGATGTGGAGGGTGGCAGCTGGAGCTGGGAGATGATCTTTGATGCTTAAAGAAGACATTTAGAACTATCTTTTTAAAACATAGAGCAGATCATGTCACTCCTTCACCAAAATGTTATTTTGGCTATTCATCTCGCTCAAAATGAAATCCCAAATCCTATACTAATTGCTTTTCAAACCTAGTGTCATTTAGCCCAATGCACCTCTCCCATCTTGCCTCTTACTGCTCTCCTCCTCCTCACTCTGCTTCAGGCCTCACTGGTCTTCTTATTCCCTTTGGAACATGTCAAGCACATTCCTGCCTCGCCTTGATTTATCATTCACTGTGTCTGGATCTTCCTCCCTCAGACAGGGTGCAATAAGAGGAATTAGCCAATTTATTTGAAAGAGGTCCTAGAAAATTCAATCCAGAGTTGTCCCTCCCTAGACCTTGAAGTCAGAATCTGATATGTCCATGGGTCTATGGGAAGCTCTGGTAGCATAGTGCCTAAGGCACTTGACTGCTAACCAGAAGGCTGGCAGTTCAATCCCACCAGCCACTCCTCGGAAGGAAGATGGAGCAATCTACTTCTGTAGTGATACTGCCTGGGAAACCCAAGGAGGGGTCGCTATGAGTCAGGTCCAACCCGATGGCACATAACAACAACATGGGTCTATGAGGTAGTTTTAGTACCACTACCCTGGATGAAATTCTTTCCTGGGCAATGAGGCTCAAAAGAGTCACCATGGTTCTGTTCATCTGATCACAGAAATGAATCTGAAACCTTGAAGTACTGTTTGAAAAATCCAAGATTTCATGAAAATAGCCTTTCTTGCTCTATCAATATTAGCCAAAGTCCCTAAACTTACAACAATAATAACAATTACAATAGTAAAGCCTTCTCTTTCCCTTACTCTGCACCAGGGAGTGTTCTCGGCTTTTACATGCATTAATTCATTTATACTTACAAAATAGGTACCATTATGATCCTTATTTCACAGGCAAGGAATCAGGCACAGAGAATTTAAGTGACTTGTTCAAGGTCATAAAGTTGTTTAGAGTCAGAACTGGGTCCATTCAGTGTTTCTCGATTATTCATCTTTTGTAGCATTCATTGTTTCTCAGTCATTTAATGACCCTGGTGATTGTGAAGTGTATGGCAGAAGTGCAGAAGCCCCCTTTTGTGTTCTATTAAAAGCTCAAATGACAAGTAAGCTGCCATTGACCAACTGATAGCCCAAGGTCTTTTCTTTCTGTTTTTAACAAAGGAGTGAAGACTCTTGCTAGAAATGTTACTTTGCAACTTGCCATTTCTAGATTCCACTCTGAAATAAAATTCTTGCCCTCTCATCTTCCTGGCTGTATATGAAGCATTTGAAAGCATAAGAGGCTAACACATTTCCCCACCCCACTACTCAACCACCCTGAAGTTACTCATTTACCCTAGCAGGCCTCAGAGGTCCTATAAGCAAAAAAAGTGCTAAGTAAAGCAACGTTCTGGTCAGTGTGATAATTTTCAAAGAGAAAGTCTTCCTTGTATTATTTTTTTTCCCCAAAACAGCCATGCTATTAGGACAGAGAAAAGCAGTAAAATATGAGAGAGCATATTTGGCCAGCTGGGTTTTTGGTAGGAGCTCGGGTAGCATAGTGTCTAAGACACTTGACTGCTAACCAGAAGGCTGGCAGTTCAAAACCACCAACCACTCCTCAGAAGGAAGGTTGGACAATCTACTTTGTAGTGATATTGCCTTGGAAATCCAAGGAGGGGTTGCTATGTGTCGGGTCCAAGTCTATGGCACATAACAACAACAACAGGTTTTTGGTCAGTACTTAAAAACAACCACCCATTGTCCATGACAAAAACTGAATGTGTGAGACTTTATCAATTGTCCTGAAATGGGGATGATTTTGCCCTCAAGGAAACAAAGCAATACCTGGAAATATTTTTGTCTGCCATAAGGTGGGAGTGCTACTGGCATCTAGTGGATACAGGCCAGGGACGCTGCTAGACCTTCTACAAGGCATAGGGTAGTCCTCCCCAACAAAGAATTATCTAGTCCCAAATGTCAATATTGATGAGGTTAAGGAACACTGGTCTGTAGTAAAATAGTTGTTTTCTGTGTTTCTAAAATGAAATCAAATAATAAGGATGTATTTTTGAGCATCTTTAATGTTCAGCGTTCTGTGACAGGTCCTGTGATAGGCCCTTCTCCTAGAAGATCAAAGGAGAGAAAATATATAAACAAGACAGACTTGTATTTTTGAGAAGATGGAGTAGATGTATTTTTCCACTGTTCTTTCTCTAAATGTGTTAGTTTCTTAGTGCTGTTATAACAGAAGTAACACAAGCAGATGGCTGTCATGAACAGAAATTTATTTTCTCAGAGTTTAAGAGGCTAGAAGTCTGAATTCAGGATACCAACTCTAAGGGAAGTTTCTCTCAGCTTCTCTAGAGTTCTCAACATCCCTTGAAGATCTGCACACGGACCTATCATTCCTCCCTTTATGTCTTGTTTGTCTCTGGGCCTAATCTGATCTATTTAAATCTCAAAGGTGGTTACTTTAAAACACATCCTATTCTGCTATGCCTCATTAACATAACAAAGAAAACCCTATTACTAAATGGGATTACATCCATGGCCATACTGTGGGTTAAGATTCCAACCATAGGGGTTAAGATTCCAACACATATTTTGGGGAGACACAATTCAATCCATAACACTCAGTATGACTAAAACCCTGGATGTTACATATAAGACAAATATAAAGACTCTGAAAGGTGGAGAGAAAAAGACAGACTGTAGTGATCCAAGGAACAATATAGTGGTGAGTTCCCTGGGTTTTCTTCTTGCCTCAGATATCTCAAACTTGGGGCTGAGAAAACTGGCAACCCAGAAATGCCAATAACTTCAGAGAAAAAAGCCCCATCAAAAGCCAAAGGACTAGGAAAGGGGCAGTCTATCAAGATAGAAACCTTTTAGACAATAACCCCTCAACTCTACCCACCAGAGAAAAAAGTGCAACCCTTTCCCCACCCGTGCCAGCCAAGATTGAGTGTGGAGCTTCTTGTTGTTGTTAGGTGCCACTGAGTCGGCTCTGACTCATAACGACCCTATATACAACAGAATGAAACACTGCCCAGTCCTGCACCAGCCTCACAATTCTTGCTATACCTCAGCCCATTGTTGCAGCCACTTTGTCAATCCATCTCATCAAAGGTCTTTCCCTTTTTCACTGACCCTCCACTTTATGAAGCATGATACACTTCTCCAGAGAATGGTCCCTTCTGACAACATGACCAAAGTAGGTAAAACGAAGTCTGCCCATTCTGGCTTCCAAGGAGCATTCTGGCCGCACTTCGTCCAGGATAGATTTGTTTATTCTGGCAGTCCACGGTCCTTTCAGTATTCTTTGCCAATACCACAACTGAAAAGCATCAACTCTTCTTCAGTTTACCTTATTTATTGCCCAACATTCACATGTATATGAGGCTACTGAAAATACCATGGCTCGAATTAGGCACACCTTAGTCTTCAAAGAGACATTTTTGCTCTTCAGCACTTTAAAGAGGTCTCGTACAGCACATTTGCCCAGTGTAATACATCGTCCCATTTCTTGACCACTGCTTCCATTGGTATTGATTGTGGATCCAAGTAATGTGAAATCTTTGACAACTTCAATCTTTTCCCCATTATCATGATGCTGCTTATTGGTACAGTTGTGAAGATTTTTTGTTTTCTTTATGTTGAGGTGTAATGCATACTGCAGATGTAGTCTTTAATCTTCATCAGTAAGTGTGTTCAAGTCATCTTCACTTTCAGCAAGCAAGGTTGTATCAACTGCATATCACACGTTGTTAATGAGTCTTGTTCCAATCCTGATGCTGTGTTTTTCTTCAGAGAGTCCAGAGTATGGAGCTTAGACTTTAACAATCATGAGGCTGAAATAAGACTCTCCAACACCCTACCAGGGTGGTGTCAGAGAAGGCCAAGTTAGAAGCTGGGATTTTAATTTACATCAACCAGTAATGAGGCTCCCATATCTGCCATGGTGTGAATAGAAACCACATGAGGAGCCTAGTCATCCACCCTCATCCAGCAGTAATATGAAATAACATAAAACAGGTTTCAATGAAAAATCACTCATCATACCTAGAACAAAGAAGATTTCATATGGAATGAAAAACATGTAATCAATAGATGCCAAAACTGAGATGTCAGAGGTGCTAGAATTATGTGACAAAGATGTTAAAGAAGCCATGACAAACATGCTTTAATGAGCATTTACAAATATACTTGAAACAAATGGAAGCAAAACAAACAAAAAACAGAATGCCTCAGCAAAGAAATAGAAGACAAAGGAGAATCTAATAAAAATTTTACAAATGAAAAATGTAATAAACTAAAAAGTTCAGTGGATGGGCTTATCTGCAAAATGGAGGGAAAAGAGAGAAGAATCAATAAATTTTATGATAATAGAAATTATGCCATCTCAACAAGAGTGAGAAAATAGAAAAATATAGACAGCCTCAGGGGCTGAGAGAACTATTGCAAAAGATCTAATATTTGAGTCATCAGAGTCCTAGAAGAAGAGAAAGATACTAATAAAGTACTAAAAAATAAAAAGTAATGGTTAAAAATGCCCCAAATTTGCTGAGACACATAAACCTAGAGATTCAAGAAGCTGAGCAAAGCCCAGCTGGATAAAGTCAAAGAACTTCATGGGAAAATGATGACATCAGTAGACTAAAAATATATGTATACATGATACCTAGAGCAAACACAAAAGAAGACATACAACAAGATAAGCTCTAAATTACTATAACTAAACTGCTGAAACTAAAGATAAGAAAAAATTTCTTGAAAGCAGCCAAAGAAAAGCAGCACTTTACCTATGCAGGAATAACAGTGGAAGTGCTAAAGGGGCAGGTCGGATGCAACTCAGCAGCCCCACTACAAAAGTAGATTGTCCAACCTTCCTAGGAGTGGCTGGTGGGTTTGAACCACCAGCCTTCTGATTAGTAGTCACATTCCTTAGGCACTCTTAGGCCTGCCACCAGTGCTCCTATAATTTACTACACCACAAAAAGTAACAGTGGATTTCTCCTCAGAAGCCATGAAGACCAGAAGGAAGTGGCACAATATTTTTAAGTTGCTGAAAGAAAAAAACTATTCATCCAGAATCCTATATCCAGCATAAATGGCCTTCATAAATGAAATGAGAAATTAAGATACTCTCACATGAAAAAAAAAAAAAAAAAAAAAAACTGAAAGAATTTTTTACCAGCATACCTACCCTAAAAGACTGTACATAGGAACTTTGGAAACAAAATGATCGAAGAAGGAATCTCAGACCATCAAGAAGTAAGAATGAGCATGGTAAGTAAAAATATGGGTAAATACAACAGGATTTCTTTCTTTTCTGGAGTGTTCTAAATTATTTTCAAAGGGTGAAGCAAAAATTGTAACACTATCTGACCTGGTTCTAAATGTATATATAAGAAATATTTAAGACAAAATTATTTTAAAATTGGGGAGAGTAAAAGGAAAAGGAAGTAAAGGAAGGTAAGATTTTTAAACTTCACTTGAACTGGTAGTGCCTAAGGCATTTGACTACTAACCAGAAGGCTGGCAGTTCAAACCTACCAACCACTCCTTGGAAGGAAGATTGGACCATCTACCTCCATAGAGATACTGCCTCGGAAACCCAAGGAGGGGTCGCTATGAGTCGGATCCAACTCAAAGGCAGGGAGTTAGGCTTTTTTGGTTTTGAACTGGAAAAATGATGACACCAGTAGACTGTGATAAGTTATGTATATATAATGTAATACCTAGAGAAGTCACAAAAAAGATATGCAAAGAGATACACTAAAAAACACTAGCATTTAAAAGAATAAAACAACAAGGAATAAACATAGTAAGAAAGGTAAAAGACTTGTCACTGAAAACTATAAAACATTATTGAAAGAAATTTAAGACTTAAATAAATTGAAGAACATCCATCTTGCCTATGCATTCTTGCCTGCCTAGCTTTATCCTTGTGCAAATGCTGCCCTTCTGATCTCCCTTGGCTGATTCTTCTGAGGAATGCATCTCCCTGCTGCAGGTGGTCAGCTCCAAGGCCTGTCTGTTGTTTGGCTGACAGTTAAGCCACAGGAGAGTCCAACTCCAGGCCCAAAGGGTGTTTCAAGGCCATGGCCTCATGGGTTTCACTAATCTCTATGTGATTAATAATCCTGGTCTTTTTATGTTTTTAAATTTTGTTCCACATTTTTCTCCCACTATATCTGAGATCTCCAATTTTGATCCCTTTCCAAGTGGTTGGCATTGGTATCTGGGCACCACATAATTCTTCTGGTCTCAGAGTCATGTAGGTTCAGGTTCCTGTGGTTCATTAGTCCCTTGAGCTTATTGTTTCCATGTGTCTTTGATTTTCTTCACTGTTCTTTATTCCAGACAAGGAAAGACCAATTATTGCATCTGAGATGGCTGTTGCTACTCACCAAAGTAGGATGTAAAACAATGTTTTTGTGTCCTATGTTGTGCCAATTGAGCTTATGGTCCCTGTGACCATAATCCCAAGCCTTCAAGCTCAGCAACTCACTCCCTCAAGATGCTTGGTTGTGGCTAAGAAGTTATCTTAACTTTGTTCTGTTACAAGCTCTGTAATGTACACGGACATTTTCATAGCACATTACAAATACTTTTGTAGAAGCATTGTCTACCAAACCTATGTATGGTTATGGAGGGTGGGACAGGTTTTCAAAGACAGATATATATTGATGGCAGTGAACTGGAATATTTTCCTACAGATGAGTACTTGACTTAGGTATTGATAATTGAGTACCAAACAAAAACCCAAACCCACTGCCACTGAGCTGATTTCGACTCATAGCCACACTGTAGGACAAAGTAGAACTGCCCCATAAGGTTTCCAAGGCTGTAAATCTTTATGGGAGCAGACAGCCTCATTTTTCTTCCACAGAGTAGCAGGTAGGCTTGAACTGCTGACCTTCTGGTTATCAGTCAATCATCTTAACTACTTCACAAGCAGAGCTCCTTGAAAATTGAGTAGGACTGGATAAATAGAAAAGAATAATATGCTAATATCAGGGAACAACTTGAGTAAAGATATGGGAGTAGGGAGCCCAAGTCATGTTTGGTGGGAGGTTGTGGAATAGGTAGCAGGGACACAGGCAGTGAAAAAATAATTGAGCAAAGTCAGTGTATATACAAGAGTAGAAGAAACAATAGGTTAGGTCTAGACCAAAGAAAATCTTCAGTGGAAGACTACATATTTAGGCTCTTGATTTTTTATACTTATTCTTTTATTTACTTATTTATTCTGTGTAGGATTAACCTGTGACGGAAGCAAGGAGAAGGGAGAAATATTGAATCAGCACAGTGCCCCAATTCCTTATAGCTTAGCTCAACTCACAGAAACCAATAAGAGATTGAGCTCTACTTCCACCCTGTCTGGAGGAATATAGGCAATCAGGAGAGGTGAGGCAATGTAGATTTATGAAAGTTTAGTTCATTTTTATTGACTCACCCGTGCTGGTAGAAGAAATAACTAGCACAACATCCAAAAAGTTTTTAAGCACAAAGACTTGGGGTAAATTTTCTAAACCCTTCCTGAAAACTCTTCCCATGATTCTCAGTATTTCAGCATCAAGAATATGAAAATGCCATAATCTCAATCTCTTCTTCTTTATGATTTCTGCATCTGGAAAAATTATTCTAATTGAGAATTTTTCCTCTTAATAACCAAGATACTTGCCTAATTTGCTAATTTTGTTGACTCAATATATCTTTACTCTGTACCATATTTCATTTTCCTCTTCCAGTGTAATCTTTTTTTTTTTTTTTTTTTGCCAAGGGTAGAACTGATCCATAGGGTTTTCTTGGATCTAATATTTCTGGATGCAGATAACAAGACCCTTCTTCCACAGTGCTGCTGGCTGGGTTCGAACCACCATCTTTTAGGTTAGTAGCTAAGTACAAATCAATCACCAAGAGTTAGCATCAACTCAATGCCAATGGATTTTTTGTTTGTTTTTCTTCCACTGCGGTACATTGACTTACTACTGATCAATGTTGCCCACTAAGAAGTTTGTACTATAGATAATGTAAGGCAGCTTATGGTAAGTTTTTGAACCAGAGAATGACATGGTAAGTAAGTTGAAAATTCATTTGTTGGTGATATTAGGATAGATTAGATTTAGAAATGACTGAAGCAAAAGAGACCAGTTAGAAATTCATTATAATATTCTAAATATAGAGTGATAGGGGTCTAATCAGATAGATGCCAAAATAACCGAAAGGAGATAATTTATGAAAATATATCTATGTACGGATAATCAACAAGACACCCTGTGGACCGCAAATTAGAGAGGGGTGGGAAAAACACAGATGCAGAAGATAAACTCCAAAGTTTTGAGCCAAGGAATATAGGAAAATTGACTCAGGTAGAGGTGCTGAAAGGGGAAAAATGCTATGAGTTTATTCCATATCTGTTCAGGAGTTTCATTTATAGTCTCTTGCTTTGATTTTATATATTCAGTTGGGATTTTCCATGTATATTTTTCCTCTCCCTTCTTGTTAATACTCACCAAATTTGACCTCCAAATTTTTACTCTAGAGTATAAATTTAGTGCCTAAGGCACTTGACTGCTAAGCAGAAGGCTGGCGGTTCAAACCCACCAGCCACTCCTTGGAAGGAAGATGGGGTAATCTACTTCTATAGTGATACTGCCTCAGAAACCCAAGGAAGGATTGCTATGAGTCGGGCCCAACTCGACGGCGAATAACAATAACAACAGGCACCAGGAACCATATTTATTTTGAACAGCTTTAAAATTCAGCTCATATAGTGGACACCTAATTATTACGATAGTTGGATGAATGAATGAATGAGTGAATATATAAATCAAATGGTCTTCATTGTTAATCAACTGATATTATTAATAAATTAAGGGTGGAAAAACTTAAGCACTCATTTTACAGGAAATGGAGCAAAATTTAAACTGCAGAATGTAAAAAAAAGGTAAGAGATGCCAAAATAACACATTACAAACAGAGATAACGTAACAGAAAAGCATGAATAATTGGAATGCTCTTGTAGAATAACCACAATATTCATTCATCCCTTTATTCATTCAAAAGAAAAATGTATTAAGCACCTACCACGAGGAAAGAAAGGAGCTCTGATAGTGTAATGCCTAAAGAACTTGACTGCTAACCAGAATGCTGATGGTTCAAACCCACCAGCCACTCCTCGGAAGGAAGGTTGGGCAATCTACTTCTGTAGTGATACTGCCTTGGAATACCAAGGAAGGGCCACTATGAGTCAGGCGTGACTCGACGGCATATAACAACAACATGAGGAAAGAAAGGAACCCTGGTGGCACAGTGGTTAAAGAGCTTGGTTGATGACCAAAAGGATTGTGGTTTGAATCTACTAGCTTCTCTTTGGGAAAAAGATGTGGCATTGTGCCTCCACAAAGATTACAGCCTTAGAAAGCCTATGGTGCAGTTCTACTCTGTCCTGTAGGGTCACTAAAAGTTGGAATCAACTCAAAGGCAGTGAGTTTGATTTGGCACGAGGGAAACAGGAGCCCTGGTCACACATAGGTTAAGTGCTCAGCTGCTAACTGAAAGTTTGGCAATAGCTGATCCACCAACTGACCCACAGGAGAAAAGACCTGGTGATTTGCTTCCATATAGATTACAGCCTAGGAAACCCTATGGGGTAGTTTTACTCTGTTCTATGGGGTAGCTATGATTTGGAATCAGATCAATGGTACACAACAACAACATGAGGAAAACATACTTCTTACCTTTGGAAAAAACAAAAATGCTTAGAAAGCTTACAGTCTAAAACAAAGATTGCCAACTATGGGCCATACACCAAATCTGGTAAAATAAATTTTTAAATAAAAAAATAAATTTTGATTGGAACACGGCCATACCCATTCATTCATGTATCATGTGAGATGTTTTTGCACTACATTGAGTTGAGGAGTTGCAACAGAGACTGTGTGGCACACAAAGCCTGAAATATTGACCCCTTTGAGGAAAAGTTGTAGATCTCTGAGAGAGAAACACCAAAAATCCCCCACTGCCATCGAGTTGCTTCCAACTCAAAGCGACCCTATAGGATAGAATAGAACTGCCCCGCTGGGGTTTCCAAGGCTGTAAATCTTTACAGAAGCAAACTGCCTCAACTCTCTCCCATGGAGTGACTGATGAGTCCAAACTTCTGACCTTTTTGGCAGCCAAAATCTTTAAACTAATGAACTCAGAACTCCTGAGAGAGAAACACATTGAGTACCCATTTGACTGAGCTTTGATGTTAGCCACAACTGAAACACACATTGGCAGTCATGGACATGATTATGATACAGTTTTTTAATGAAATTTATGACAGAGCTGTACAAGTAGTAACTAACTCAAAACCTAATTTCTAATCTTAAAATAATTTAATTTTTACACTTTAATCCTAAACTAACTTTGTAGCAAGTCTTACCTCCTGGAAATCAATAGATCAAAACATGAAATTATCTTAAGCCTCTTAACTAGCTAAAGTTTTCTAGAGGGCTGATAGGAAAGACCAGGCCCTAAAAAGGACATCATTATTGGTAAAGTAGAGGGTCAATAGGAGCTCTGGTGGCATAGTTTCTAAGGCATTTGACTGCTAACCAGAAGGCTAGCAGTTCAAACCCACCAGCCACTCTGTGGAACGAAGATTGGGCAATCTACTTCTACAGTGATATCGCCTTGGAAACCCAAAGAGGAGTTGCTATGAGTCAAATCCGACTCGACGGCAGTGAGTTTGGTGGTTTTTCTTTTTGTTGTTGTTTAGAGGGTCCATGAGATAGATTGATACAATAATCACAACAAAGGACTCAAACAAACAAAACATTATGGACATGATGCAGGACCGGGCAATGTTTCTTTCTCTTACATATAACATTGCCATGATTTGGAGTCAGTTTGATGGCACCTAACAGCAATAAAGAATTAATAATCTGAATAAATAATGGTCCTTCCTTAAAATTACATCTGGAAAAAAATAACATTCAGGATACAGATATGCTTAAAAGCATGCATTTTGGGGAAAAATGTATACCTTAAAGACCACATGTAATTATGCAGTCCTATAACTGCAGCATCTAACCCAGTGCTTTGCACAGAAATACATGCTACATAGTTATTTGCTAAATAAATGTATGAATATGTGCACATACCATTTTGAAAAAAAATAAACTTAATCTACTATTAGAAAGCTCTGGTGGCGTAGTGCCTAGGGTATTTGACTACTAACCAAAATGTTGGCAGTTCAAACCCACTGGCCACTCCACGGAAAGGAAGATGGGGCAATATACTTCCATAAAGATCCACAGCCTCAGAAACCCAGAGGGAGTTGCTATGAGTCAGAATTGACTTGATGGCAGTGAGTTTGGTTTTGGGTTTATTGGAAAGCACTGTGTTGGATCCCGAAGTACAGGATTTTAGTAAAGGGAATGAAGGAGTGAGCAAATTGCAGTGTGAGGAAAACCAAACACAAGGCTAGCCTTACAGAGAATAAAGTCACCCTCTGGAAGGTGAATCAGAGCAGCTTCTTTAGGATCTAGCATTCTAAACTGATGGCATCTAAGGCAAGTAAGCTATTCCAGCCATCTCTATCAGGCCTTGGTTCTATGAACTAATGATGAGTCTTTAAATTGGGATTGGCAGGTATTTGGTATGGATGTGGCTTCTTTCCTCTACTATGTCCATGGCAGACATCACTAATGAATCACAATACTATGTACCTCTGGGCCTAGACTGGACTGATCTCAGAATCTATCTCCACAAAGTGCTGTGGACAGCACTTATCAGTTGACCAGAGTTCATCCATGAGAACAACATGTCACAATATCTGGGTCTGAAAGACAACTTTGCAGAAGCTATTTCCTCTGCCACATATGCGAGGTGAAGTGGAAGTAAACATCTTACCTGCTAAGATGGAGAGTGGCCTCTCAGGGTTCTGGAATTTAGTAGCAAGAGGAGGCTGCAGGTTTAGGCCTCAATTGGGTCATTCTCCTTCAGAGGACTGGCTCTCAAACTGAGTATTTTTCCTAGTCCTCAATAGACACGTCAGCACTCTCTCCATCCTGCTGGCCCTGGCAGAGAGAAAGGGAGAGACAGGCAAGAAGGACTGCCACAGATCCCAGGTGTCCCTTAATGCAGTCCAACGTGGCCACTGCAGGGCCTCTCTGCTTGCCTGCAGATATCCTTTTGAGCGTTCAATTAAAAGGGACATTTGCTGACGTCCGTAGGTGGTGCTCATGGTCCTGGCAGTTTCACCATGTTGGCTTCCAACATAGATGTTTATAAGATGTGGGAGATTTTGTGGTTGTTTAAATGCAAACATTAATGTTTACACGACTTGGGCAAGTTTGTATTTGATTAAAGCTTCCAAAATACAGGACCCTTTGCTTTGCGACCAAGGTATATTTAGCAAAAGTTGTTGTTTTTTTTTTTCCTCCATGGCTACAGGTGTTTTAGTGTTTAAATGTGAGATTCAGAACTAAGAGCAAAAACTGACTTTGATAAATCTCACAGCAAAATGTTTATAAAGTGACACTAAGAGGAATCATTTTGTTACTCCTTTAAAAATTTTTTTTTTACTGAGTTTTTGGTGAAAGTTCACACAGCAAGGAAGGTTCACATTTGACAATTTTCACACAATTGACATTACTTACATTTATCACAATGTGTCTACATTCCCTTTAATTCAGTTTTCTCTGTTCCCTTTCCAGTACTCTAGTTTC
Organism: Orycteropus afer afer; assembly: GCF_000298275.1. Taxonomy (NCBI): domain Eukaryota; kingdom Metazoa; phylum Chordata; class Mammalia; order Tubulidentata; family Orycteropodidae; genus Orycteropus; species Orycteropus afer. The sequence continues at coordinate 4,074,475 of NW_006921590.1, read as the reverse complement.
CCTGTATTTTGTTACTCCTTGAATCACATTTTGAGAAAACAGAGAGAGCTAGGTCTGAATTCTGAATTTCAATTTCTTAATCTATACCGTAATACCAGGAGTTCTGGTGGCATACTGCCTAAGACATTTGACTGCTAACCAGAGGCTAGAGGTTCAAACCCACCAGCCACTCCTGGGAAGGAAGACTGGAAATCTACTTCCTTACAGTTACCACCTTGGAAACCCAAGGAGGAGAAGCTTTGAGTTGGAAACAACTCAACAGCAAGAACTGTTGAAAGAATGAAGGGAATGAGTAAGTTATTTTATAGCTTTAGGGTGGTTATTGTTGTTGTTATGTGCCGTTGCATTGGACCCGACTCATAGCAACCCCTCCTTGGGTTTCTGAGGCGATATCACTACAAAGCAGTTTGCCCAACCTTCCTTCTGAGAAGTGGCTGCTGGGTTTGAACTGCCAACCTTCTGGTTAGCAGTCAAGTGCCTTAGGCACTATGGTACCAATCAAACTCACTTCCACTGAGTCGATTTTGACTCAAAGTGGTTCCCATTAAGTTTCCAAGGCTGAAAATCTTTATGGAAGCAGACCACTTCCATGGAGCAGCTGGTGGGTTCAAACCACTGACCTCACGGTTAGCAGCCATATGTCACCAGAACTCCTTTTATGGTGGGGAGGCCTTTTAAAAAATTTCTTAAAATCCAGGAGCCATAAAATAAAAATTGATATATTTAAATACATTTTTTTTCCCCTTAGGAAAAAAAGCAAAACAAATTACAAAGGGAAAAACATCTGGGTCTTATATCACAAAAAAACTCATCTCTTTAATATATAAAGAGCACCTACAAATTGAAAATAAAACATCAATAGCACAAAGTTCTAAAGAGACTACTCGCACAAAAGGAAAAGAAAAAAATACAAATATATGAAAAGATGCTCAATTTTACTCATACTAAGAGGTAATGCAAACTGAAACTCCTTTGAAATAACATTTCTCACCTATCAGATTGGCAAAAACCCAAAAGTTTAACAACACATTCTGTTGGCAAGGTGGTGGAGGAATGGGCACTCACATACATTGCTGGTGGGAGTGTAAAATGGTACAACCCCTGCAGAGGGCAATTTGGCAATCTTTATCAAAATTACAAATGCATTTACCCTTTGACCCAGCAATCTCACTCCTGGGAATTTATACTACAGATACGCCTCAGACATATGAAATGATGAATATATATTAATATATATATTAATAAAACCCAAAAACCAAACCAGTTGCTATTGAGTTGATTGCAACTTATGGTGACCTCATGTGTTGCAGCATAGAATTGTGCTCCATAGAGTTTTTAAAATTATGATATTTGGAAGCAGATTGCCAGGCCTTTCTTCTGAGGCACTTCTGGGTGGATTCAAACTGCCAACCTTTCTATTGTTGCTGTTATTTGCCATCGAGGCAGACCTGACCCATAGCGACCCCTCCTTGGGTTTCCGAGGCAGTATCACCATGGAAGTAGATTGCCTCATCTTCCTTCCGAGGAGTGGCTGGTGGGTTTGAACCACCAGCCTTCTGGTTAGCAGGCAAGTGCCTCAGGGACTACGCTACCAGAGCTCCCATCTTTTGATTAGTAGTTGAAAACTTAACTATTCGTGCCACACAGGAACTTCTTATAATAGACAATGTTCTTTAACAGCAAAATATAAGAAACAACCCAACTGTCCATCAATAGGAAGCTGATTACACAAACTGTGGTATATCCACACCATGGTGAATTATGCAGCTATAAAACAAAACAAAAAAAAAAAAATGAAGGTGCTCTCTATGTAGTGATACAGAAAGACCTCCAGTATTTATTAGTGAAAAATGCCAGGAGAAAACACTGTATATAATGGGTTACCTTTTATGTAAGAAAGGAAGGGACTGAGGGGAGAAGACACGTTCATAAGTATTTAATTTTCAGAAAGAAATACCGATAGTATCCAAAAGAAAATAATAAAAGTAGAAGTCCTTATGAGACACATAAGGACTTAAGATTGATGGGAATAAGAGTAGAAGTTAGGTTTTTGACACCTCTCTTTTTATACCATTTTGACTTTACCCATGTGGATTTGTTGCCTTAAAAAAAAAAAAAAAAATAGAGAGAAAAGAAAGAATTAAATGAGTTAATGAACATAAAATATTTAACCAGTATTCTAGGCCTGTCTAGGCATAAATGTTCTTCCTGTAGTTTTCCCCATCTCAGTAAATGGCATCATGACCCACTGAGTTTCCCACTCTAAAAATATAGCCATTATCTTTGATTCTTACATTTGTCCTCTTCCCATATCTAATCCATCAGCAAGTCCTATCCCCTGTATTTCCAAAAGGAGTTCTGGTGGTGTAACGGTTATAGCATTCTGCTGCTAACCAAGAGGTCAGCAGTTCAAACCCATCAACTTCTCTGCAGGAGAAAGATGAGGCAATCTGCTTCCATAAAGATTTATAGTCTTCAAAACCCTATGGGGCAGTTCTACTCTGTCCTATAGGGTCACTATGAATCATAATCAACTTAACAGCTGTGGGTTTGGTTTGGTTTGGTATTTCCAAAATATGTCCTATGCATCTCACTTCTTTCAATTGTACTCAAGGTAAAACCTTGAATTGTCCATACTACAACCTACCAGGGCCTAGAGGACCAGCCCCTTCCTACCTTTCTGATTGTATCCTGTGTTCAACCCACAATAGCCTTTCTTTCTTTCCTTCTTTCTTTCTTTGAACATGCCACTCTTACCCTCGTCTCAGGACCTTTGTGATTGCTGGTCTTTCTGCCTGGAATGTTCTTTTTCCTGAGTCTCTCAAAGCTTATCCCTTTATGTCACTCAGGACTCAGTGCAAATGTCACCTCCTTTATGATACCTATCCTGACTACATCAACCCACCCCCTCCACCTACCCTTAGTCACTCTATCAATTTTTCCTCTTTGTTTTCTATACAGCATTCTTCATTATCTTATATTATCTTTTGTACTCGTTTACTGCTTTTTTGCCTGAAGGCCTCGCCTACAATACAGGCTCCATGAGAGCTGGGAGTCTGCCCATGTTGTTCACTCACACGTTCCCAGGACCTCACTCAAACTCACTGCCATTGAGTCGACTGCGATCTATAGCGACCTCTCCTGGCATTTCCGAGCCACATCTCTATGGAAGGAGATTGCCCAGTCTTCCTTCCAAGTAGTGGCTGGTGGGTTTGAACCACCTGTCTTCTGGTTAGCAGTCAAATGCCTGAGGTGCCACGCCACCAGAGCTAGAACACGATAAGTACTGAATAAATATTTGCTAAAGGAAGGAGCTCTGGTAGCATAGTGCCTAAGGCACTTGACTGCTAACCAGAAGGCTGGCAGTTCAAACCCACCAGCCACTCCTCAGAAGCAAGGTTGGGCAATCCACTTCCGTAGTGATACTGCCTCAGAAATCCAAGAAGGGGTCGCTATGAGTCGGGTCCGACTCGACGGCACATAATAACAACAGCACAACAAAGGAAGGAATGACCTTCTACTTCCCATCACTGCTCATGGCATCTCTTCCTGTTTGTTGGCCCAAGTTGGCCTTATAGTCTTGACTTCAGGGGCTGCTATTAAAGTCCATTTCTGCCTGCTATTTTTAAAGGCAAATTCTTAAGGTGACATCTGATGGATACACCCATCTTTTTTCTTGTGTTCACTATCTTGTGTTCACTATCTTGACTCAAAGTTCCTACTCCTAATCCAATCATGCAGGGCTATAGATGGGTGGGTGGTGATAAAACCATAGTCATGTAGCTCATTTTAAATGGAGCTGCTCCGTTTAAAAATGATATGTAGAATAACATTAGAAAACTGAGGGTCTAGAACAAATCTAGAAACTATCTACCAAGACAGATAAATGGGGAAGTGGGAACAAACTTTGCCTGCTGCACAAAGTTAACCTTTTCTTGGACCCTTGTCTCCATTGTGCCCTACTGGGACCTAGTTTAAAAAAAAAATGGGGTTGGGGGAAAACAGGAACAAATCAGGACTGGGTTATTGTGGTGGTGGTGGTTGTCAACACTGTGGGACAGAGTAGAACTGTCCTATAGTTTTCTAGGCTGTGATCTTTTTAGGATCATATCATCAGGTCTTTTCTCCTACAGAATGGCTGGTGGTTTTGAACCACCGACCTTTCAGTTAGGAGCCAAGTGCTTAACCATTGCACCCCAGGTCTCCTTTTGGGGCTGGGAGTGGAGTGTAATTCACATTGTTTGTGAGCATAAGCACAGACTTGAGTGTGCTAAACCTAACCCAAATGGTGTCATTGTGCTCAGCTGCTGCTCGACTTTATCCATGACATCTCTTCACTTTAATTAACAAAGGGCTCTGGAGTTCAACTGAAGAAGTAATTTCTACTTTACTGGGTCGTGGAAACAAATTTAAACTCCATTTACCCTGGCCTCTCTGACTTTCATCAGCGGAGGCACTGCAGTCCATTTTAAAGGAGATCAGCGTCTTCTCTTCCCTTGCTCATTCTTTTGTAAGCTCCTTAAATTAAAACCATGAGAATCCCAGAAGATAAAAATCCATTCTCTCCTTCTCGTTCACATAAGTGCATCCTCACGTACTCACAAGCTTCTGCAGATTTTAATAAGGTCCCTTGTGTGGGTCTCTTCAAATATGGGTGAAATACTCAGAGTGAGAAAATGTCACATCTAATCAAGGGTGCTATAAATGCGGTGCCCGTGGCAGGCAGATGGCTCACAAGTGTCTTGAACCAAATCACAATCCTTGCCTGTTGGTAACCAAGACTGAAGGGTCTCATTTATGGGTCTTTGCTTTAGAAATTTCAATTAAATATTTAGGATTCCTTTGAAAAAAGAAGACTTATATTTGAATTGAGCAAACAGTATAGGCTTCTGATAGCGAGAGACCCTCAGGATGCTTATTTCCCAGGAGAAAAGTGCTTTAGGGATATGTGTTTCTTTTATACATAAACACATAGACACATAGGCACTACCACTCCTAAACCCAAGTACCTCCCAAACCTTTTCTGACTCTGCATTTCTGCTTATGTTAGTGTAAACTAGATATTCCAGTCTGGAATTTTCTAGTCCTATGATCTATATCATAATCTAGTGCTTTGGGGGATGCCAGAGTCCTTCCTAGTATCTCTGGAGGGTTTGGTGGAGGGAAGAAGCTTTTAACCAGGGGTGGCTTTGCCCCCAGAGTGTATTTGGCAATATTTGCATACATTTTTGGTTGTCACAGCTAAGGAGAGGTGGGTACTACTGGCATCTAGTGGGTAGAGGATGCCACTAAGTATCCCACAGTTCACAGGACAGCCCCCACAACCAAGAATTATGCAGCCCAAATGTCAATAGTGTGGTGGCTGAGGAACCCTGTTGTAGGGCCATGCATTTCTGCTAAGGCACTCCACACTGCCAGCTACTTCTCAGTTATCACAAGGTCCTATCTGCAGTTCTTGGATTGGACTTAAGTCTCTGCTGGCTTCACTACCTGCACCTCTGGTGTAATGTCCTCTCTGGTTGATGCTGCTCCTGCTGCTGCCATGCTGGTATGAATAGTGTTGATGGAGAAATGTTAAAACACTCCTCTTTCCTAGATTTTCTCTTTATTCCTCTCTCACACGAAGACTTTTCCTAGAAAATTTGGGATCAAGGAAATTGAAAACAGCAGAGTCCAATTACGAGAACTAATTAATTAATATATTGGCACTCAGTTGTTCCTTATGAGAATTATTCTTCAAAGACATTTCGTGCTAGGACTTTTTTATGTTCTGTCTTTTCTTCTGAGGCCCTGACACTAACTGTGTCATCTGTCCCCTGTCTTCTTCCTTTTCTTCAACCTGCAGGTGCCAGCACCATATTTCTGCACCCAAATCTTCTTCACTAATTACGCTTTGCTCTCTATTTCTCCAGTCCCCACACTAAGTTTTTAGACTGTTTCTGCAATTCAAAAATCTCAGAAATGCCTCAGCTAAACTAAAGAGCCTCCAACCTCAGCATTATTACAAAGAATCTCACAGAAGTTTGTAAACTGCAATATTTTCTTGAACATATCCTAGATCAAAATTTTAGGTAGGGCTCTTCTTAACCAAGTCTTTGAAATCACAAAGCGTAGAAAGAGAAAAATGTATTTTCTCCTTAATAGAGCAAAGGGGAGAACAAATAGGTTTTCTTTTGTTTTATATTTTCAGCTTTGTTAGGAGAGAAGGCTATGTAGAATGATGAATAAGAGTATCAGAAACTTCTGGATTCAAACCGTAATTCCAACACTCAAGCAATGTGATCTTGCACAAGTTACTTACTCTGTTTAAGGATTCATTTCCAAATACAGAGATGACAAAAGTATCTACTGAATGGAGGTTGTGGGATTTAAATAAAGTACTTCACGTAAACACTTAACATACTGCACTGCACATAGCAAATCTTCAATGAATGTTAACTATTATTATTACAAACCTCGAATTTCTGGTCTTATGTGCATTAACATCAACAACAGAAACTCTGGACCAAATCAGTTTAGCGATATAACAAAAACAACCACTAAAAACTAAAAGGAAGATAAAACCATCCCATTTCTTAAGTATCTAATTTTTACTCTAATTGTGACCTTCGGACCAGTGGCATCACCGTCTCTGGTGAACTTGTTACAGATGCTGTATCTCAGGGCTCATATCAAACCTACAGAATCAGAATCTGCACTCTAACTAGATTCCCCAGGAAAGGTGCATGTGTATTAAGATGAGAGAACCACTACTATAGGAAACTCGATATGAAAGATGTGGATGTGAGTAGCAGAAAGGAAGTAACTTGAGCATGTTCTGTTCCCTTGGGCCTGTGGTTGACTCAGATGATCTGTTAATGCTTAAGAGTATCAATATTCCATTTCTGTGTAACAAATTACCATAAATTTAGCTGCTTAAAGCAACAGTTTCTTATTATCTCATAGTCAGATAGTCAGAAGCCCTGCACATCATGGCCAAGTTCTCTCTCAGAGCATCACAAAGCTGAAATCAAGATGTTGGGTGGGCTGAGTTCTCCTCTGGAGGATCTGGGGAAGAATCCATTTCCAAGCTCATTCAGGAGTTAGCAATTTTTTTTTTCCCTTGCAGTTGTAGCACCAAGGTTTCATTGCCTAGCTAGCTGTTGGCCAGGGATTGTTCTTGGCTTCTAGAGGCCCCTCTCAAGTCCTTGACACATGTTGTTGTTGTTATTATGTGCCATCGAGTCGGACCCAACTCGTAACGATCCCTCCTTGGGTTTCCAAGGCGATATCACTACAGGAGTAGATTGTCCAACCTTCCTTCTGAAGAGTGGCTAGTGGGTTTGAACCACCAGCTTTCTGGTTAGCAGTCAAGTGCCTTAGGCACTATGCTACCAGAGCTCCTCCTTGCCACATAGCTCCCTCTATCTCAGCAAGAGAGAATCTCCTTTCTGTCAAATTTCTCTGGAGCTTTGAGTATCTCTGAGTTTCACTTCTGCTATTAGCCAGAGAAAACTCTGCTTTTAAAAGGCCGGTGTGCCTAACTTATGCCTACCTAGATAATCTTGCTGTGTTAAAGTCAACTTTGCCATATAATATAACCTAATCACTAGTGCAAAATCCATCATCTTCATGGACCTGAGGTATGTACACAAAAACAAAAAACAAACAAAAAAACTCACTGACATCAAGCAGGTTCTGACTCCTAGCTATCCCCATTGGGTTTCCAGGGTAATAAATCTTAATGGAAGTAGATTGCCCCCATCTTCCTTCCACAGAGCAGCTGGTGGGTTTGAACCACCAAACTTCTGGTTAGCAGTCAAATGCCTTAGGCACTGAGTCATGAGGGGAAGGAAAGATCTAGAGGGATATCTTAGAATGCTACTTTCCATTCTAGGTAATAATACCAATGACAATGTAGTTTTTTAAATTTTGAAATTGGGATGAAGAAATCATTTGATGAAATTTAAAATGCACTCAGTTTACAGGTCAACTGAAACACTGCATATGCCAGAAAGGGAGAGAGGGGAAAAAAATATGAAAATCCAGATATCATGATCTATGTATTAGAAAGTCACATATGAATACAATTGAACATAAATCAATGTTCCAAAATATGTATTCTAGATTAAGGGAATAATGAGAAAAAATAATAAATTTCCTATCCAATGTAATGAAAAGATGAAGATGAGCTTCGAAGGATGAGTTAATTATATATACCAAAGAACTTGTGTAAGGCAGTAACCTGTCAGAGAAAGAAAACTAAAATATTTTCCCACTAATATGAGTGATTGAAAAAAAGTGATAAGACTACACCTTGTCAGAGGTAGAAAACTTGTGAGACCTGGAAATACAAGGCACCCCAAGTGAGTTCCAGCTCTCACAGGTTCAGTGAAAAATAAGAAGATCCCCCATCAGATGGACTGACATAGTGGCTGTAGCAATGGGCTCAAACATAGTACTATTGTGAGGAAGGCACAGGACCAGAGAGTGTTTTATTTTGTTATACATATCATTGCTATGAGTCAGAACCAGCTTGATGGCACCTAACAACATTTTTATCTCTATCTATCTATATCTATTTTTCCCTGGTTAATATTTATGACTTATTATTGACTGACTGAAAAAGTCCCAATCTGAAGGGCATCCTCTGTGTAACAGAAGAAACAACAACAACAAAAAAAAACTGACGTGGTATCGTGAACAGATTGAGGGTGCCTAGCAGGGAAGATTTGCGTTTTCTTCATTTTATACTTCTAGCCAGTCCAGATTTTTACAGTGATTATAAATTGTGTAATAGTGTAGATTTACAAAAACAGCAAAAGTATATTTTAAAAGAAATTCATTGACATGTTAGTTTTTAAGTTAGAGGTGTAATCAAGACTAAGCAAGGATCGCAAGGTGATAGGAAGATATGAGATGGACGTCAAAGGGTCAACTATGTTTATATATACTTCGGAAGTAGACTGCCCAGTCTTCCTTCTGAGGAGTGGCTGGTGGGTTTGAACAGGCAGCCTTCTGGTTAGCAGTCAAATGTCTTAGGCACTATGCCCCCAGAGCTCTTATATGTGTGTGTGTGTGTGTGTGTTTTTATATTTTATATTATATATATATATATATATATATATATATATATACACACCACCAGAGCTCCCATATATAAATATATAAATATAGTGCCTTAGGCACTATGCTACCAGAGCTCCTCCTTGCCACATAGCTCCCTCTATCTCAGCAATAGAGAACCTCCCTTCTGTCAAATTTCTCTGGAGTTTTGAATAATATATAAATATGGGAGCTCTGGTGGTGTAAGTATTTGGCTGCTAACCAAAAGGTCTGCACTTCGAACCCACCAGCCACTCCATGGAAGAAAGATGAGACAGTCTGCTTCTGTAAAGATTTATAGTTCTGGAAGCCTACAGGGATCACCATGAGTCAGAATTGACTCGATGGCAGTGAGTTTAGAAATTTTTTTAATATATACATACAGTTCCTGGTGAGTATATGTTATTGATTATGCCAGCAGATCATTTAATGGCAAAGTTCTAGTTATGGGCCTGAGACACATTTCAGAATTCTTATGATGATTGATATAATCACATATGAAAATTGTCCAGAGATGTTTTTTTCTCTCTCACTCTCTCTTAAAACTTCTTGAAAAAGGATTCACTTTGAAATTTGCTGTAAGGAGGTGGGCAGGGAATGGTAAAGGTTATCCTCATAATGTATGACTAATCTTCAAACTAACTTCTATCACAAGGTAAACGACCTCACCCTTGGCAATTGGGGGTGTCTCTTCCTTTATGTGTCATTGAGTCTCATGTTGTGGGTGAACCTATACTTCAAAGACAAAGATCAACAAGACAGTGTGTATTTCTGAATGTAAGACTTCTTGCAAATGAGACTTAACTTATTTTTATAGTGTTAAGGTTATGGGAGAAAGCCCACCTCCTTGGGAAGACCTTGGAGCAAGTCTTTTGAAAAGAAAGATGGCTTTTCCAATCTTAAAGGCATAAGCAGTTGATTTCTCAGTCAGGTTCCAGAATCTCATTGTGTTTCCCCTGTCCCAGCTGTAGCCAAAGTTGTAACCAACTTCCATGACGTGCAAGAATCTGTGTCATAAGCAAAGCAAAGCTTTATTTATGCCCATAGATTGATGACCGTGAGAGAATATGTTTTTTCTTAAATTCTACTTTTCCCAAAGGAATATCACTTAGAAATTTCTAGAGGAGTTTCTCCTATACGTTGTCACAATTGATCTCTTAACCATCATCACAGCTTACTTTTTTTTTAGCTAACAGTTGTGGCTTTATCGTTCTGATACTATCAGCAAAGATTATGGACAAATGAATGAATGAATATGGCTGGCTGGCACAAATCATCAATTGCACATTTCTATCTGGCAGTTTTATAGAAAATTATCCTGGTGAACTCATTATCACCATTTTTGTCCCCTTTCTCCTCCTTCAGGTATTAGGCCTCACAAAAATTAAAAAGAGTTTCTGTTCATGAAAGGTTGCAAGGGAAATAGCGGTTCACGAGGGAGACAGTTTTGATTCTTGGCCAATGTACCACAAGTGCAGTCACCACTCATCTGTCAATAGAGGCTTGCGTGTTGCTATGATGCTAAGCAGGTTTCAGGGGAGTTTCCAGACATAGAAGGACTAAGAAGAAAGCCTTGGCAATGTACTCCTGTAAAACCAGCTAATGAAAACTCTATGGATCCTAATGGCCCAATCCCATTGAGCACGGGGCCACCATGAGTCAGGGACAACTTGACAGTAGCTGACAATTTTCATATCAACCTCTACCTTTGTCAGGCAGAGGGCTCTGATAAATTCACTATATCCTCCAATTGCCAAAATTTTCGATAACATCTTTAGCATTTTAACAAAGCTTTGTGTAAACCACGTGTTGAAACATTTTTCCTGTTTTCTGTTCTTTTGAGTTCTTTATGTAATCATGTCCATTTTAGAAACTACATTTATGTTACGGGGTGTTTGTATGATAAGTTGTATGCATGTTAACCAGAACCATTTATTACATTAAATGAAAAGAGGACAGAGTTATTTTTGTTTTTATCATGTTCGTAAAATTGTACAAGATGCATTTCTCATTAATGTAAGTAGTTTCTATACCCTTCTTGGCAGCATGGAAAATTGGTGACCTACTACTCACAAATGCAAGATGTATGGCAGTTAACAATCTCTCATCTGCTGTCCCTGTGGATAATTTTTGAGATAGAATTTAAAGTTTAGAAGGGACTAGGAATTAGTTTCACCTGCTAGAATCCCAGTTGGGAAAATGGCTGACCAGTCCTTCCCAGTCAGATGCATGTCTCCCTACAGTGCCCCATACCTAACCACAGATCTTGAATAAGGCATTCATATTAACCTTGCAACCAGAGTTTACTTAAGGTTGAAACTCAACACTAAAGTCAAAGGAAATGGAAGCCCATCATAACTGAGAAAAAAGGAAACAGAGGGAGTTTATGTGGACAGAAACTGTCAAGTTTCCCATTGCTTGAATGTGTCAGCATCACACTCGAAATCCCCACCCACCTACTGCCCCTCCCTTCTTCAGTGATGCTGAGGGCAACACTTGCAGAAGCAAAGGGAACATGTGCATAGGCAAGAGCCCTGCAGATCTTTGCCAGATATTTTTGACTGCAACAGTTCATTTTATTCTGCTCTGATAATAAACATGTTACTTTAACTCATTGTCCTTAGAATAAATTTCAGCACCTGATATTGACATTTAACTTTCCCTACTTTGAAAGGGTACTCAGGGGTCAATGCCACCCAGTCCCCAAAGCTGCTTTCAGAACTAGAACTCATATGGGAATAAAAGGTAAGCCACACAATATTTCACTCACTCTACACTCACATAGAAACCTGTCTCAATCTGGGCTGGTCTTTTGAAAGCACTTTACTTGAAAGTCTCTATCATTGCCCAAGATACTCATTCCCTGGGACTCAGTAAGGATGAATGCACAATTAACCTTCATTACAAGCACAATACCTAGCATTTATTGAGCACTAATAAGTATATCTTATTGGCTGCATCCAACTACTTGTGTAAATTTGTGTGGGTATATGTGTTTATGTCCAACATGTATATAAGTGAGTTTTTGGAAGGGAGTGACTGGAGGTGACACAAGGATAAAAAGAAGTAGAAGAGAAGAAAAGACATATTTAAAGCCTTGGAACATCTCTTAATGGATACACCTTTCATGTATAGTCTTTGCTAAAAAGGACCTCTTTAGACTATACCTTGTTCTAATAATACAGTTTTTGAGGTACTTTCAAGGTTGTTTTACTGCAGTGTTAAGTAGAACCTCTTTCTACTAAGTACTAAGGCTACTTTTGTAGGAGTACCAAAATAAAAGAAGCAAAAGAATAAGTCAAGTGCTGATGGCCAACATGAAGCCACAGAGGTGACCATAAGTTGCATGAAGACAGAGAGCTTGCTTATTTTCTTTACCACAGTACCACAGTGACTCTGGGAGCCCTGGTAGCATAGTGCCTAAGGCACTTGACTGCTAGCCAGAAGGCTGGTGGTTCAAACCCACCAGCCACTCCTCGGAAGGAAGGTTGGGCAATCCTACTTCCGTAGTGATACTGCCTCGGAAACCCAAGGAGGGGTCGCTATGAGTCGGGGCCGACTCCACGGCACATAACAACAACAACAACAACAACAACAGTGACTCTAGTAGTAGTAACACACTATATGGTACCTGATAGTCACTCAACACATCTTGGTTAAATAAATTAAATAAAGGGTGATGGGAGGAGGCACTTCTCATTTATTGCCATATGCTATGGCTGCCATGTTTCCCCAATTGTCCAAAGATAATGTGTCTGGACAGCTCATGGAATATCTCACATAGGTGGACCAGATGGGATGAATAACAGTTTTTAAAAAATGGGACAGGGAAAAGACTGATGAGAGAGACATAGCTGACTCTCAAGAATGATTTTCCCTGGCCCGATAGAGCCTGGTGGAACCACTGAGACTATGGCCCCTAGCTGCTCTCAGATCTGGAATTGAACACATGCCTGTGGCTTCCAACCAAACAATAGACAGGCATATGAGTTGAACATTTACCTGAGGTAGATACACTCCTTGGAGAGAACGAGCATGGGAGAAAGAAGGGCTGCCTATGCACAGGGAGACAGCTCAGAGGATAGGAGTACATGGAGGGATGGACACAGGGAAGAGGTAACTATCAGGAGGAAGTAGGAAAGGAGATGTTGCATTGTGGTAAATTGTGGTCAATGCCATGAGACAAAATGTATGTGAACTGCTGTATGGAAAGTGTATTTGCTCTGTAAATTTTCACCCAAATCACAATAAAAAGAAAAAATAAAATAAATAAATAAAGATGTGGAAGTTAAAAAAAAAAAAAAAAAGAATGATAGTCCCTTCCCCCACCTTATCAAGCCATATGCTTCCCCCACCTGCAAGCCATATGCTATGCTCAGATGATACCTCCCATATCTTACGATTGCTTTCTTTAAGCTTCATGTTCCTTGTCTGTGAAATGTCAATAATTCTGGTTAAAGGTTGTAAATGAGAAAAGGCACCAGTCCTAGGCCAGAAATTTTTGAGATCTCTGAAAGACAAGAGTAGAAATTACTAACTGATAAAAAAATCAAAGCATAGACTGGCGACACCGAATTAAGCCATGAGTAAAGGTCTCCTCTCTACGGCAACGCACCCTTCTCAAGGGAAGCTCAGCAAGGATGAGTCAAGTGGTGAACTCTAACATAATGAGTTAAAGAACAGCTGAACGAACAGCTATGCAATTTGATTCCCTTCCCTACCCTTCCCTCCTGTCCATAGGTTGGCTATGGTTTTGTCCACAGGTTAAAACTACAAAAACTATCTCGTAAAAATTAGGGGCTCTGTTTTGAGGATGAAAAGTGAGCACTGGGACAGGAGAGAAAAGTAGACTGCAACCATGAATTTGAATATATATATAAAAAAAAGCAGTTCTTCCTAGAAGTGCTAGTTGACCCCTAACTTTGGCAACTATGAATAGAGGTGCCACACTTTAGGCCCATACCCCATAGAAGCCCAGATTCTGTCATTCCTTACCAAGGACAACTTTTCCAGTGAGAACAGAGGCTCATTGCAGAAAATAAACTTTACTTCTGCTGATGAAAGCCCACATAGCTGCCTATATTAATCACTTTAGCCTTTCATCTATAACATATCAGACAGGCAAAAATCATTAAACATTTGAAATAACATAAATAATAAATAGTAAAAAATCAAAATCTAGCACTAAAATAATTCTAGAGATAAAGGAGAAGATGAAAGTATGCCAAACATTTATCTAGTTGGGAAGGGCTGTTACAAACATTTATTAATTCTGAACAATAGAAAAATATGCTTAATTCATTCGAAATATATGGCTAAACATGAGATGACTAGAAATAGAATGCAAAGCAGCCAAAATACTGCTATAAAACACAACACAAAAACAGAAAAAGAACAAGGAAAATCCAGTCAATTCAGTGATAGTAATGATAACAAAATCACAGCAAATTGGAAAGTAAAAAAGATATAGGAATGAAAAGAAATATAAATGTGATTACAATAAAAGCCAAAAGGTTGAACTTCTCCATAAAGAGAAAAAGACCTTCATATTATATTTTTTAAAAATGCATATATGTGTTTAATAAGAGGTAGTCTTCAAAATGATTGAAAATATGGAAATTTACAAAAATATATCAAGCAGATGACACATGGCAAATCATAGAGGAAGACATATAAATGGTCTAAAAGTCTATGAGAAGATATTCAACCTCTACCAAGGATAATAACACAAAAGGAAAGGACTGGGAGATACAATTTTCCACTTGTGATAGGATAGGCAAGATATTTAAAAATTAATGATATTCAGGGTTGGTGAGGATGGGGGGAAACAGGCATTTGTTGATGGAACTATAAGTTGACCAGGATTCTCCATGAAGGGAAAAGAGAGTAAGAAGGTATGGTTTCCCTGCCTATGTTCAAAGATGAAGACTTGGAAACTGAACAATATGTATCAGGCGACAAGTTATATCATCAACAAGTCATGTCATCATAGGGAATTGAGAACTCGACTCAGCTCTGAGCCTTCCTTATTTTGTTGTGTAGTACATCTCTTCACACAAGTATGCTTCAATTTTTCCATCTGTTCTACTACTCTCAAAATAAAATGAGATAGAGTATGTAAAAATACTTCACAGAATATAAAATTCTACATTATGTGACATTATTATTTTTTATAACAATAAAGTGTATTGACATATTCCCACAAGAAGCACAGAATTAAGTGTGTATAAAATTAAACAGAATCTGGCTACTGCCACCTTTATGTTTTTATTATGTTTCAAAAATTTAAAAAAAATTAAAAGTGCACTCAGCATCCTTGGATATATCTAAATATATGGTCAGCTTGTTTTCTTATAGAAATGCAACAAGATGTTGCCCAACTCCCCTACAGCTGTGCCTGTCTGAAACATTCATAATCATCAGCTTCTTACAAAGCCTACCTAGGGGAAACCAAAGAGTGTTTTTAGCATCTGGGTCCCAAACCCACACCACAGGGCTCAGTGCAGCTTGTCAACCATGAAGTGGGGGAGGCAGGGACTCAGAATTTGGGTTATACCTTCCATTGTCTGTCTTTTACTGTCATAACCACTGTTGTTGCTAAAGGTGACATATGAGCTGACACCAGAGAGAGAGAGAGAGGGACTTCTACTCTCCAGGAATGACAAAGGAGGTAAAATTTTCTCCTTCCCCAAGATCCTTGGTATCATCTTCAAAGGCCAGCTCTTCCACAGAGAATTTCTATTAGCTCAAGGTATTCTACTTGAGAGACATCACTCTACCAGTCAAAAGTTCAAAAAGCAGTATTAGGCAGATGACAATATACCATGAAAGTAGTTAAGACATTGGGTTGGAATTCTGGCTCTGTTTCTTATTAAAGCTATATTTTTGTCTGATAGCTGCATTGTTTGGGCCTCATATTTTTTTAGTATTAAAATAGAATAATAGTAGTATCTACCTCATAGACTTTACTGCATCATCTCCATTAATGAGAAGCATTTCACATAGTCCAGGTATGTGGTATGGATTTGATGAAAAGAAGCTTTGGGTTTTGTTATTATCTCATGAATATTCTATTATCCCCTCATTTCCATTCAGGTAGAGCCATCATTTCACAATCACACAGTATTAGCAGATGTAAACAGTAGGCAAAGTGACATTTGGTCAACTGGGGAAAAAAGACCAAACAGCCTAGGTTACGTGTACATATATATATACAAAGAACACTGGGCTGTTACGGGTGAAATAACTTGGAAATGGATTATAATAAAGTGATTGGAAACCAAATGACATCGTTAATACCTATCTTCAGTTGTTGAATCAGCTGAGGGCATAAAGCTGAGTTTAAGGTTCAAATTGGAATCAACCTAGCTTGCTAAGAACCTAGAAGTGAAAGAACAAACTTTCCCTTTTTGTCAGGCCACTTGCAGTTCAGATATAAAATTGCATGATCAACAAATTTTGTGGAAACATGTTTTTGAATGGAGTCTTTCTATCCCCATCATAATCCGTTCTCTAAAAAATAAATAAATAAAAAGGAAAAAAAATCCTGGGTTATCACAAACCAAATCATGGATTAAATCCACTTTTGTTTGGGATATAGAAAGCAGAAAGAACATCCTTTCTAATCTAACAACAAGAAAGAGCCTAATGTGGGACCATAGTCGCAGGGGACATCAAGCTCAATTGGCATAACATACTATACAAAACCTCTTACTTTGGCAAGTAGTGACTGGGAACTTAAAAGCTAGCAAGCAGTCATCTAGATGCAACAATAAGTCTCTCCTTCTCCAGAGCAAAGAAGAATGAAGAAAACCAAAAAATTCATGGAAACAATTAGTCCTAGCAACTGGTACACCATCTGATCTGCAGCCTATACGACTATGAGACCAGAAGAACTAGATGGTGCCTGGCTACCATTGTCATCCACCTGGAAGGGGATCTATGTAGGAGATTCTTCATAGAGAGGGAGAACAATGTGGAACAAAACTCAAAATCATTTGGAGGGAAAAAAAAGGTGGGGGGACCAGGTTTGCTGGTCTGATAGAGCCTGGTGGAACCGCTGAAACTATGGCCCCTAGCTGCCCTTCAGTCTGGAATTGGACCTACACCTGTGGCTTGCAGCCAAACAAAAGATAGGCATATGAGTTGAACATTTACCTGAGGTAGATACAGTCATTGAAGAGAACAAGCATGGGAGAAAGAAGGGCTGCTTATGCACAGGGAGACAGCTCAGGAGGCAGGAGTCCATGGAGGGATGGACACAGGGAAGAGGTAACTATGGGGAGGAAGTGGGAGGGGATCTGTTGCATTGTGGTAAACTGTGGTCAATGTCATGAGACAAAGTGTATGTGAACTGCTGTATGGAAAGTGAATTTGCTCTGTAAATTTTCACCCAAATCACAATTAAAAATAAATAAATAAATACTGTAAGGTCACAGTAAGGAGAAGAGGACACACAAAAGTGGAGTTAAAGAGAAGTTTTTATTCTGCGCTCCGGGGAGAGGTTTATGGGTTCCTGAGAGGGGCCCCGGGCGAGGTTCACGGGTCCCTGAGAGGGGCCAGAGAAGTCGCACTGCCTACTTGAAAGAAAGGTTTTTTTATAGTGATTTTCTTCCTGGTTCTTAGAGGACGAGAGTGAGAGCAGGGTATGTGTTACAGGGACCAATAAGATTAAAGTACCCAATTAGCATGGGGGTAGGAAGCAGAGTTGAAGCACTTCATTAACATAGTGGGCAGGAAATGGTTGGGAGCTTTCGTGAATAAGAGTCAGGTGCTGGGGTCTTTCTCAAGCAAGGGCTATGTGCTGGGATTTGGTATGGGCTCTGGTCAGGCGCCTCCTTGCTTGACCAGTTCTTATAATCCCCTCTTGCTCAATCATTCACCCACCTGACCAGCCATGTTTCTGCCTAACAAATACAAATTAAAAAAGGAGAAAGAGCCTAATGAACTACAAAATTAAAACTTGACTTAAATACATCATACTGCTAAGGCTGTTGGGCAACCAAGTAACCTGAAATCAAAGGCAAGAAAAGCTCCTCCAAGGAATTGATGAGATGAGAGTCTTGGCTCACTTGTAGGAGCACTGAGAGGAAAACACTGGGTACCACACAGACGAGTTAGAAGAATTCAGCTAAAAGTTTTAACGAATAGCTAAAGACTGAGGGTGAGCAATTATGAGAGTATGGAACACATAAGGAAGTTTTCCTACTCTTAGTCTTCATGCAGGAGTAATTTATCATGTGTTTTCAAGAAAGACAAGAGAAGCAGAGCAACTGTAGGTGGTGCAGGCCTGAAGGAGGGGCACAGAACCCTACCTGGACACGTGTATCCCACACCAAATACAGCCTTTAGATGCTGGAGGTGAAGCAGAAAACCTTGTAATTCCAAAAGCACACTTGAAAACCGATTGAGGTTGGAGGAAGGATGGGAGTGGGGGGAGACTTGGACCCCTGGGAAAGGGCAGGAAATGGTTTAACAATTGGGGCCTAAGATTCTATACAAATACCATTAGAAGATGGGCAGGAAAAAATTAAAAAAAAGAAAGAAAAAGACTGTCAAAAATACAAAACAGTCTGACTGCATGGGGTGCAAGATTCCTGAGAGAGGTCATGTTCAAGACCCAGGCACATAGGACTGCCGAAGGCTGAGGCTTGATCAGAACAATAGCCAACTACCCCCCCTGTTCCCTACCAAAAAGCCAGCAAGTGCTGAGAAACAGGCAGTAGTAGCAGTCTTCCACTGGAATGCTTTCTCAGAGAGAGACAAAGATATTACAAGAAAAGAAATTTATTAACGAATATTCCTAATGAACATAGATACAAAACTCCTCAATAAAATGCTTGCAAATTGTGTCCGTCACTATATAAAAATATTAATATATCACGGCTAAGTAAAATTTATCCTACAAATAAAAGACTGTTCTGTATTTTAAGATCAGTATAATTCACATCAATAGCCTAACAAAGAAAAAAGAATGCTCATCTCAGTAAGTGCAGAAAGGAGCATTGGAAAAAATTCAATATTCATTTGTGATTTTTAAAAAGTCTAAGCACAGTAGGATTTAAAGAAAATTACACAACTTGATAAAGAATAACATCATAGCTAATATCATACTTAATGATGGAAAATTGAATGCTCTCTCATTAAGAATGGGAATAGAGCAAAGATGTTAATGCCTACTACTCCTATCTCAGATAAAGAAATGAAATCACATAGAATTGAAATGAAAAATAAAACCATGCGCATTTTTACAGATTGCGTGACTATCAATATAGAAATCTTCACCCCCTAAAAAAAGTCTGCTAAAATTAATAAGTGAGCCAGCAAGATCACAAACACTAGGTCAATGTATTTGGGCAATATTTCTATATCCTAGCAATGAGCAATTAGAAATAGAAAATTTTTAAAATAGCTTTTACAATTGCACAAAGGACACAAAACATAGGCAAGATCTATATGCTGAAAAGTATCAAACTTTGATAACAGAAATCAAAGAAGACATGAATAAATAAAGAGGTAAATGATGTTCATGGATTGGAAGATTCAATGTTATTAAAAAATCAATTCTCTCCAAACTGATTGGTACATTCAATGTATTCCTAATCAAAAGCTCAGTAAATATATATATATATATTTTTTTTTGTAGAAAGTGGCACACTGATTCAAGAATCCATGCAGCAAATCAAAAGAACTAAACTAGGCAAAACAATTTTGAAAAGGAAGAAAAAAGTTGCAGCCCTTTCCTGTAGTACTATTTTATTTTAAAGCTTACTATAAATGAAAGGATAGAATCATATATCAATGGAACAGAAGGGACAACCCAGATATGTTCTGATGCACATTTGATCAACTTATTTTTTGAACAAGGTGCAAAGACAACTTTGTGAAAAAAAGTTAATCATTTCAACAAATGGTGCTAGACCATTTAGATAGCAACATGCAAAAAAATAAAAAAGAAAAGAAAAATCAATCTTGATCTATACCTTGCACTATATACAAAATTAAACTCAAAATAGATTACAAGATGTAAACCTAAAACTATAAACTTCTAGAAGGAAACATAGGAAAAGATTTTGTGAACTTGGGCAAAGATTTCTTACATATGTTTAAAAAATGCACAAAAATTATAAATTAGTTTTCACAAAAATATAGATATGTGTATTTTTTCTCTAGAAAAGTCACCTTTGATAAAATGAAAATACAAGGCATAGGACCAGAGAAAAATATTTGCAAAACAAATATGTTATAAAAGACATATAAATAACTCTTAATACTTAATAACAAATCCAATGAAATTGGGCAAAAGATTTGAACAGACACTTTATCAAAGTACACATATATATAGATGGCAAATAAGTACCTGAAAAGATGCTGAACATAATTGATTATTAGGAAAATACTAATTAAACCACAATGAGATATCATTACACCTCTATTAGAATGGCTAAATGTATTTTTAAAACTGGCCAATCTAAATGTAATTCTCATAAGTTTCTGGTGTTGGAAAAGAGTATGGCACTTTCTTATAAAATTAAGTATGTATTTTCCATATAATTCTGTAATCACACACATGTACACAAAGTCTGTCTATTAATGTTTCTAAGGTATTTATTCATAATTACCAAAAACAAGTTAAATGTCCCTCAACTAATGGGTAAATAAACACGCTGTGGTTTATTCATACAATGTAGTGGCATCCATCAATAAAAAGAACGAGTAACATATGTGATAACATGGATAAATTTCAAGTGCATTATGCTAAGTAAAAGAAGCAAGAATGAAAAGATTCTATTTTGTATGATTCCATTTATGAAGTGTTCTTGAAAGGTCAAAGATAGATGGAAAATAGATCAGTGGTTGCCAAGGGACCAGGGGTAGGAGGAGTGGCTGACTACATTTGGCATGAGGGAACTTTTGGGGATGACAGATATGTTCAATATATAACAGCTACAACAACAACAAAAACCCTCACTGTCGTTGAGTTGACTGTGACCCCCATTTGGTTTCCAAGGCTGAAAATCTTTACAGAAGTAGATTGCCTCATCTTTCTCCCCTGAAGAAGCTGGTGGGTTTGAAACACTGATCTTCTGGTTAGCAGCCAAATGCCTTGCCTACTGCAATGCCAGAGCTCCTTATGCTCTGTATATTAATACTGATTTCAGTTACATAACTGGAACTGTTTATCAAAACTCATAAATGTACATTAAAAAGGCTAAATTTTACTGTATGTAAATTATACCTCAATAAATCTGACTTTAAAAACAAATCATAAATGTATAACCATGCTAGGTCAGCCCTCTATCTCCAGAAAATTAATCATCATCCTAAATCCCAGACTTCTATACAAACCAATGGGATAGATATTTAAATTGACTGAAGAAGACACTAAATGGAATTATGATTCCAATGATGGAGTCCCAAACAGTTCACTCTTCATGATAAATATACCATCAAGGAGCTGTCAGTAGTGGGGATAGAATGAGATGCAGAGTCATAAAGTCTGGTCTTGGGTGATAGACCCTCAGGAAAGAAACAGTTGGACAAAACCCCCTGCATCAAAATTTTACCTGTGTTGGCCCTTCTGAGTATACTTTATGGAATCGTAGAGTAGTGCGTTAATGGAAACATCTGATTTCATAGGGTATCCCCCAGTAAGAATATTTCACTTATGTTGATGGAACATTTTTCTCATAGTTGGCTTCTTTACACACATCTAGATAGGAAATTCCTTCTGGCAAGAGTTCTAAGTTCACACAGTAAAAGCTGGAATCTGTGTAAGGCTGAAAACTGTCAGAGAAGGAAAATCAAATATTTTCCAGTAAAACGAACAATAGAAAAGTGGTAAGACTGCATCCTGTCAAAATACTTTTGAGACCAGAAAAACAAACCACTCCCATCAAGTTCTAGCTCTCATAGGTTTCAGGTATTAGGTCTTAAAGATTGATGACAAATTCTCTAGAGAATTTCAATATGGAGCCTTCCTTATTATGCAATAAATTAAAAAAAAAAAAATGCACTGCTGTCGAGCCAGATCCGACTCATAGAGACCCCTCCTTGGGTGTTTGAGGCAGTATCACTATGGAAGTAGATTGCCCAACCTTCCTTCCGAACAGTGGCTGGTGGGTTTGAACTGCCAGCCTCCTGTTAGCCTTAGGCCCTATGCCACCAGAGCTCTGGACCTCAAATTTCTGTAGAAACTTACTTTTAAATTTCTGTGTACCATATATTTAATTTTCTTATTAGTCTCCAAAACATCTGCTTCAAATTAGGGAAGTAATGGATAGACTACCATTGCCACATGAAAAAACTAGACCAGGGATGAGAGTGGGTTCTTAAGAGTTTCTAAAACTCAGTTAAAGAAAACAATCACATTTAGAAGAAAAGACGACAGAACCTTGAATTTCTGTTGAAAAAACACTAGTCAGGATCAGTATCATATCCACGGGAGAAGTAAATTGAATACAATCCTGTTTCACCTAAAACCATTTGTTTTTGAACAGCCTCATTAGTTTTATCCTCTGAGAAGAACTTGGCCATCAAGTGTATATCACCTTCGAGGAGGTTGTCTTTTGGTTTTGAAAATTGTCTGATGAGTCACTTAAGCATCAGAGTTCTGTGCTTGAGGAAGACCTTCTTTGGGTGTTGAAAGATGTCTGAGTCACTTAGGATATGTAAAAAGATGGCTCCCTGCCAGCACGGGGGTTTTCTAACATCTGAGCAGCCCAAAGTTCATGTTGGCTGTTTGCATTAATCACCATAATTTGACTAACCAGACCAAAGTGACAGCTCAGCACCAGCATGGCAACAGGGCCACAAACTGAACAAAGACAAGAGAAAGACAGAGTGGAATGGCAGAAATCCCCTATTCCCCTCCATGGTGGTTTATATGCTCCCATGTGTCAGTAAAGGCATCAACAATTCAAGCAAAAAGAGACAATGAACCCAGGTAGGAAGAGGACATTTCCAACCACAAGCTTTTTACTAGAAAAAGAAGTAAAAAAAAAAAAAAAAAATCATGTTTGCATTCCTTTTTATAACTCTTACGCAGTTTGTCTCTTGGCTGTGGGTCTAAGTACAGTACAACCAACCATGCCTTGTCCAGGTTACTTTGCTTTACTTTGCCATGCAGAACAAAAAGTCAGGCTTTTCACTTTTGATTTCAAATAGTCACATTTTGTCATTTTCTATTTCAAAACTGTAATCCTTCTACCCTCAAGACCTGGATTAAGATAGTTTTTTTTTTTTGTTGTTGTTGTTGAATTTCAACAAATTAAGAATGGACATTTTATTTACAAAGAAATTGAGTATAGAGCTACACCTCCCTTTCTTTCACCCTGTACATACATATCCAAAGACTTAGAAGCAAATGAATTTATTGAACACAGATTACTTATTTCTTAACAAACTCAACTCAGCAACTGATTGGCTACTTTCTGAAAGAGTACTCTTAACTGCCCCATAGTTTTTCAATTCAAACTTACCTCTTTTAGTTTGCCTGATACATATCACCTGGCCAAATATTATGGCGGTGTCTTTTTGTGAAATATGAATGGGCTGCTAGACCTACTGACCATGTGTTTTGGTCCTGTAGTGTTGCTCTAATGGAAAATACTACAAATGGGTGACTGGAACAAACAGTTTATTCTCCTACAGTTTAGGAGGCTAGACGTAAGAGTTCAAAGTGCTAGGCTCTAGAGGCCGGGTGAAAGCCCTTTGACCTTGGGCTTCAGCTCTGCCTCTTGCTCCCATTCCACTGAAGCTGAAGGCTTTTCTTAACTCAAGCAGCTGCTGGCTGCTGAGGCTGGCAAATCTAAGGTTGACAAGTAAAAGAGCACAGTCCTAAGATTATCAAACAACACAACAGGCCACACACACACACACAATGTGCACTCACATTCCAGAAAAAGTCCCAAGATTGGCAGAGCATGGCAGGCTGCTGAAGACTCGGCTACATGCAGGGTCCAACGGGTGCCAAAAGCTGCAGACTAGTCCCAAGGCTGCTTCTTATACCCTGGAAGCAGACCATATCCCTAAAGCAGCTAGTCAGCTGTTCATGCCAGATTCTAGCATAGAGTTGATTGCCAGTCTCATCATGGGGAATAACTACAACCAGCTGCCCAACCAAGTTGACACATAAACTTAACTACCACATCATGTGACCATCATGTGACCATACTTCCTCACTCTGATTAACTACCCTTCCGAAAATTATCTCCCTCACCGTTTCCTGAACAGGGTTCAATAGAATACTAGTTCCTTGACATGCCATTTTGTGCATATATATATATATATATATATATTTTTTTTTTTTTTTAAAGTGCATGTGAGTATCTTTTTTAAAAAACTTACGCAAGAAGCAGGACTGCTTAGAACTTTCATAGGTTTGTGGGACAAATGAATCTCCACAAGAAAGTATAGCATTCATGGTTTCCCAAACTTATTTGATAAAGGAGTCCTTTTAATTCCCTCATTCACAATACCTGTTGTTCCATTTAAAACAGTTTTTGAAGTTTCTGTCAATGTCACAAGCTAATTTCCCTTCCCAATGTCAGGAGACAGCCGTATATACTTCCTGCTCTCTGGTGGCTCAGTGGTTAAGCATTCAGCTGTTAACCAAAAGGTTGGTGGTTTGAATCTACCAGCTGCTCTGCAGGAGAAAGATGAGGCAGTCTGCTTTTGTAAAGATTTACAGCCTCGGAAACCCCTTATAGGGCACTTCTACTCTGTCCTATTTGGTCACTATGAGTCAGAATCCACTCAATGGCAGTGGGCATATTATATCCTCTGGACATACTCCCACCTTCAGTTTCTAGCTTATTCTCTGAACAGGAATGACTGATACAACCCGAGTCCAATCTCACTTGCCTGGATTTACTATCTTCTTTTTCACAGATACTGAGGACACTTCTTTTACATAATAGTGGAATTTCAGAATTCTGTTAATTACAGTTAAAACTTACAATTATTTCACACACATAGGAACACACACACAAACAATGTGCACTCACATTCCACGGAGTTAATTCATAACCCAGGGACATGTTATGTTATCTCCCCACCAGACAATAAGCTTGGTTTTTTTTTGCTCCATCCTAACAAACTATAATATTTAAATCTGTGCCTTAGAGAGTAACCATAACACATACTTTATGAAAGAGCCTTGATAAGTAATAAGAAGGTAGAAATGGATATGCCAGTACTTTTCTTTTAAGCCATACTTCTTGTTCATAAAATATTCACCACCACCAGTTAGCACAGAGTTGATTCCAACTCATGGCAACCCCAAGCGTGTCAGAGTAGAACTGAGCTCCATCAGGTTTTCAACAGCTAACTTTTTCAGAAATAGATTGGGTGGACACAAATTTCCATCTTTCAGTAAGCAGTTACATTATATGAAGGGACTCTGCATATAATACAGACTGGTGTAAAAGAAAATAGATTCTTCCCACAATGATATATCTGCCTGATCATTTTGGCTTATGAAAACAAAGAAATAACAGTGATACATTCTTCTTCCAGTTGCTAATTAAACCTGATTCCAGTAGGGCTTTTTCTCTGAAAAAATAAGAATGGATCAGATTTAGAGTGATATTTATTTTGATTAAGCCAAAATATCCTGTACATGTTTACAGTAATGTGTTAAAAGCATGTGTGGTTTCTTGGCTTTTGGAAGAAAACAAAGATTGCTGAGGGCGAGACGAGGTGTCTTCTGTTTTCACAGAGATCACAATGCTTGAGTCATCCTTGTCATTTTCAGGCTCAACTGCTCAAAACTGAGTCACAGGGGTAGAATGAAGTGGGGATTCAACTGAGTTTTGTAATCAAGCCAGCATTTTTAATAAACAAAGCACTAAGGGGTCACCTTAGTGTGAGATTGGACTTGGGTTGTATCAGTCATTCCTGTTCAGAGAATAAGCTGGGAACTGAAGGTGGGAGTATGTCCAGAGGATATAACATGCCCACTGCCATCAAGTGGATTCTGATTCATAGTGACCAAATAGGACAGAGTAGGAGTGCCCTATAAGGGATTTCCGAGGCTGTAAATCTTCACAAAAGCATTGGAAGCTACTTTATTCATTACTACCTCATTCACCTTTTCTGGTTTCTTTCCTTTGTTTGCTCCCAAGACAAGAATGTGTTAGTCTCTGTTTTTGTCTTCCACCTCTCAAAACAGTCTTCTTCTCTTAGAGATGATGCAATTACTGATAAAACAACTTCAAATATTTGGACTTGTACAGCTTGTTGTTATTGTTGTTGTTATTTGCCGTCGAGTCGGTCCCGACTCATAGCACAGAAATATTCTGTGGTTCTGTCTATAGTCAGGGGATACCTCTTAGAGTCATTGTGGGGAATAAGTGAATTGGTATATGTAAAGTAATTTGAATAGGTCCTAGCACAGAGTAAGTACTACTTAAATGTCCATTAGTATTTTAGTTATTATTATTATTGTTACTATTACTACTATTTCTACTACTAGGGCTATTGGTGCCTCATGCAAACTCAAAGTGTTTCCTTTGAAAACTAAACTTCAGAGTACATAAAGTGTATTTTAAATCCTTGCAACTCAAAGTATGGTCTATGTGGTCTACAGAACAACAGCATGAGCATCACCAGGAAGCTTGTTAGAAATGTACAACCTCAGGTCCCACTCTAGACTTACCACATCAGAATCTGCATTTTGACAAGATCCACAGAGGATTCCCATGCACATTAACATTTGAGAAGAACTCAGATAGCAGAATATTCTGGCTAATGGGACTTACCAATACCTCACATACAGATGATCAATTTTTCAAATACTTCAAACTAGGGTTCAACAAAAGAAACTTGCTCTCTTAAGATTGTTAGTGACAAAAGTGAGTGGATTTTCTTACTTGCCCTATCTCTAGGTTATACTGTTAATCATTCTATACTTGAATCTCTCTTCCCTTTGCTTCTACAACACTTTTCTGTTGACTCTCTTCTGTCAGATTGTGATACTGTGGTGTCTTGTATGCTTCTGTATGGTGGAAGCATTGGTATTTCAAATACCAGTAGTGTCATCTGTGGTGGACAGGTTCATCTGTGGTGGACAGGTTTCAGTGGAGCTTCCAGATTAAGACTAAGAAAAAGGGCATAGCAGTCCACTTCTAAAGAAAATGGTCACTGAAAAACCTTATGAGTAGCAGGGAAACATTGTCTGATATAGTGTTGTAAGATGAGCCCCTCAAGTTGGAAGGCACTCAAAATGACTGGGGAAGAGATGGCTCCTCAAAGTAGAGTTGACCTTAATTACATGGATGGAGTAAAGCTTTTGAGACCATCATTTGCTGATGTGGCACAACTCAAAATGAGAAGAAACAGCTGCAAATATCAATTAATAATCAGAACATGGAATGTATGAAATATAAATCCATAAAAATGAAAGGGAATTAATCAATTTCCTAGGCATGAGTGAGTAGAATTGAATAAGACAATTATATGGTCTACTATGCTAGGAATGACAAATTGAAGAGAAATATCACAGTTATCATCAAAAAGAATATTTCAAGATCTATCCTGAAGTATAATGCCATTTGGGGTAGGATAATATCCATATACCTACAAGGAAGACAAGTTAATACTATTGTTATTCAAATTTATGCACTAACCACTAAAGTCAAAGGGGAAGAAATTGAAGATTTCCACCAACTTGTGCCATCTGAAATTGACTAAACATGCAATTAAGATGCACTGATAATTACTGGTAATTGGAATGCAAAAGTTGGAAACAGAAAAGAAGCAACAGAATTGGAAAATTGATTATAGAAATGATGCTGGAGACCACATGATACAATTTTTCAAGACCAATGACTTATTAATTGCAAACACCATTTTTCAACAACATAAATGGTGACTATACTTGTGGAATACACAGGAATAAAATTGACTACATCTATGGAAAGAGACAATGGAGAAGCTCAATATCATCAGTCAAAACAAGGCCCAGGGCTGACTGTGGAACAGACCATCAATTGCTCATATGCAAGTTCAAGTTGAAACTGAAGGAAATTCAAACAAGTCCATGAAAGCCAAAATATGTGCTTGAGTATATTCTACCTAAATTTAGAGACTATCTGAAGAATAGATTTGACACATTGAACACTAATGACTAAAGATGAAATGAGTTACAGGATGACATCAAGAACATCACACGGGAAGAAAGTTAAAAAAAAAAAAACAGGAAAAGAAAATGGATGTCAGAAGAAACTGAAATTTGCTCTTGAATGGAGAGTAGCTAAAGTGAATGGAAGAAATGAAGAAATAAAAGAGCTGCACAGAAGATTTCAAAAGGTGGCTGGAGCCTGGAGAGAACAATCATGGGAGAAGTAAGGGCTGCTTATGCACAGGGAGACAGCTCAGCTGGCAGGAGAGTATGGAGGGATGGACACTGGAAAGAGGTAACTATGGGGAGGAAGTGGGAGGGGAGCTGTTGCATTGTGGTAAACTGTGGTCAATTGGTCAATGACATGCGACAAAGTATATGTGAACTACTGTATGGAAAGTGAATTTGCTCTATAAATCTTCACCCAAATAATAATAATAAAAAGAATTATAGGACATATAAAAAATACTGTTAAAAAAAAGGTGGCTGAAGAAGACAAAGTAAAGTATTATAATGAAATGTTCAAAGATCTGGAGTAAGAAAATCAAAATGGCATCAAAAAGAGAAGAACACAGCATTTCTCAAGCTGAAAGAAAAAAAAAATCAAGCCTCAACTTGCAGTATTGAAGAATTGTATGGGCAAAATATTGAATGATACAGGAAGCATCAAAAGAAGATGGAAGGAATACACAGAGTCACTGTACCAAAAAGAGTCACTCAATGTTCAACCATTTCAGGAGATAGGATATGGTCAAGAACTGATGGTGCTGAAGGAAAAAGTTGAAGCTTCCCTGAGGAATTGGCAAAAGAGAAAGCTCCAGGAATTGACGGAATAGACACTGAGATGTTTCAACAAATGGATGTAACACTGGAAGTACTCACTCATTCATGCCAAGAAATTTGGAAGACAGCTACCTGGGCAACCAACTAGAAAACATCCAAATCTGTGTCCATTCCAAAGAAAGGTGATCCAACAGCATGTGGAATTATTGAACAATATCACAGAGTAAAATTTGCTGAAGATAATTCATGAACTGTTGCAGCGATATATTGACAGAGAACTTCCAGGAATATAAGCTGGATTCATAAGAGGGCATGGGACAAGGAATATCATTGCTGATGTCAAATGGATCTTAGCTGAAAGCATAGAATATCAGAAAGATGTTTACCTGTGTTTTATTGACTATGCAAAAGCATTCAACTGTGTGGATCATAACAAATTATAATAGTGTGAAAAATGGTTATTCCAGAATACTTAATTGTGCTCATGAAGAAACTGTACATAGATCAAAAGGCAATAGTTGGAACAGAACAAGGGGCTACTGCATGGCTTAAAATCAGGAAAGGTGTGTGTCAGGTTTGTATCCTTTCACCATACTTATTCAATCTGTATGTTGAGCAAATAATCCAAGAAGCTGGACTATAAGAAGAAGAATGCAGCATTAAGATGGAGGAAGACTTGTTAACAATTTGTGAAATGCAGATGACACAACCTTCCTTGCTGAAAGTGAAAATGACTTGAAGTACTTACTGATAAAGATCAAAGGCTACAGCCTTCTCTATGGATTTCACCTCAACATAAAGAAAACAAAAATCCTTACAACTGGACCAATAAACAACATCATGACAAATGGAGAAAAGACTGAAGTAGTCAAGGATTTTGTTTTAATTGGATCCATAATCAATATCATGGAAATAGCAGTCAAGAAATCAAATGATTTTTCATTCACTGGGCAAATAAATCTGCTACCAAAGAGTTCTTTAAAGTGTTAAATAGTAAAGATGTCACTTTGAAGACTGAGATAGACCACACCCAAGCCATGGTATTTGTAGTAGCCTTACATGCATGTGAAAACTAGGCAATGAATAAGGAAGACCTAAGAAGCATTCATCAATTTGATTTGATTTGAATTGTCATTTTGGTGAAGAATACTGAAAATACTATAGACTGCCAAAGAACAAACAAACCTGTGTTGGAAATAGTGGAATGCTCCTTAGAAGCAAGAATGGACAGACATCACCTCTAGTATTTTGGTCGTATTATCAGAAGGAACAAGTCCCTGGAGAAGGATATTATGCTCAGTAAAATAGAAGGTCAGTGATAAAGTAGAAGACTCTCAATGAGATGGACTGACACTGTGGCTGCAATGATGGGCTCAAGCATAGGAAAGGTTGTGAGGATGGTGCAGGACCAGGCAGTTTTCTTCTTTGTTGTACATAGGGTCGCTTTGAGTCAGAACTGACTTGACGGCACCTAACAACAAGAACAATTTCATTTTTTTTTAGCCCTTTTTCATCCATTCAGTCTACTTCTCTGAGATAGATGTTCCCTAAGGCCCTAGCCATAGTATTCTTCTCTGATTATATTTGCTCAGCTTGATTAATCTGGTACACTCCCTAGCTTTGCTTACTTCAGTTGGTTATTACCCATGTTTATATCTCCATCAGGGTTCCAACTCCAGATCATAAGTACTTACTACCTATGGGACATTTTCTCCTGTATGTCTCTTTGGTACTTCAAATATAATATGACTAAAACCAAATCTGTGGATTCTGAGGTTAATAGCTGCTCCTAGGGAGGACGTAAATTCCTAATCATTGCCTGCTTTGCGTGCATGCAGCAAAAAGAGTTTCAAGCAGCCTAAGGTCAATCTCTTGACAAAGAAATACAAATCCTGTTGGTTCCAAGTACAAATGCTGGTTGGTCCCAAGGGTTGACTCAGAGTGAAAATACACCAAGAGCTGGTATGCATAGAGCTGGTGTGCATAGAGCTGGTGTGCATAGAAATGTTAAAGAAATGTCAGGGGGTTATGGGTAGAAAACTAACACAACCCACTACATTCTCCATCCACCTTCCTCGTACATAAATGGTCTACTATCCATAGAACTCCAAGATTCTTTTCCCACATTTGCCAATAAGAGTTGATAACCAAGTTCTCTCCAGTCTGCCTCTGTAATTTTTTTTTTCCTGCTCTCCATCATCTGGCCACTGTCCATATCCTGAGGCATATTATCCAAAACTACCACACTGTCTTCCTAACTCCTCTCAATTCAAGCCCTGTCTGCTGCATATACACATCTTTTGAGATATAACATGAAAGTTCCCCGCTCTTTAATGCCTTTCCTAAGCCTTCAAGGAAGAAAGAGCCATTCTGCCTTTTGTTCTCATAGTACTCTTGTACATTCTTCAAGTGAGGGTCTATCTTATTATGTGATTGTTAGTTATAGATTTCATTTATCCAAACAGCTCTTGAGCCATTTGAGGATACATACGAGGTGTTAAAAAAATGTTTGCTAAATAATGAAATTATCAATTCTAAGGTATTTTTCAAATACTTCAGCCTATTGACAGGTGCTATGAATCTACCCTCATACTAAATAAACTTCTCAAGGATGCTGCATTAGATGTAAAGAGGAGAAGGAAGTGCGAAACATTATACATAAGACACCTCTGCCTTCCATAGATAAAATCTCACTCATTCGCCAGCTGACAGATTCTCTCAGTTGCTTTGGAAAAATTCATTTGGAATCTTTAAGGCAAGTGGTTCCCTCAAGAATTGTTCACACGCTTTTTATTATGCACATAATAGCTAAGGCTACTCATTACTTATTATTTTAACTATTAAATACCAATTTCCATGTTTAATGAAGAGTTGAAACTGTTTTTCTCAAATCCAAGTCTTGAGAATAGATGCTGTTTGCTTTTATTAGGATCATCCCAGAACAAGTGCAACATTTGTAACTTAATTAGCATCCGGTCTGTTCTTTCTAAATTGTGAGTATCTTTTCTGTCCTGCTAGTGCGCTCTCCCTCTCTCTGACTCTGACTCTCTCTCTCTCTCTCTGGTTTAATTAATGCTAATGAATACTGCCCTACAAGAATTTGCAAGCTGTACCGAGAAATAATGCAGTGTTAGTTTTGTAATTTAGTGCACAGAGCCCATTTGTGCAAAAGCTTTGTAAACTGGGCCCATGGTCAAAAGGAACAATTAGCACTTTGTTAGTATGCAATGATGTACTAATCTGTGCAGTCCCCAAAAGCAATTGTCTGTTTCATTTTGCCCTCATGTGCAAATTTTTCAAGTGTATACAGCACTGCTCCAAAAATAACACATTGCAGACCCGGTGTTGTAAATTGGGTTCACAGTGAGAAGAACATATCAATTAGAAAATATTTGTTGGGAGAAAAAACGTGCATGAGTTTGGCCCTACAATTTTCAGCAAAACAAGGAAGTTGGTGGACAGCTATAATTCTTGATTCCTCCCTCAGATTTCACAGATGAAATCGTCTTCATCTTCAGAGGAAAGACACGGGGAGGGCATTTGATGGGAAAATGAGACTACAAACTAGAATAGTTAACCCAGAATCACACTGATGTCGACTTCATTAACACTACAGACTGATTTGCATTTAAACAGATGCCATCCGTTCCTTTATTTAAATAGCACATAGGGACCATATAACAATATGTACTTTCTTTAGACTCAAGTACTTAGAGAAGTCATGACTGTGTCATGTTAATAAAAATAACAATAGCGTCTTACAATTTTAAGAGTAATTCCCAATTCATCAAAGTATTTCAGGTATACCACCTCATCTGAGTCTCACCTGCCACCATCACATTACTGGTATGGAAATGTGGGTTCAGAGAGGTTGGGTAATTTGTACAAAGTCACACAGGAGGCAGTCTTGTGTAGTGGTTCAAAGCATGAGGTGTGAGGCCAGCTATCTGCAGGCAAATTTCTACTCTGCTGCTTCCTGTCTGTGGATCCTTGTCCTCACCCTCTGTGCTTCAGGTTCCTCATGTGTAATTAGGGATCATTATAGTACTTACCTCATAGGGTTATTATAAGGATTAAATGTCAAACCCTTAGAATACTACCTGGTAGTAATAAGTGTTGTAATAACTATTATTACTGTTGTTGCCCTTGAGTCGATATCAACTGAGAGTAATTCTATAGGACAGAGTATAGCTGCCCCATGGAGTATTTAAAGCTGTAATCTTTACTGGAGCTGATCACCCAATCTTTTCTCCCTTGGATTTGGTGTTGAGTTCAAACTGCTTACTTTTCAGTTAGCAGCCAGTCCCTATAACCACTGCATCACCAAGGTGACTATATAAAATTAGCTGCTATTATTATTATTGTTTTGTAGTAGTAGTAATATTTAGCATAGGAGCCATGGTGACACAACTGGTTAAGCCCTTGGTCACTAACCAAATGTTGACAATTTGAACCTAACCAGCAGCTCTATAGACGCTCTGGTAGCATAGTGCCTAAGGCACTTAACTGTTAACCAGAAGGCTGGTGGTTCAAACCCACCAGCCACTCCTCAGAAGGAAGATTGAGCAATCTACTTCCATAGTGATACCGCCTCAGAAACCCAAGGAGCGGTCGCTATGAGTCGGGGCCGACTCCACGGCACATAACAACAACAACATAACAGCAGCTCTGTGGGAAAAAGACCTAGCAATCTGCTTCCATAAAGATGACAGCCAAGAAAAACCTATGGGACAGTTCTATCCTGTCACATGGACCTCTATGAGTCAAAATTGACTCGACAGCACCTAACAATAGCAACAATACTTAGCATATGTTGCAGTTGTTAGGTGCTGTCAGTTGACTTTGATTCGTAGCAACACAATGGGTGTAAAAATAGAACTGTTTCATAGAGATTTCAAGGCTGTGTCCTTTCAAATCAGATCACCAGGCCTGTCTTCCAAGGCACCTCTGGATGGGTTCAAATAATCAACCTTTGAGCTAGTAGTTGAGCACTTAACCACTCTTCACCACCCAGCAACTCCATTACTTTATAGTTATTGACAATGCTAGAACTTCTTTGCAGATGTAAGGAACATTCAAAGATAAATATAAATATTTTTCCTTCTCAAATACCTATTAAAAATATCAAATATATTTTTGAAGATAAAAGAGAGCTAAAGGGAAAATTAACACTATTTAACTTGAGGAAATAGTATTGTGGAGAAGATAGTGATATTTTCCTTCATTATCACCAAAGAAGGATATAACAATCTGGGAACAAACTGAGGCATGATTTTGATTTGATATAGAGAAACAGTTCTCACAGTAGACAGGAGTGATTTTAAGGGATTGTGGTAAATTGCAAAAATGATGATAATCCAACCCTTTCCTTGCATCAATAGCCCTCTCAACATGACCTTGCAGTTCCTTTCTCAGAAAGTGGAGCCTGTTTCCCCACCTAGTGATTCTAGGCTAGCCTTGTAGCTTGCTTTGGCAAATAGAATATAGTGGAAGTAATGTTGTTCTAGTTCTGAGTCTAGGTCTCAAGAGACTTGACAACTTCTTTTGCTCTTGGAAAGCTACCCAGCTAGCCTGATCTAGCCTTCTGGAAGATGAGAGACAGACCAGTTGCCCTCCAAGCTCCAGATCACAGCCAATGGAGCCAGAAGGGAACTGCCTAGCTCACTAGCAAATGACTGCAGGTATATGAGTGAGTGCAACTGAGTCCCAAAGAACCATCCAACTGAGCTCAAGTCAATTTTCTAACCCAAACAAGTGCTCTTTTCAACTGTGGCACCATGTTGGTTTTCAAGATAGTTTCCTTACACTCAGGGACATGGTAAAATGGAACAAAGTCCTGCCAGACTTCTCACTGTCGGCTTCACACGGGAGGCTTGGTGTCTTTAAGAGTTTGCAAAACACATTCCCTAAAGTTTGATTTTTCTCAACTGTCTTGAGTATAATGCATAACCCATAGTGATCTCTAACTCATTTATCCATTCATTCATTTGTTCAACAAATGATTATTGAGCCAGAAACCAAACACCTTCTTAGCCACAACCACACATCTGGAGGGAATCGGTCACTAGGCCTGGAGGCTCAGGACAATAGTCTTGGGGGACACTAAGGTCAATCGACACAACATAGTCCAAAAAGAAAATGTTCTATTTTCTACTTTGATGACTAATGACTAGGATATTAAAAACTTGTGAGTGGTCATCTAAGAGTGCAATTATTGGTTTCTCCCCCTTGACGACACATAACAACAGCAACAATCCCATCTAGAACAAAGAAGAATGAAGAAAATCAAAGATGCAAGGAAACAATTAGTCCAAAGGACTAATGAACCATATGAACCCCAGCCTCCACGACCTTAAGACCAGAAGAAATAAATGATGCTTGTCTACTACTGCAGAACACTCTGAAAGGAATCACAACAGGAGGTCCTGGATAGAGAAGAAGAAAAATGTGGAACTCAAAATCATAAAAATGACCAGGCTTATTGATCTGATAGAGACTAGTGGAAACCCTGAGACTATGGTTCTTAGACACCCTTCAAGCCTGGAACTGAACTTATCCCTGTAGCTCAACTTTCAGCTAAACAATAGACAGACCTATAAGGTAAACAATAACACCCATTCTAACACTCATTAGAACAGTCAACCATATGAGATCAAAAAGGTAGCATCCACTCAGGGACAAAGCTCAGAAAGCAGAAAGGGATAGAAAAGTAATAAGAAGGGAAATACAAGGAAGAAACGTTGTTACATTGTGGAGATGGCAATCAATGTCACAAAACGTGAATGAATTGTTGAATAGAAAAACCAATTTGTTTAATAAACTTTCACCCAATCACAATAGAAAAAAAAAAAAAAAAAAAGATTACTGAGCCAGGCAGTTTGGGCACTGAAATATACAGATACAAATGTAAGCAAAAAATTAACTTGACTCATGTCCTCCTGGAGCTCATGTCTTCTAGTGAGAAGGGTAGACCCTTGCCAAATAATTGCAAAACCAAGTATAATATTGCCCTTTGGGACAATTGCTATCTGGGATATGAGTACTTATAATAATTGAAGTCAGAAAAAATTCCCTGAGGAAATATTATTGAAATGAGTTATCAAGAATGTGTGAACATCAACCAGGAGAAGGAGAGATGCAAAGGTGAACAGGCAGAAGGAATGGAAAGTGCAAAGGCCCTGTGAGGGAGAAGGCATAAAGAGTATGTGGGAGTTAAAGACAGTGAGTGTGGCTGGGATAAAGATCAGGTTGAAAATTTGGGGGGATTGCAGGTACAGCGGAAGGGAGAACCAGATTGGTCAGACCTTGGTAAGAAGTTTTAGCTTTATCCCCAAATGCAGAGGAAATCAGTGAAGGGTTTAATAGATTATCAACAGAACCACAGTGGCATTTTGAAAAGATTACTTTAACTGCACAAGGCATAAGGATGTTCTATAAACTGCTTCTGTTCTATAAACTGTCCCCTAAGAGAAGTCTACCTGAAATGACACAGTCTTTAGATCAAGGAATGAGAAGGAAGAGCAGGTTGAAATGGTCTAAGAGAAGACAAGATAAAAATTGGACTAGAAAAGAGAGTAATCAATGGTTTGTCTACCAACTGCAGGACAGTGCTTCTCAAAGTATGATCTAGACATCTCCATCAAAATTATCAGGGCCATTTGTTAACTTTGCGGATTCCAACATCCTATCCCACAACTTCTGAGTGGTACTCGGAAATCTGTCTTGGTATTCTAAGTTACCCGTAACTACAACTTGTGCTGTCTAAGGCAGACAGAGAAGTTGGGAAATAATGAGACTGAAACTATTCAAAATCCCATGAACTTCTCAGCTTGAGCTTTGGGCAAATAAGAAGAAAAGATACAGATACCAGGGAAGGGAATTAGACATGGCTCTCTTCCAGGGTCAGTCAACACATCTCCCTGTGCCCTAGGGTTATCACAGGACCTCCCTTTGCCTGTTTTGTTACTTGTACCAGAAACTCCAAAGCCCCTTCCAATAATAAATGCTTAATTCTAAACCAATGAGATCCTCCAAAAGAAATAATTTTTATATGGTAAAGCAATATTCAAGACTTTTTTTCCTAACTCACTATGTAAAATAATGTTAAAATATGCCTCTATGTTGATTTCTATTTTCCCTGCACACTGTGATATCAGGTATTTTACCTTCATTTCTTTCCTACTGCCAATTGAGACTTGTTCCCAGTCCTATAAAGCAGGGGTCAGCACACTGCAACCTGTGGGCCAAATCCAGCAAGCCACCTGATTTTATATAGCCTGCAAGCTAAGAATGATTATTACCTTTTCAAACAGTTGAAAAAAATAAAAAGACAAGTATTTTGTGACATGATAGTTATATGAAATTCAAATTTCAGTGTCCACAAATGAAGTTTTAAGCAACACAGCCATACTCATTCATTTATGTATTGTCTATGGCTGAGTTTGCTCTATTAAGGCAGATTTGAGTTGTGATAGAGACCATATGGCCCTCAAGCTTAAAATATTTACTGTCTGGTCCTTTATGGGAAAAAAGGTCACTGACCTCTGCTTGAAATTAACCTCTTAGCCTCCTTGGTCAAAGTACTTGTAAACTACCAAGCTCCTGTGAAGTAAATAACTAATTGCAACGCCAATAATTGCTATGTAATTTAAATTTTTCATAAGTCTGACTTTTCATATGGAATTTTCTTAAAGCTAGACATGTCTTTATATGTATGTGTTATGACTAACTTATTGTTATTCAGATAAATCAGAAAATTTATGACTTAGTAAAAGACCTGACATAATTATCAGACTATTGTATATTGCCTAGGTTTCTCTCAAAATAGATAAAATGAATATGAGAAAAACAGCACATAGTCTCTACTCCAATTCTAATTGATTTATTTGAAACAGAATTAATTATGTTTCACTGAAAGCCATCTCTTAATCTTCCACCTTGGGTTAAGATTGTACATTTGAGTGATAACATTTTATGAATATGCAAAATGCTTTTGGAAACAGTAAAAATCAAATAATTCACACCAATAACAAGGAGGCCCAGTACAGATTAGCACATTTCTTGGGAGGGAGGATTAATTGAAAAAAAAAAAAAAAAAAGCCTGTAAGTTTACTGAATCACCCCGTAAACTGTGCCCAGAGAGACACACACTGTTGACAAGAATCTTTCAGTAAAGATACCATAATATATTTGGTAAACATAATGGAAGTTGCCCTTGCAGGAGACCTCATTACAGCTCTTGGCTATGAAATCTTGGTGTGGAAGTGGGACGAGATTGTTGGGTTTTTAGTGAGAAGTATTGAGTTTGTGGATTATTAAGGAGGTGAGAACCAGTGAATAAGTGGGGCTAGGCTGTACAGCACTTTTCAAAATTCATTCTGTCTTTGACATATAGAATGCCAGAGACAGTCATTCACAGATTCAACTAAAGCTCAGGAAATTTCTTTTAAAATATGATAATAATTTTTTGCTTGGTTTTAATTTTGTTGTTGTTCTAGCTGTTACTAGTTACAGCAGTAAAATCTTTCAAAGGAGAGGAATTGGACTGGAGGAGAGAAATAACAAACTGCTAAGAATAACCTTCCACTGTATTCTCTTCATCTGACTGGTAGATGAGGGAGGAGAGAGTAAAGGATTATGTGGAAGGCTTTCCAAGATCCAGGCATGGAAATGGCATATATCAGTCACTTGGCCACAGACAACTGCAATGAGCAATGTGACAAATGTAGTCTAACCCTTCCCCGGAGAAGATGAAAATGGGTTTGTGAGTCTTGGTCACATCTGCCTTCAAAAAATTTCCTTCTCTCAAATTCCATCCCTGTAGCACTACGTACCATCATCCTGCATGGGTTGACTTCTCATTCACCCTTATGACAACCAAGATTCTGAAATCTTCCAACCTTTCCTTATCAGAGGTGGAAGTAATAAATGGTAACTTGGTTGAAGTGGATTAATTGAGAAATCACTATATGCCAAGTATTTATTTTATTCAGACTAAATAAGTAAATTATGTTAATCTTATTCAATCTTCTCAACCACTTTCAAATATGTTTTATCACCAATATGCTACCAATGACATACTGAAAATTCAGGGAAGTTAAAAATCCTTCATTCAATCTCAGGTCCACAGGACTCCAATTCAATGCACTTTTTGCTATACCATTGTTTCCCAAAAGTGAGTCTTTCATGTACCACAATCATACTATTTACTATATGGACATATGTCTACTACTATTTTAAAACACCTACTCTTTAAAACCTAGTCTCAGCCAAAGCAATGATATCTGTAGTATCATAAAATGGTACTATATTTTCTGGTATATACATCTATCTTCTGTGGTTGACATCTCACATCTTGGCAGCCACCTTATTTGCTTCATCTTCATTGTTTACCATCTAGGACAATAATCTTATACATCAATTCTGAGAAAGGCAAAAGACCAGAGCTGATAGTTCTATAGAATTCTTCCATGGGTTTTTGCATTAAAAAAAAAAAAAAGTACCAAGGTTTAACCCAGAGGAAAGGGTCTCCAAAAAGATATATCTCAATCAAAACCACAGTAAGTTATCATTTCACACCCATTTGAATTATTAAAATTTGAAAAAGACTAACAATAACAAATTTGACAAGGATGTATGATCAACTGGAAGTCTCATAAATAGTTTGCAGGGAATGTAAAATCACACAACCACTTTGGAAAACTGTTTAGCCACTCTTCAAAAAGCTAAGTAAGTATCTATCCCATGATACAGGAATTCCCCTTGTAGGTATTTATCTCAGAAAAATGAAAACACACACACACAAAAGAATTTATACAAATATATACAAAGATTCTCAATTTTTTTCTGGTCTAAGGACTCTTTTACATTGTTAATTATTACTGAGGGCCCTAAAGGACTTTTGTTTATAATGATTTTCTCTATTAACATTGATCGTATTAGAAATTAAAACAGAAAATTTAAAATATTAACTTATGCATTTTTAAAGAGTGATATGTTGATTATTTTAATGTAAATAAGATATTTTATAAAAAATAATTATATTTTCCAAAATACGAAACAATCAGTGCAAAAAGTGGCACTATTTTACATTTTTGTAAATCTCTTTCATGTGTGGCTTAATAGAAGACAACTGGAGTCTGATATCTGCTTTCACATTTAGCCTTCTGGGATATCACATGTGAGGTGATTTCTGGAAAACTCCAATGTCCATTTGAGAGAGAATGAAAATGAAAAGTCATATAATATCTCAATATTATTTTGTAAATAGTTTTAACCTCACAATCCCCTATATGGGTCTCAGAAACCTCACGGGGTCCCTGATTCACACTGCCCAAGAAAACTTTGCCTCATATCTACATGTTTAAGAATGTTTAACATGTATGAAAGTGATTATCACATTATTACTTATAATAGGAAAGAATTGGAAACAATAAAAAATGTGCATTTAATAGGTGAATGTATAAGTTCAATATTTACAATACTAAATAGCTGTTCAACTATACAAAATTCTATGTAGTAAATAGATAAATCTCAGAAGAGCAGGCAGAAGAATGGCACATAATATAAATATGTTCTAAACATTATTTACTATATTCAAAAGTAATAAATTTATAAAAGTTGTATGGAAATTACAAACTCCAAATTCATAGTAATGATTACCTCTGGATGAGAGAAAAAATGAGGAAGGGGAATGAGATTTGAGAATATACAAACTAAAACCAAACCCACTGCCATCAAGTTGATTCCCACTCAAAGGAACTCTATATGACAGAGTAGAACTGCCCCATAGGGATTCCAAGGCTATAAATTTTTGCAGAAGCAGACCGTCTCATCTTTCTGTCACAGAGCGCCTGGTAGGTTCAAACCATCAACCTTTTGGTTAGCAACCAAATGCCTTAATCACAGGGCCACTACAGCTGCTTAAGAATATACAGGAGCCTCAGAAATTGCATCTAAGATGTCTTATTTTACAAATCTAAGGCAAATGTGGCAAAATGCTAAAATTTAACAAGATTGGGTAGTTGATACAAAAGAAATAGCTATTTTATTTACTATGCTTTTACATATGCTTGAAATATTTCAGAATAATGTTTAAAAGATTATGTACAAGAGTATAAGAGCCTTTGGGAGGGAGCTAAACAAATGTGTTGATAATCTATGTTTTGAAGGTCATTCACAGTTTTGCTGTTTTGAAGGCTTTTCTAAGTCTCCAA
Source organism: Orycteropus afer afer (assembly GCF_000298275.1). Classification (NCBI taxonomy): domain Eukaryota; kingdom Metazoa; phylum Chordata; class Mammalia; order Tubulidentata; family Orycteropodidae; genus Orycteropus; species Orycteropus afer. Next base: position 4,033,270 of record NW_006921590.1, on the reverse strand, counting down.
ACACAATAGAAGAGTTTAGACCTAATTTATATATGTATTGTTGCTCTTAAAACATTTCTGAATTTGGCATCCTTTTAAACTTTAAAGGAACATCCCCTTAGAAAGGGGGTACTTACATTAATTTGATTAAAATTATTTGAATATCCTCTACAAAAAAACAAAAAGAACGACACATAGTATTGCGGATATACTGAGATGCATGTTCCATATCAGGCAACAATGCAAGAAAGCCATTCCTAACCTGAGCTGAGTTCAGCAATGAGGAGGAAATCCAGCAAACGGGGCTCTTGGGTATCTATCCCACAGAAACACATGTACTAGTACATGAGGACATATGCATAAGGATGTTTATTGATTTCAGTGGCTTCATTAGCCGTCATTAGGAGAGAGGCTGAATGAATTATGGTGAGTCCCCATATTGGAATATTATCTTATTACTCAGTTCTACTTTACAGCGAATTGTGACATCTGACAAGGCAAATACCTCCTGTTTACCTAATTATCTTGGTTATCCTAGAGGATTTACTTTTTCACAAAAATTTTGAGATAATCTCATCCAAATCCAAATTGTTTTTCTAATTAGAATTTAATTCAAACATTAATTTTAGGATGTTGTAGTTGCTGTTAGACACCCTCGGGTCAGCTCTGATTCACAGTGACCCTATGTACAACAGAACAGAACACTGCCCAGTCCTGCTCCTGCCTCCCAATCCTTGCTATGTCTGAGCCCATGGTGGCAGCCACTGTGTCAATCCATTTCATTGAGGGCCTTCTCTGTTTTAATTGACCCTCCACTTTACCAAGCATTATATCCCTCTTCAGAGAATTGTCCCTTCTGATAACATGACCAAAATAGATGAGATGAAATCTGGCCATTCTCACTTTCAAAGAGCATTCCAGCTGTACTTCTTCCAGGACAGATCTGTTAGTTCTTTTAGCAGTCCATGGTACTTTCAGCATTCTTCTCCAGCACCACAACTCAAAAGCATCAACTCTTCTTCTGTCTTCCTTATTCATTGTCCAACTTTCACATGCATAAGTTGTTGTTGTTGTTATGTGCCCATATGAGGTGACTGAAAACATCATGGCTTGGGTTAGGCATATCTTAGTCTGCAAAGAAACATCTTTGCTCTTCAGCACTTTAAAGAGGTCTTTTGCAGCAGATTGGCCCAGTGCAATATGTCATCTGATGTCTTGACTGCTGCTTCCATTGGTGTTGACTGTGGAACAAAGTAATATAAAATCTTTGACAACTTCATTCTTCAAATTCTTGCCTGGAATACCACAAAGCTGTTCTCCTGGTTCTCACACAGACATCAAGAAAGGCTCATATCATTTTTCACCATTGCTTAAGGCTTTGCCAGCACCCAGCTGTCTGGGTTGAGTAGGAACAAACAGATTGCAATTGGTGATGAAATTGAAGAGTTGCATTTGGAACAATGTGTTCCCAGAATTCCTCTCTTTCTGATTTATAAATTATTAGGCTATATAGACTCAAGAGAAAGATTTTTTTTTAAAAAAAAAAAAAGAAAAGATATATTTATAATTTTATCCTAGCTCAAGCACTTAGTGACTTGACTTCCATGTTCCCCAACTCTCATTCTCTATCCAACCGCACCTTAATTAAATTAAGTCTAGATTATCTTAAAAATGAACTTTTTCTTATAATGGAATTCCACAGTTAAAGAATATTTGATTAAATTACCGACAAAAGAAGGTATATCAAGTATGGCATAAATATACTGTCAAGCATAATCCAAAAACCACAAGCAGCAGAAGATTGAATGGAGCTTTCTAAAAATTAAATATTTATGTGCTTTCAAAGACTTCTCCCAAAGAGTAAAAAGAGAAGTAACAGATTGGGAAAAATATCTGGCAAGGACATATCTGACAAGGGACTCATCTCTAAAATTTATAGAAAACTCCAACACCTCAATAATAAAAAGACAAATAATCCAATTTAAAAATGGGCAGAAGAAATGTATAGATACTTCACCAAAGAGGATATTCAGGCAGCCAAAACACACATGATCATTAGCCATTAAACAAAACAAAATCAAACAAACAAACAAACAAAAACAACCACACTCACTGCCATTGAGTCGCTTCCAACTCATAGCAACCCCTCCTTGGGTTTCCAAGGCACTGTCTCTACAGAAGTAGATTGCCCCATCTTCCTTCCAAGGAGTGGCTGGTGGGTTTGAACCACCAGCCTTCTCATTAGCAGTCAAATGCCACCAGAGCAACAATGAGATATCATCTGGCCCCAGCACTAGTAGCAAAGTTCAGCAAGACAGAAAATAACAAATGCTAGCGAGGATATGAAGAGATTGGGGCTCTTATACACTGCTGGTAGGACTGCCAGATGATACAACCACTGTAGAAAGCAATATGGCAATTCTCAAAAAATTAGAATTAGAAATACCATTTGACCCGGTCACTCCATTCCTAGGTATATATGCTAAAAAAGTGAGAACCAGGACAAGAACAGACATACGCACACCTATGTTCATTGCAGCACTATTTACAATAGGAAAATGATGGAAACAACCTAGGTGCTCATCAACAGAATAATGGATAACCAAACAATGGTTCATATACACAATGGAATACTATGCAACCCAAGAATAACGTAGAATCTGCAAAACACCACGTAATGTGGATAAACCGAAAGTACATTATGCTGAGTGAAATAAGTCAATCACAGAAGGACAAATATAATATCAGTTCATTATTGTAAAAAGTCAAGGAAAGGTTTATATATGGAAGGAAATTTTCTTTGTTGGTTACCAGGGATAGGAGTGGAGGGGAGGGAACACTGCTAGATAGGTAGACACAAGTATTGATTTGGGTGAAGGGAAGGGAAATGTACCAAATGTAAGTGACCATCACGGTGGCACTGAGGAAGAGGAAGACATAGAGAGGTGCATGGGAGGTACAGACTACAAACATGAACCCTTTTGCACATACAGTACTGCGTTGTCAGTGATGGCAACATTGACCTACAGTGGATAGATAGGTGGACAGGCTGAATGATTAGGTATGTCCATGCAGGGGGGAGTGTGCCCAGGACCATGTATAGGGTTGGCAGACAATGTTTCTACAAATGTATTTGTATGTTCTGTAAGAATTCCCAGGTATATAGTAGAGCTGACAAGGGACAGGTTGTAGTCACTTCTTGGCCACAGCCAGCTACCCAGAGGGAGCAAGGTTTTGGACGTATAACTGTAGTTAGACCCTATAACTGATGGAATGAAGGGGAAGTGATACCAGTAGTTCCAAAGCCTAAATCTTAAGAAGGCCTAGCAGCTTTGAACCACAATGTAAGATGTCCAGTTACTTTGCTGGAGTTACCACTTGGAAACAGCATGTGTAGGGGCCAATTGAAGAAGATAGAGAAAGACCCAGCAACCCCTTCCCTCCACACCAGCTGAGGTCCCAGGCTTACATATCCTTGCCAAGACACCTGGTCAGACCTGTGAGTGAAGAATCTTCAACACTCGAGCCCTATCCACTCTGACTGCAGCTAAAGAGATCCCAAGTGCGACCAGCAGAACTATCTAATTGAGCCCTTTAAAAACTAGAGGAAAAAATAGCATGCATATAATCTCTGCATTCAGTTCTTATAAGGCTTAGGCTGATTAGTTAATTCGATTGTCCACTCTTCAGAATGCCAACCCACAAAATGCAAAAAATAATAACAAAAATAATAACAAGTTGTTGCTTTCAGCTATGTGGTATGGTTTGGTATGCATTATATATATATATATATATATATATATATATGCATATATATTAAAAAAAACATGCTAAGGTAGAAATTTAGAGTGAAGATGGGAACTCACAAGCCCACACAATAAATTATTTTCCAGGTATGAACTTTCCATTTTGTTCAATGGCTTCTTGCTTCTAATGGAGCCTCTGCCACGTTGATGCAACAAATGTGAAAAGCTTATATATTTCATGAAGATTTGTAGAATACTCCTGACTCTTAGGGATTTCATAGTGCTCTATAAATGCCATTATTAATATTAAACATAAGCTTCCTTGAGATGCATTGGAAACTATATCAAAGAATATAAACAGTCTTCCAATCTGGATTCCCCAAGATGTATTTACCCACTGAAAGTGTCCAGACTTGTTTCATTTACCTTAAGCATTGCACTTTCTGAATCAGGCCTCCAATTCAGCCAAGTGTCTATAAGAGCAAAATAACACACACTCACAGAAGCTCATGAAATCATCATCATCATAATAAAAACCTCAGACTTCTTTTTTTTTTTTTTTTCAGCTGTGAAGCAGCACCTGCCATTAGCTGTGGTGGTTCCTATTTTCATATTGTCTGACAGTAGCAGTTGGATCACGCTTGAGCCAGTGTGACTGAGAGGCAGGCTCCCTGCTTCCACAAAGCTGAATTTAATAAGATGAGAACAGCATGCCAAGATGGGGAGCTCCCTCCCTAACACTTATCCTGACACCAGCCCCTCAGCGGGGCCGTATTGCTGTGGTAATCTGGGTGAGCTGGACAGAGCGTCCTGCTTACAAGTTCAATATAATGGAACAGCAGGAGGTGAAGGGCTGGCAGAAAAGCTTAGCAAAGTTAAAGCCTATTACTCTATGCTTGAGGAAAAATGAGTCACAAAATATTACACCCAGAGCAAGACTTGAACCTGCCAAATGCAGCAGCAACACACGCTAAGCCTTTTCCATAATGGTGCATTCATTATTCTATGGTCCAGGCTAATGTGGATTTAAATGTTTTTAACCCTAATGGAAATGTATATGCAAATTTCCTCTTAAGCCCATCCCTCCCACACTATTCTTTTGCCCAATTTGAATCTAATAGGCAAGGTGACTGTATACTACATATGTCAAAATGATGTCTGTTAAATCTGCCATTAGTGGCATGAAGATGGCAAAAATCTGGACAGAACTCTTTCAGCTGCATATTATGGCCTTTCATGTTGTTTTATGCCTCTTGTGGTTTGTACTTGAAACTAATGGGACAAATAGCATGCAAATGGTCTCTGAGTTCAGTCCTTGCCCATGCTCAGGCTGGCTCAGTTAATTTGAATGTTAACTCTTCAATAAAAGTAAGTTCTAACATAAACTCTTCAATACTAAGTAAGCAAATCAAAGTCTTAGACTTCTAACAGACTTGCTTCATATTTTCAATCAAGGCCCCAGAACTAAGCTAGGGTACTTTCTAAGTAAAAGATCATTATTTAGAACCCTGAACCTTAAGCAGCTCTATGACTGGGGTGTTACTGAAAGAATGACAATGGAACAAAGATGATTGTGATTCTATTTCCCCAGTACCAGCTACTGCAGGCTTTTATTACAACATAGGCCACTCAGATCATCACATATAGTGTTAATGATAACAGCCACCAGTTACTGAGCTCTTACCATGGGCCAGGTGCTCTATTGTACTTTATATCCATTATCTCTAATCCTTAAATAATGGTTGTAAATTTTCGCACACTGTCCTTCAGATGTACAAAGAACTTTCAACTTCTTTATTTCCTCTATAGCTGATCAAATCTTCTTTATGATTTTCCAGTGGAAAACAATCTTAAACATTAAACTTGCCAAATTATGATCTCTTATTCTCTTCATTTCATCAGTCTCTTTTGGACTCTCAATGTCTCTCAGACATATGCTTCATCTTTTAGATTCTCTCTCTTTCTGTTGCTCTTCTTAAAGATAGTATCTGGAGATCATATGACTAAAGCCAGTGGAGAATGGGTTCTGGACTCATGTGTGACTCTTGGATCCCCACAGGCCTTGGCCTTAGAATGACTGGTTTGGTAGGCTGCATGGGTGGATGAGCAATAGGTTCTCTGTTGGCCATTTGGGACTTCCTACTGGCTTACTCTTAGAATTGTGGTCCTAACCCATTGACTATGTTCACAAAGTACTCACATATCAGACTCTTTGACCATTCCAAGATGCATGTCAGTTCACCTCCTGTCCCTGAACTTTTGTCTCAAGATGGCCAAGCTGTGCCTGGGTGGACGGAGTTCTCCTCCCTTTCATGCTTCTCCTTGTTCACTTTTTTTTTTTTGTTGTTGTTGTTGTTCTATTTCTTTTTCTAATTGGTGTTTGATCTAATTCTCTATCATTCCATTTGATAGTCAAGGATCCAGGATTGTCATCTGCATCTGTTTTACTTGGTTTCTCAGGTCTTTGCCACAGAGGGACAGCATGATTTGCCTGACTAAGCCACCATCTTGGGCCATCTCCATCCCTGAACTTTTGCGTTGTATCATCAGGACTTGTAGGATCTCTTCATGCCTATGTCGGTCAGGGGTAGCAACCACTTCCTCAGGCTCATCTCTCCAAATCCTCTGTCAGTCAACAGTGTATTTCATTCCCACACTATGGCAATGTGACACAGAGGTAAAGATAGGGTTCTTCTTAAGACCCTAAGACCATAACCTTGGTGTTTTGGGGGTGTCTCATACTCATCTGAATATTTCTATAGTCCTCTTACTTTAAGTGCAGGGTCAAGAGTCAGGGAATCTTGACATCTAACCTCCTTTCTCTATCTTTATTTCCTTTGTTACATTCCATACAGCTCTGAGTCTGCAAGCAGGGATTGCTCCTTTCTCTTCCTGCTAGCTGGAACGTCATTACTTCATATCCTGAGTTCTTGTAGCACTATGACTATTCTAGTTAAGATTTCTCAGAAACAGACAAGGATTCAACTGAAAGTAGTTTATTTGTGAGGAACAAGAATCACTACTAGAGAAGTAGGTAGTTGAAACAAGGAGGAGAAAGCAGCAAAATAATGGTGCATCATAGGCTGTTTACTGCTGTGGACAACTGGGTCTTAATTGCCATAGAGAAACTCTGCAAAACCATGTTCAAATTCTCCCACCCAAGGATTAAGGATGCTTTAGTATTTATATAGCAACTCTTATCTCTCATTGGTTGAGAACTCTTCCATTCAGGTGATGGAAATATCCTGTGTCCTGATTGTAGTACTGTCTTAGGGTGGGTTCTCTACAGAAGCAAAACAAGTGAAATATATACAGGTGTTGTGTGTGGGTATTTATCTCATGGAAATGGCTCATGAGGTTGTGGAGGCTAGCAAACTCAACTCTGTGGATCAGACATCAAGCTGGAGACTTCTCCTGATTCATATAGGTGCAGAGGCTGATTAACCCAAGATCAACAGGCAATGCATCAAGCTGCGGGCTTCAGAAGCTAAAAAATCCAAGATCAGCAGATAACAGGGCAGGCTGTTGGCTCTCAGGCTGAGAAGACAACAATCCCAAGATCGGCAGGCACTGTAACAGATCACTAGTTCAAGTCTAAGAACTGGAGGTCAGATGCTGGTGACCCATATGCAGGTTCCTTATTGAGCAAAAAGCCAAAGATCTTTGCAAGAGCTCTTCCATATACACTGGGAACAGTCCACACCCCAAAGGAAGTGTCCTTTCAACTGACCACTCACGGCAGATCTCATCATGGAAGTGATTACTTTACATCAGATTTCATCATGGAAGATGACTACATCATAACTGATAAACCACTGAAAATTATGGCCTGGCCAAGTTGACACACAACCTTCACTACCATAGTTGGGTATACAAGTCTCAACCTTATAGCGACCCCTCCTTGGATTTCCAAGGTGGTATGGAAGTATATTCCCCAACCTTCCTTCTGAGGAGTGGCTGGTGGATTTGAACATCCAGCCTTCTGGTTAGCAGTCACATGCCTTAGGAACTACGCCATACAAGTCTACACTTGTGCTAAAACTCAGAGAATTGTACACCAAAATATGAAAGTTAATTTTACTATTGATAAATTTTTTTAAATAATTAAACAGGAAGGAAGGAGTCATTGTGACATTCCAAACCAAACCAAAGTCACTGCCATCAAGTGGGATTTCACTCGTAGCAATCCCTCCTTGGGTTCCCGAGGTGATGTCACTATGGAACTAGATTGCCCAATCTTCCTTCCAAGGAGTGGCTGGTGGGTTTGAACTGCTACCCATTTGCCTAGCAGTCAAATGCCTTAGGCACTATGCCAGAGCTCCTAGTTTTGACATTAGATGATGCATAATAAGTTCTTTGGTCCAGGTGGTACTTGTTCTCTCCTCTGAGGTGATAAGTCTTAAATGCCAAAGAAACAAAGAAATGTCATTTAAAGAGGAAATAATAATTCCGTGGCTCAATATTTTCAAATGATTATCACTGCTACCCTTACAAACCTCCCAGGGAGATATTTTTGCCTTTGTTTTGTAGACAGTAACCCAAGGATCAGAAAGGTTAAATGACTAAATTCTGTTGGTGAAGTTGTGAATTGAATCCAGGTCTATGTGGCTCCCAAGTTTAGGTTCTAATCACAAAGCACAAAGCAAATTCTCACGGCCACCTATCGATCACTCAGGCAGTTAGGTAAAATTCCATCTGGTAAAATTCCTGCACTGTGGAAAGTGAAACTGAAGAGTGAAGGAGCAGGAGGTAGAAGTCAGGAAAAAGACCAAATCACCAGCTTCATTGAATGTACCATACTTAAAATGAGAATGAGTTCAGAGTAAGATAATTGCTGTTATTTTATTTTGTTTTTTTGCTAAGTTGTGGTTTTTGTTTATTTGTTTTTACTTATAGTAGGGTGGTTAAGTTTATTCCAAAGACTGATAAGAACACTAATATTGTATTTCTATTTTCACTGGTCTTGCCAAGAATAAATGGGATGCTTGTTTTACATTCATTCATTACAAAGGAAAGCATTCTGTTTATTCAACCAAAACATTGTGGAATACCACTTAGTTTGCTGTTGCTTCAAAGTCACAAGGGTCCTAGCAATAGGTTATCCAATTCAAAATGACATTAGCAGTTAAATTCTGACATTTTGGAGACTTGTAATTTTCCTAAGAATTATTTCATGGAATTAGAGAGCTTTCTCCTTTTACCACTTGATCTGAAAACAAGTCAACAAAAAAAATCATTACAGTGTTCATTTCACTTCAGTGAAAGTCATGTGTGAAAACGGAGAACCTTCTGGTTGGATGCTACTATTACAAGAAATTCCTTATCTTGGTAGAAAAGGATCAGCTTTTAAATAAAAATTCTGCTGAGACATGGACGCTCTGGTGGCATAGTGCTTAAGGCATTTGACTGTTAACCAGAGAGCTGACAGTTCAAACCCACCAGCCACTCCTCGGAAGGAAGATTGGGAATCTGCTTCAGTAGAGACACTGACTCAGAAACCCAAGGAGGAGTTGCTATGGGTCAAATTGACTCGACGGCAGTGAGGTGTTTTTTCTTCTTTATTTTGAGTAATACATCTAATCAATCTGTAACTGTTACAACAGGAATTTAATTATTTTTAGAAATCAAACTAGTAGGCAAACCACCTTGGAGCACCATGTTCTCTTAAATCTCTGGACTTTTTGAGTATGCTGATCTCTCCCTGAAACATCCTCCTACCCCCCTCCCAGCATCCTACTTTTCATAGTCATCCTTAAGGTGTC
>NW_006921590.1:3981813-4016363 GCF_000298275.1 Orycteropus afer afer | reverse complement strand
ACTGGGTAGGGCATCCAGGCTCCCGTCTGAGCACACCGACTGTGATAGAGTTCCTGTGGGCCCAGAAGGTAGTTGGGAGTGGGGATGGCCACACCCTGTTCAAGGTGTCACTTTTCATGTAATTTCCTCTGGCACTCTTTCCTCAATTCTTTCCAGCCTACTTTCTACTTCCCAAGAAGGAGCTTTTACAGAAATACCCAGAGCACAAGATACTTAACTTACAGTGGAATGTATCCATGTGTGTAACAATGGTCAGTTTTCTTATCGGAAGCCCACACTAGTTCATAAGCTCCATGAAAACAAGGACCACGTATGAAAAGCTATTTGTTCAACAGCTAATATATCATATATACATGCTCAAAATGATTATGGAATGCATAGCATGTCTATTGATTTTCCATTAGCTACAGGCTAGATTAAGAGACATAATGTGGACTCAGAAAGGCTTAGAATGGAATTGTAAATTTACCTGCTCTGTGACTTTTGGCAAATTGCCTAACCTCTGTATCTTCTGTTTACTTATCAATGTTATGGGCGTATTAACATTTAGCTGTTAGGGATGTTGTACCAATAAACGAGATATTATAAGTAAATTGCTTGGCATTTTAACTAGTAAGTAGTAAGTAACTGATAACTGGTAAATGGGTTTTGTTGCTACTTCTTAATGGGAGTTACTTGAAACCAAGTGGCATAGTGCCTAAGGCACTTGACTGTTAACCAGAAGACTGGAGGTTCAGACCCACTAGCCACTCCTCAGAAGGAAGATTGGGCAATCTACTTCCATAGTGATACTACCTCGGAAACCCAAGGAGCAGTCACTATGACTCAGATCTGACTTGATGGCATTGAGATTTTTTTTTAAGCATTACACTAGTCTGGGAGTCTAGATATCTAGAGCAGTGATTTGCAAATCTTAGCATGCATAAGAATTTTCTGGAAAGCTTACTGAAAGCAGATTGCCAGCCCCAGGCCTAGAGTTTCTGATTTAGTAGGTCTAGGACTGAGCCTAAAAATTTACATTTCTCACAAGTTGCTGGATGATGTTGAGGTTACTGGTCTTGGAACTACACTTTGAAGACTCTCATTTTGCACACTGATCTAGAGAATTCATTCTCACTTTCCTCCGACTCCTCTTCAGATCAAAGCAGTTGCACAATGGAATCACTCAGAAAGCTTTAAGAATTATTGATGATAGGGCACCATACCATGGATTTTTGTTTTAATAACAAGTCTAGTGTGCAGGCACATCACTAGAGTTTTTAAAAGCTTCTCAGGTAATAAGGAGCCAAGATTGACAGCCACAGTCCTAGATGCAGGCCAACAGGCCACTTGCTTCTCAAAGTGTGGTCCTCAGATCAGCAGCACCAGCATTACCAGAAAGCTTATTAGAAATGCAGAAAATCAGACCCTACCCCAATGTAATCAATAAGAATCTGCACTTTAACAAAATCTTCATGGAATTCCCATGCACATTAAAGTTTAAGAAACCCTGAGCCAGGGAATCCTTCCACCCAACTCATCGCACTGACCAGCACCAGATCTCACCTTTGACCCACTTGAGCCCCTCCTTCATAAGATATCAGAGTAGGGACAAAATACAGAAGTCACTACCTCTACCCTTTCCCCAGGACTGGTTTTTACCACTTTGTAGTTGTGAACCAAGGAGTCTTCTCTCTTTATCTCCATACTTTTGGTTTTTTTTTTCCCCTCCCTATCTTTCCTAACTAAGCTTACATCTCCAAAAACAGCCTTCATCACACTTATTCATTAATGCCAGGGCTTCACACTCAGATGCAAGTAACTACAGGAGGCAGGATCTCGTCTTAGAGGTATTCAGAAAAATGAAACTTTTCTCTTTAAAAGAAGTTAGCACCTGATTTTTCCCTGAATTACTCTAACACACTGATGTGTTGAGATGGTATTAAAATAGAATCTTTATTCACTACAGGCTGGAAAGTGAAAAGTAACATGCAAGGGATGCCTAATGATTTGGAAAAAGAAAAAGATCCAACTGCATTAGTGAAGAAATTATGAGGTGTCTATGACCAGAGAAACCTCAAATGTGCTAATTGAATGCCCTTGGATGCCATTATCAGTGAAGCCCCTCTGGAGCCAGCAGCATAAGCAGGTATGAACAGAAACCTCAGCTAATAGCAAAGAGAATCATCTTGATGGCCTACGTAGAGTTGTGTGATGCATGCATGAGTCAGCAGGGGAGGGTCCTTACGCAGGTGGGCTCATCAGGAATCCTCCACAGAAGAGAGGGAAAATCACCTCTGGTAGAGTATGCTATGCTGTGCTCAAAACCCAGAGAGGAGACAAGTTTGGTGTTCAGAGAGAACAATAACAACCATGTTAGGAATATGTGCACACACACTTAAACACACATTGTTGTTGTTGTTGTTTTGCCGTTGAGTCGGCCCCGACTCATAGCGACCCCTCCTTGGGTTTCCGAGGCAGTATCACTACGGAAGTAGGATTGCCCAACTTAAACACACATACACACTCCAAATCACTCAACTCTGGCTGCTCAAAGTATATTCTATGGACTAGCAGTTTCAGCAGTATCTGGACTTGTTCTACACCTATTATTTAAGAATCTGTATTTTAACAAGATCCTCAGGATTGATCTAAACCAGTCACTCACAATTTTGGATGCACACTTGAATCATTCAGTCATTTCTATGTGCAGCAGAGTTTGAAAATCAGTGGTCTAAAATGAAAGAGAAAAGTACATCTTTTCCCTTCAGATCAATCCCTTCGGCCAGTTTAAAACAGGACATTGATACATCAGAGAAGTATTTGGAGACTGTTGTTAGAAGAGACGGCTTTTGTTGTTGTTGTTGTTATATGCTGTCAAGTCGGACCGACTCATAGCGACCCCTCCTTGGGTTTCCGAGGCAGTATCACTACGAAAGTAGATTGCCCAACCTGCCTTCTGAGGAGTGGCTGGTGGGTTTGAACCACCAGCCTTCTGGTTAGCAGTCAAGTGCCTTAGGCACTATGCTACCAGAGCTCCCAGAAGATATAGCTAATAACTTCAAAAATTAACTTTATTCTATTATGGCAATTAATTATCTCTCTAGCTATATGCTTCTTAGGACCTGGGGCACTTACTCAGTTTCACACCAGGCTTAGGGCTAACCAGAGGGCTTGCATCAGGGTAGTTTCTCAGCTAATGTTTTTAAATTAATAATAAATTAATGAAAATAAATGAAAGTTTGGAAATTCCGTTTCTCTGCGCTATTCATTAAGGAGCTCTGGTGGGTGCAGTACTTAAGGCATTTGCTAACCAAAAGTTTGGCAGTTAAAACCCACCAGCAGCTCCACGGAAGGAAGATGGGACGATATATTTCTGTAAAGATTTACTGCCTTGGAAACCCAATGGGGTCGTTTGAGTTGGAATCTACTCGATGGCAGTGGGTTGTTTGTTGTTTTGTTGTGCTCTTCATTATTTTGTACATTTCAATTGTCAAACATATTATTAGGTTTCTGTCCATCAGGATTACAAGCTCTTTGAAAGCAGGAACACATTTCATGTTTCCCACTCTGCTTTCTACTCTAATATCTAACATATTAATAATCACAAAGTATATACTGAGTACTTATACATTTTATTGAACATCTTCAAGTTTTTATGCAAACAGGAAACATGATTTCACATGAGGAACATCTGAATCTATGTAAGCATGAGCTATGCTTTACTGGGAATTGACTTTATTTTACATAAGAAGATCTTGATTAATGGGAACTCAGAAAGAAAACAAAAATAAAAGCTGACATCAGGGATACCTTTTTTTAAACCAAACAACTTCTAAGTTGAGTCCTAAATTTAGAATGTATTCAGCAGAGCACACCACACTGCTGTCTGTGAATCTTCGCAATGGTCAATAGTGCTTATAACAATTATACCAAACAAGGATTTGGCAATATTTTTCTGCAAACGCCCAAATAGTAAATACTTTCAGCTTTTCAGGCCATCTAATCTCTGCTGCTACTGTTCAATGCTGTCATTGTAGCATGAAAACGTCATAGACAATAAGTAGCAAATGGATGTGACTGTGTTCTAATACAATTTACAAAAAAAGAAAAATTTGGTAAAGCGTTATTGTCCACTTTTCTGTGATAATTATCAAAGTATGTATATATGCATTTTTGTATATACTCTAGTTTATAACCCATTACCTTACTTATGTCTTTGTAAGTATAGTGTAGGTATTCACATTTAACTTTGAGTAAAGAAGTTCTTACAGTCTTCTGTTGGAGAGGTTTAAAAATATAATCCATAGACCAAATATGCCTGTTTTTGTAAATTGTTTAGAGAGAAACAAAAGATGCTCTATTAACTTTTAAGTTAACAGAATATATATATTAATGAGAACATGATATTCTTTAAATAATCATGTTATTTGCTATTTTCTTGTAAAGCTGGTAGCATCTAGAACTTTTTTTTCGTTATGGAAAGAATCACATGGTGGCTTTCTGAGTAAGTGAACTGGAACATACACTATCTTAGTTTTCCAGAGGAAGAAAGCAGTAGGAATGTTAGCCAGGAGGTCCTGGAAATATCTACAGTCAAAATAATGTTCATTCAACTCTAACGGCTCTTAATCTTTTTTTTTTTTTTTTTTTTACAACATAATGGAAAATCAGTTCAGGGTCAAGACTATTAAGTCTTATGTGGATAGGTATTCTCATAAGAAGTATTCTCATAAGAGAACCTGAGACTTTTTACCTATCCACATAATTTCAATATTCTTTCCCTTAGAAGAATGAGAGTAATAACAATTAGTCCAGGAAAAAACTCAGCCAAGCCTATTCTGTTGTGTGTCTCTTGATAATTTCTAACTCTTTGGCCTTCACCATTCTTGAGACCAATCATGCCAACCTAAGAATGAGTTTCTCTAGCAAATAAAGCACCAAAAAAAATTAGCTTGATCCAATGCATGTAGTTTTCCAAGTCTGATGTGCTCTGATAATTTTAGAAGAGTAGATTTTGGCATAAATAGGATGGGTTATTAGAATATATTTTGAGTAAGATGTTCTAGATTTGGAAAAGTAATTTAGCTTCACTTGGGAATCCAGCAAGCTGGTGTTATTTCTCTGTTGTCTTGGTGGTGGTAGTTTTCTTTTGGGGGTTTGGTTTGAGAACCATTTATTAAGCTCTCTAGCAAGCACATCTGAACAGAAACCTAAGCAAACAGAGAAGGGAACCATCTCCATGGCCTAACTAGGGGAGGATCCTTGTTCAGGTGGGTTCACCAGGAATCCTTCACAATTCCTTCCTTCTCCTCCATTCTAGAAGTGCCCCTTGTCAAAGTAGTAGGTGTTTAAATAACACTTCCTAATTAACTAGAAAGACACAACTCTCAATTCAGTATTGGGCAAACTGAACTTGCATATTTCAGTCTAAGAACTGGACTTTTCTTTAGATGAGAAGAAGTATCTCCAATGAAGAATCTTAAATTTAAGTCTCAAAATTTTCAGATTTATGTAAAATTTGCAATAGTTTTCCTTGCCATAGCATTCTGTGAAAACTAGCAATCAGAGTGTTATTACTATGGGCCATTTACAAAATAGGAGCTGGGGTGAACACATGCTCTGATTTGCTTTAAGTAGTCGCACTTTTCACCTGTTCTCCCAAAAACATTATTACTAGTGTTCCTTTTAATTTTAAAAGTATCCAGTTTGGGCAAGGAATTATATGCTCACTCTACTGACAATTTTTGGCCGTTTATCATACATAAGCACTCTGCTAAGTGCTTCAAATCATTTCATTCAATCCTCACAACTTTATGAAATTGTTTTTGCTTTGTAGATAAGGAAGCTGAGTATGAGCAAGCTGAAATTGCATGGTTAGTAAAGAGCAAAAATTAGACTTTAGTTCATGAGAATGATTCTAAAAGAATACTCAATCACAATACTCCATCCATGCATTGTTAATGTTGTTAGGTGCCATTGAGTCAGTTCCAACTCATACTGATCCTATGTACAACAGAACAAACACTGCCTGGTCCTACAACATCCTCACAATTGTTGCTATGTTTGAGCCCATTGTTGCAGCCACGTATCAATTCATCTCTTTGAGGCACTTCCTCTTTTTCACTGACCTTCCACTTTTCCAAGCATGATGTCCTTTTCCAGCAACTGGTCCCTCCTGATAATGTGCCCAAAGTATGTAAGACAAAGCCTCATCATCCTCCCTTCTAAGCAGCATTCTAGCTGTACTTCTTCTAAGACAGATTTATTTTGTTCTTCTGGCAGGCTATAGTATATTCAATATTCTTTACTAATACTGTCATTCAAGGAACTCTGGTAGCATAGTGCCTAAGGCACTTGACTGCTAACCAGAAGGCTGGCGGTTCAAACCCACCAGTCACTCCTCGGAAGGAAGGTTGGGCAATCCTACTTCCGTAATAATACTGCCTCGGAAACCCAAGGAGGTGTCGTTATGAGTCGGGGCTGACTTGACAGCAAATAACAACAACAACAACAAAAATACCGTCATTCAAAGGCATCAATTCATCTTCATTCTTCCTTATTCATTGATAAGCTTTCACCCATGGCTCAGTTCAGGAGCACCTTAGTTCTCAAAATGGCATCTTTCTTGCAGCAAATTTTCCCATTTGTTTGATTTTGCAACTTCTTCTTCCATAGTCTTTGATTGTTGCAAAAAAGGCATGGAGGCAACATATTCTGACCTCCTCTAACTTCACAAGAGGAAGGCAGAATAACCGTCAACTGCCCAAGGCTTATTCCTATGAGGCCAGACATGCCGCCACCCTCCAGTCTTTTACCAGTTCTGACACCAACCATCCCTCCCAAGGCACTCACTACTTCTTGCAGCATTCAATGATTCATTGTAATGGCCACACAGACACTACTTACAACTATGGGATTTATTAGGGAAGTAACAGGCTAAAATTCAGGTTCAAGAACACGCTCAGGACACAATTCTTTGATCAGGACAGTCTCCCCTCTGCTATGTCCTCAGGCACACCTCTCCAGCCTTTGGCCTCTCCACCTGGCCTCTGCTCTCCTCTGGCAAATGTTACAAAAGTCTTTTAGCTCTGTTGATACCCACTCTGCCAGCAAGCCTCCTGTCCAAGAGCACTCAGCTTACTCACTCTGTGGGCCAGGTAAGCCCGTCACTCTGTCTCATGCCTCTTGCTTCTACTGCTGTGGCATATCTCTGCCAGGGGGTCTCTACCAAGGAGGTCCAGAGCAGGGATCTTGGGTCCAAGGAAGTGCTCTACTTTACCTTCAGCTCTTCTTTCTTGATGGCAGTGAGATCCCCTCTCTGCCTCTAGGAGGGCTTATTTTAAGCCTGACAGAGTGACAAAACTAACCAATCCCAACATCAGTGTTCTACACACTTAATTTGCATGACCCCACCTGGGTATCTGGTGGGAGTTACAAACACTATGGCTAGAAAAGCCATATGAAGTAATTCACTGCAGCACAACTGTGGATCCAAGTAAAATGAAATTCTTGACAACTTCAATCTTTTCTCTGTTTTTCATGATGCTGTTTACTGGTCCAATTGTGAGGATTTTTATTTTCTTTGTGTTGAAGTGAAATCTATACTGAAGGCTATAGTTTTTGGTCTTCATTAGTAAGTGCTTCAAGTCCTCTAGGTTCTCAGCAAGCAAGGTTGTGTCATCTGAATATCACAGGTTGTTAATGACTGTTCCTCCAATCTTGATGCTACATTCTTCTGCATATAGTCCAGCTTCCTGGATTATTTGCTCAGCATACAGATTGAATAGGTCTGGTGAAAGGATACAATACTGACTCACACTTTTCCTGATTTTAAACCACGCAGTATCCCCTTGTTCTGTTTGAATGGCTGTCTCTTGCTCCATCCATAAAAACCTGAACTATAAAGTAAGGTGCTAGGGAGTTGTTCATCTCTTCTGTTTGGGGTAAACTGTGTTTGGAGAGTAGGTAAGAGAAAAATACAGATAAAAAGAAAGAAGTAAGATACATAAACATAATATAATTTCACAAGCAATATTAGTTTCCCTGTCTTTCTCTTCCTTGTTTGACTTACTCCAGACTCTAGCATATGATGTGAGGTTAACACTTGTGTACATGTGTACAGTTCCAGAGGTGTTTGTACACAGATCTACACTAGAGCTGTGGATGGGGACATCATGAAGAAACTCTAACAAGAGTCAGTTGGTATTTGCCTCTAGATCTATAATGAAGGTTACAATATATTCCAGTTTACATCTGTTGTAGATCAAATACTGCCTTTCAGCTACTTTAGTGTTCTTTCCTCCTTTCAGTTTCAAACTTCTCCCTATTCAGACAATCAAGCCATTCTATCTCTAATGAAATAATAAAATATAATATAATAAACAGTTTAAGCAGTTTCAATGTATTTAAATATTTCTTGGGCTGTTTCATGTAGAGGACAAATAATTTGATTATTTATTCGAAGTTTTATGACAAACACTAAACTAAGCACTGGAAGGTGAGAATAAATCCACATTCTCATCCACATTTAATAAATAAATCCACTTTATTTGGTGATCATTGTAGAGGAGGAAAATTCCAGAAAAAGTGAATAAAGACAGACAAGTCTCATAAAAACTAGATGCTTAGAAAAGAGGAGTAAGGGGATGACTCTTTCTTTCTCCAAAACCAAATAGTGAGAAGATAAAGAGAAAAAAAAGGCAGCATATTTCCCCCTAAAGTTTCTGGGGTCAGAGATAATGGCTCTCCTCCTTTGGAATTGTGGGGCCTAAATGGCTGCCACTGACATTACTAATGCCATTATTACTGCTACCAGCACGGAATTTCCTGGGAGACGAGGCAGAGGATGTAAAAATAAAAGGATGCAAAAATAAAATAAATGAAAACAGGGGATTTCCTCCACTCTCTCTGGCCTCTTTTTTAAAAAACAAAACAAAACAAAACAAAGTTGTTGCCATCGAGTTGATTCCTACTCATGGTGATCCCATGTGTTACAGAGCAGAACTGCTCCATAGGTTTTCTTGGCTGAAATCTTTACAGAAGCAGATTGCCCAGCCTTTCTTCTATGGCTGGGTGAGTTCAAACAGCCAACCTTTAGGTTAATAGTTGAGCACAACCTGTTTGCACCATCTATCCACTGCTTCTCTGACCTCTGAGGTTCTCTTTCTCCCTTTTCTGATGAAAATTAATAGATTTCTCTTGAAGCTCTTTCCATGCACATGTATATGCATGATGTATAGTTCCAAGTTTCCAGTCATATTGAGTCTAGACCAGGAGATAGCAGAAGGTAGATAAACAGTAAATTCATCACTGGTTCAATGGTACTTTGAGTTCTGTTTTTCTTTCCCACTCTGTTTGCTACCATTTACTCTTCAAGCTCTTCAGAGAATGGTTTTGCATTCTTTCCAGAGTTTTTAACTGCATTCCTTGAAAGAAATAAGGTGGAGTGTGTTTATTCCATCTTGTCTGGAAGTGGACCCAGAAGGACAACTACAGTACTGCAGTGAGACAGGCTTTGTGAATAAAGAGTCTAGAAAGCTTGTTAGCTGACATTTGAGAAAGTCATGGGACCTTAGATCTCACTCAAGGATTGGAGGAGAAAAGAATGAAGTTGTTTTATGAACAACCTTTCAATTGCAATATACAGTTAAATCTAATCAATTTCACAGAGCTAGCAGAAAAAAAGAAAAATAATAAAGTCAGTCTGGAAGCATTTGAAATGTTTATTATCTTTCAGAGTAGACAGTGGGGAAGACAACACTCAAGATCCTAACTTTAGCTCTCAGCTTCATTAAATCACCAAAATAAATGGAAGTCTTCAGCTGTGGCTTCAGATTGAGACAAGATGGGAGCTTCATCATGCCTGTATTATTGTTGGGAACTGATAAAAAATAAAAGACCAAAATTTCAGCTGGTCCCAAACTATGGCGAATTTTACACACAGAAAGCCCCCATTTCCCAATGCAAATCTGGTAATTGGACACTTAATTACCCTATTTACACACAGAAATGAGGGGTGTGCCTGAAAAAACTTAGAGCCCACGCTAAAACTTTGGCCCCAGGGAATGAAACTACATGCTTTTGTCAACAGCTAAATTGATTAGAATTGTGTTTATTTCTGCTTATGTTAGGCCACATGTATTTTCACTGAAGCCCGATGTCTATTGAGTTAAAAAGCTTAGTTAAAAAAACCTATGTTATGCAGAAAACCTAGAGAGTACCTGCCAACTAACTGCCAAGGATCCTTTCATTTCATAGAGAATGCCAGATCTGGTTAAAAGGAAATATTCTTTGCAGCCTCATATATTTGAGCAGACCTAGCAGCCTTACAGTCATAATAAAGACAGAAGGGCCTTTTTAAATACTTTAAGTAAAATTTTGAGCATGGATTACTCATTTGAGTAAATGGATCAAGCATTGAATTTTCCATTTCCCTAGGGCAGGTAAAAGAGTGAATTTTCTCTGAATACCTTCTAGTTAGACATTGACCTAACAATGTCCTTAGGGAGAAAATGTTCTTTAATTTGGAAGCATGCATTGTGAACAGGTCCATCTGGATTTTCTTCCCACGAATAATAGCAGCAAGATTTGGTTGTTTCCTGGCCTTTGATTCTACACAGACCTGGGTTCTAGTCCTGGCTGTTACTCAAACTAGCTGTGTACTATTTGGGATAGATCCAATTTCTTACAATTGTTAAAAATGATGAAGAAAAAAGGGAAATCTTGTTAGGAAAGGTCAGGTAGCAGATAGAGGAAGTGACAGCAAGTCATGGGAGACCAGGAAGGTATAAAAAGTAATGGAGGATGAGCAGTAAGAAGCAATCATTGGACTTAGTGATTTGAAGTCCAACATTAAATTTACTTTTGTCTTGGTCACCAGGTGCTCAATAAGTATTTCCAGATAAATGACTTAATTATCGAGCAGCTTTGTATAAGTAGCAGTCTGCTAGAAGTCAAGTTACCCAGAAAAAGAAAGCAGACCTTTGTCTACAAGAGAAGTAAAGGCTCCTTAAAAAGTACAAACTGACCAAGGTGAAACAGCACTGAAGAAGAAAGAGCTGAAGAGATTCAATTTGAGATTGGAGAAGATGAGAGGATGAGATGATCTCTGAGTTCCTTAGTGACAAGTTGTTAGAGTGCCTACTGTGCTTTCCATAGAGGGTTTCCCACCCAACCTGAGGTCTGGGGGTTCAAACTGTAGACTGATTGTAGCTACTTAGTCTCTCGTCCTACTGTAATCTCCTTAGGTCCAGCAGATGCCACTCAGTGTGGAAGAGCTGTGTGCCTGGGCCTGACTCACCTTAACAGTGAAAACCAGAAAGCTCTGGCAGCAGGTCTGGGTTCTGGCAGACCAGAGATGAGACTGCCTAATATCCTCTCTTCTTTGGTCTCTCTGGATTCAGGGACATCAAGGCTCTTTTATTTTCTCCATTAATGCTTATGTGGGGTATCTGTTACATGTATATTAGTGACAGGTAATATTCACTCATATTTTCACATCTGAAACAGAAAATAAATAAATCCTTGCTTGGAAAACTATGTTTCTTTTATTGTGTCATTTCCAAGGTAAATTTTCAAACAAACTTTCGTTAATGGGAAGAATTACATGTGAAAAACATTAGGTTTAGAGAAGAAGCACAAGTACGAGCTTTGTCCATCATAGTCATTGTTCTCCTCTTCTTCCCACTTTTTATTCTTTTTTAGAAATTCCAGGTGCTATTCTGAATGGGGTTGACCTGAAGTCACTGAAGTGTATGACTCTATTAGCTGAACACAGAAGAAAAACTGTTTAATCAGTGGTTAAACACTCTGACCAATCTTTGGAGGTAAAGGGATTAGGGGAAAAAAATCACTGTTAAAAAGCTGTGAATCTCAGCTGGGCCCTATTGATTTAGGAGCAAAATTGAGGAGAAGAAAGTAATATTTATTAAGTGTCTACTAGATTCCAGGCTTATTAATCATATCATCTCAGTTCATCCTATCACCTTGATATTTACTTTACAGGGGAGTGTTGTTTAGGGGAATTCAGCAATTTGCATAAGGTCATCTAGTGGGGGCAAAAAAAAAAAAAAAGAATCATGTCCTATGACCTCAAAACTTCTCTAAGATATTGATGTTCTTCAAACTGTGAGTCAGGAAATCAATTTAGTGTGACATACTAGAGTATTCTAAATGAACTAGAACAGACTAGATTATAATAGAAAATATCCAAGTATTGTTTCCTGAAGCTTTTTTTTTATTGTGGGATATGTGTGGGTGTAGGTGGGGGGAGGTATAGTGTGCCATGATGAAAATATATTTCCCATGCTGACTCCATGAAATAGGAGTAATTTGTCTAGTTAATCACCACAATGTTGTTGTTGTTGTTAGGTGCTGTCGAGTCATCTCTGACTCATAATGACCCAATGTACAGCAGAACAAAATACTCCCCACTCTTGTGCCAGCTCCACAATCCTTGCTCTACCTGAGCCATTATTGCAGCCACTGGGTCAATCCACCTTGTTGAGGGCCTTCCCCTTTTTCATTGACCCTCCACTTTACCAAGTATTATAATCTTCTCCAGGAAATGGTTCCTTCTGACAACATGACCAAAGTAGGTGAGACGAAGTCTGGCCATTCTCGCTTACAAGGAGCATTCCAGCTGCACCTCTTCAGGACAGATTTGTTAGTTCTTTTAGCAGTCCATAGTACTTTCAGCATTCCTCACCAACACCACAACTCAAAAGCATCAACTCTTCTTCTGTCTTCCTTATTCATTGTGTGGCTCTCACATGCATATGAGATGATTGAAAATACCATGGCTTGTGTCAGGCGCACCTTAGTTTTCAAGGAGACATCTTTGCTCTTGAGCACTTGAAAGGTCTTTTGCAGCATATTTGCCCAATGCAATACATCATCTGATGTCTTAACTGCTGCTTCCATTGATGTTGATTATAGAACCAAGTAATACGAAATCTTTGACAACTTCAATCTTTTCTCCATTTATTGCAATGCTGCTTATTGGTCCAGTTGTGAGGATTTTTGTTTTCTTTATATTGAGATGTAATCCATATTCCAGACTGTAATCTTCAGTCTTCATCAGTAAGTGCATCAAGTCATCCTCATTTTCAGCAAGCAAAGTTGTGTCATCAGCATATCACAGGTTGTTAATGAGTCTGCCTCCAATCCTGATGCCAGGTTCTTCCTCATATAGTCCAGCTTCTCAGATTATTTGCTCAGCATACAGATTGAATAAGTATGGGGAAAGGATACAACCCTGACACATTCCCTACTTGATTTTAAACCTTGCAGTGTCCCCTTGTTCTGTTTGAACAACAGCCTCCTGGTCTATCTACAGGTTCCTCATGCGTAAGTTAAGTGTCCTGGAATTCCCATTCTTCTCAGTGTTATCCATAATTTGTTACGATCCACACAATTGAATGCTTTTACATGGTCAATAAAACACAAGTAAACATCTTTCTGGTATTCTTTGCTTTCAGCCACGATCCATCTGACATCATCTATGATATCCCTTGTTCCACATCCTCTTCTGAATCCAGCTTGCATTTCTGGAAGTTCTCTGTCAATATACTGCTGCAACCTTTTTTTTTTTTTTTAATTTAATTTTATTTAGATTTGGGTGAAGATTTACAGAGCAAATTCACTCTCGATACAGCAGTTCACATATACTTTGTCTCATGTCATTGACCACAATTTACCACAATGCAACAGCTCCCCTCCAATTTCCTCCCCAAGGTACTACTTCCCAGTGTCCATCCCTCCATACTCTCCTGCCCCCTAAGCTGTCTCCCTGTGCATAAGGTGCCCTTCCTTCTCCCATGATTGTTCTCTCAAGGGCATGTGTCCACTTGAGGTAAATGTTCAACTCACATACCTGTACTTTGCTTGGCTGGAAACCACAGGTGTGGGTTCAATTCCAGACCTGAAGGGTAGCTAGGGGCCATAGTCTCAGTGGTTCCACCAAGCTGTATTGGACCAGCAAAACTGGTCCCAAACATCCCCCCCCCCTTTTTTTTTTCCCCTCCAAATGATTTTGAGTTTTGTTTCACATTGTTCTCCCTCTCTATCCAGGATCTCCTACATCCCTTCCAAGTGGATGACAGTGGTAGCCGGGCACCATCTAGTTCTTCTGGTCTCATACTTGTATAGGTTGCAGATCGGATGGTGTACCAGTCGTGGGGACTGATTGTTTCCATTAATTTTGGTTTTCTGCTTTCTTCTTTGCTCTTGACGAGGAGAGACCCATCGTTACATCTAGATGGCAGCTTTCTAGCTTTTAAGATCCCAGTCGCTACTCACGAAAGTAGGAGGTGGAACAATGTTTTGTATAGTATGTTATGCCAATTGAGTTTGATGTCCCCTGTGACCATGGTCCCAGGCCCTCAGGATCAACTACTCAGTCGCTGTGGGTAACTGGCTGTGACCAAGCAGTGACCATAAGCTAGCCCCTTGTCAGTTGTACTATACTCCTGGGGATTCTGATCCTTCACATAAACTTATAGGACCATTGTCTGCCAACCCTATATATGATCCTGGATACATTCCCTCCTTCATAGACATAGTTAATCGTTTAGCCTGTCCACCTATCTATCCATCCATATATCCATGTTTACCTTCACTGAGAACTCAGTACTGTATATGCAAAAGGGTTCATATTTGTTGTCTGTACCTCCCATGTACCTCTCTATGTCTTTCTCATCCTCATTGCTGTCATATTGGTCATTCACATTTGGTACGTTGCCCTTCTCTTCACCCAAATCAATATTTACCACTATCTATCTATCGGCAATCCCTCCCTTCCCCTCCCACCCCTGGTAACCAACAAAGAAATTTTCCTTCAATAGATAAACCTTTCCTTAATTTTTACAATAATGGACTAATATCATATTTGTCCTTCTGTGATTGACTTATTTCACTCAGCATAATGTCCTCCAAGTTCATCCACGTTATGTGGTGTTTTGCAGATTCTACATTATTCTTTAGCATTGCTGCAACCATTTTTGAATTAATTATCTTCAGTAAGATTTTACTTGGCTGCAATATTAATGATATGGTTCAATAATTTCCACATTCTGTGGGATCATCTTTCTTTGGTAATCATATAATTTATATGGTAACCATATAATTTATCATGCAAACCAGGACACTTTGGAGAATAAAAGGAGGTTATATTATTAATTGTGTTAATGTTAATACATATAAATAGGGATTATTCTGTGAAATGTGGGTGGGTATTTACCCTAATTATCATCCATTCCTAATCTCCACCTATCTCTTCCATTTAGCAATAAAATGACCAATGAAAATTAGAAAATACCTTTAAGATAGTCTGTGACACATCTTGTAGTCAGAGAGATAAACCAACTATTTCAGGCTACAAATATACTGCTGTCAATTTTTGAAGGTCTAAATCATTGTACTCTTGCCCAAAGAATGCATCCCACATTCAGAGATTATGACACTTGTCAGCACAATCTGACATCATTAATATTTTGCCAGTTATTAAATTATTGTAACATGAAAGGAATAGAAATAATACAAAAAGGCAGGTTTCTTGTGGTAGGGGTGGAAGTATCACAATTTTGCACCTATAACTCATTTTATACAGCACTCATTTCATTCTTACAGATAACATCTGGAGCATATGCAGGTTTAACTTCACCCCCTTTATCTTCAGCACACTTTGTAAAACGTGTGTGGTATTAATCATAGAAAGATTAAATTCTAAAGTAAATGGCTAGGTAGAAATGCATGGAGGAAGCAAGGGCCAAAATATTACATGACAAGAGCATTCCACATATAGACAAGTGCTAACTGGACTCCACATCACATGTTGTCCTTCATCACACTTTGCCTTTCCTCCACTCACCTTTTTATCTACAGGAAAAGAGTGAGAAACATCAGGTTATTTGGAGCACTTGGCTCATTTGCTACTACAACCCCTTCCAATTATTTTCCTGCTATTAATTCATTTAGTAGATATGTTTGTGAATTCCTCCTATGTGCCAAAACACTAGGGATTGAAAGATGAATGAGAAACAGTTTCTACTTTCTCAGGTGGTAAAACTTCAAGATAGACATGTAAACAGATAAAGCTCAATGCAACATGACAGGAACTATAATAAATGGGGAAAAAATTCTCTGGGAATTCAGATTTCCTTGGGAAATCAAGGTGGTGTGTATGTGGTGGGGAGATGGTATTCCAAGCAGAGGAAAAAGTGCATACAACATGGAGATCTGAAAGGACATGGTATATTCCAATGCCACAAGATCTGAAACAAACAGAGGAGTTCTGGGAAATGAGGTTTGGGATACAGATTGGTACATGATTGTGAAAGATTTTATGTACTAAGATATAAAACCTAAACGTCATCATACGGGCAGCAGCCAGACAGTAGATAATGTTAAGTGTGGGAGTGAAATAATCAAGGATTTATTTTTATATTTGATAGATAACTTTATCAGAGCACGGTTGATGGGCTCGATTAGAAGAGTCTGTGACAGACTTGGTAGAAAAGTCTGTGGGACTATGTGAGGGGAGAGATGAGAGCTACAAGTTAAATACAGTTAGAAAAGTAACTTCCCCTTGAATCTCTGCCTGGTTCAACTACTGAATTCTGACCAAGGGATGCTATTCTTATTCCAGACCTAACTGTTAAGAGAACTGATAGCTTCTGCCTTGGTTTCTTGCTACCCACAGCTGCCACACGAGAAATCCAACTACCTTGTTAGAGAGACAACAAGAAGCAGCCACAAGTGTAGAAGGCACCAAGCATGTGAGTGAAGCCATCTTGGATCCTCCAGACAAGGTCAACTGTGCACCACTGAAGAACAAAGTGGAGTGGATGAATTACCCAGATGACTCTTGTGTGAATTCCTGTTTCACAAAATAATGAGATATAATAAAATGGCTGATGTTTTAAGCCACTGTGGTTTGGGGTAGCTATCCAGAACAAGGGCTTAGATTAAAATATGATAGTTGACAGAAAGAGTTAAGACTCAAGTTGTTTCCAAATTATAATAAGACTTGAAAATCAAATGAAAGTGTGTATTAGAAAAGGGAGATTTTAAAATAATAGCTAACACTTACTGGGTATTGGCAATGTGCCAGACACACTGCTGGGGACAGGGCTACAACCATAAACAAATACCTTGTGCTCTCTAGCACTTGCTGTCTACTAGTAGTTTTACAATTTTCCAAAGCCTAATATTATTCAGCCATACTTACTAGAGATTAACAGCATAATTCTTAATAAGACATGCCTTCTCTCCAGTTTTACAAACACAGCTATTTTGTTCAAGAGTTCAAATTCTGATAAATTAGGACCTAGAAGAAAAACAACATAAATGCAGATCAGCAAATATTTAGAAGGTGAAGATCTCTCTTGCTAGCTTGAATTGTGCCTGTCTATAAACTCTGAGCCTCCATGACAGGACACCAGAAGTCTTGCTATGCCTCCTGTGAGAAATGACAAAGAGGATTTTGAGACAGATGGCTCTCTCTCTCACTGCACCAGATTTATGATATTTGAATTGTGGCAGTTCAAGGGAGGTATTATATCAAGAACAAAGTTCAGGTACAACTTCTGGAAGAAATGTATTTGTGGCCAGGGAACCCAGCTTATGGTGACAGACAATAGAGGTCATTGCCTCCCTTGCAACTTATACAACAGACTACTCTTGAGAACCCAATGAAAAGCTTAGAACACCAGTGGCAGTGTGGAAGGATGGGATGCCCTTAATTCTTTGAAAGTAGGTGGAGTGTCAGAGTAAATGCCAAAAGCAAGAATTGGATGGTCAGCAGCCTTGGAGTCAAAATGCATTGTGGTTTTTTCTTTGGGTTATTGTCTGATTTGGTTTTGTATAAGCATGTATTATTTCTACAATTAAAAAAAAATAGACAAAGCTCTTTGCGTTAGAAACAAATAATAAATAGTGGCCAAGTGATCCATTCAAGATCCTACTGAGACTAAGGGAACTGGACGGTGAGCATGAGGAAGGATGTTCAGTCTTTGGCTAGGTTTTCTAGAGCTGACCATGAGATAAGGATAGGTTTGTAAGCAATTTGTCACAGAAGCTTTCCTAGGAGAAATAGCAAGGAAGTAGGGAAAGCTGGATGGAAATTTGATGATTTTCTATTCATCTTTTCTTTTTTTTTTTTTTTGGTATGTTCTTTTGATATTATAGGAGCTCTGGTGGCGTAGTGCCTAAGGCATTTGACTGCTAACCAGAAGGATGGCAGTTCAAACCTACCAGCCACTCTTTGGACAGAAGATTGGGCAATCTACTTCTGTAGAGATACCACCTCAGAAACCCAAGGAGGGGTCGCTATGAGTCTAATCAACGTGGTGGCAGTGAGTTTGGTTTGTTTGTTTTTGATATTATATCTTAAAAAAAAATCCAAGTTCACAAAGATTTATACCTATTTTTTCTTCAAAGAGTTCTATAGTTTTAGCTCTTATACTTAAGTCTTTGATTCACTTTTTTTTTTTTTTTACTAATAGGTATTATTTTTCAGGACTTTTAGATTTACAGAAAAATTGAAGCAGATAATACAGAAAATTCCTATATATCCCTAGACAGTTTCTTCTATTATTAATACCTTAACATTAGTATGATACATTTGTTGTAATTAATGAACCAGTTTTGATACATTATATTAACTAAATTCCATGCTTTATTCAGATTTCTTTAGTCTTTACCTCCTATCCCTTTTTTCTGTTTTAACATCCCATTCAGGTTACTACATTACATCTGTCATGTCTCCTTGGGCTTCTCTTGACTATAACATTTTCTCAGACTTTCCATGTTTTAGATGACCATTGGACTTTTAAAGAAGGAACTCATGGTGCTGTGGCTCAAGTATTAGGCTGCCAACCAAAAGGTTGGCCATTCCAACCTACCAACTGCTCTGTGAGAAAAAGATAAAGCGATCTGCTTCTGTAAAGATTTACAGTTTTAGAAACCCTACAGGGCAATTCTACACTGTCAATAGGGTTGCTATGAGTTGGAATCAACTCAGTGGCAGTGGGTTTGATTTGTTTTAGTCAGGTATATTGTAGGGAGCCCCTCTATTGGTATTTGCCTGCTTTTTTTTTTTTTAATGATTAGACTGAATTTATAGGTTTTTTAAAGGAAAATCACAGATACGAATTCTTTGATCAATTTTGAGGATCCATTTTATGTATGGTAGGAGATAAAGGTCTGACTTAATTCTTTTACACATGTATATCCTGTTGTCCCAGCAATATTTGTGGAAAGACTATTCTTTCCCCATTAAATTTTCTTGGCACGCTTGTTAAAAATCAACTGACTGTAAATCTGAGGGCTTATTTTTGGACTTTCATTCTATTCCATTGATCTGTATGTCCATATGGAGCTTTGAAGTAAATTTTGAAATAAGGAAATGTAAGTCCTCTGCTTCATTCTTTTTCAAGATTTGTTTGGGTATGCTAGATCCTTTGTGTTTTCACATGAACTTTAGGTTCTGCTTGTCAATTTGTGCAAAGAAATCATCTAAGATTTTGATAAGAATTGTGTTGAATCCATAGATCAATTTGGAGATGTTTGTCATAACAATATTAAGTCTTCCAATCCTTGAACATGGAATATTATTCCATTTATTTAAGTCTTATTTAATTTCTTTCAGTAAGATTTTATAGTTTTCAGAGTAAAAGTTTTGTACTTCTTTTGTTAAATATATTCCTAATATTTTACTCTTTTTCATGCCATTATAAATGGAATTTCCTTCCCTCCTTCCTTCCTTCCTGCTTTTATTGTGATTTGGCTGCAATTTTATAAAGCAGATTCATTTTATAACAGTTCATACACATTTTGTTTCATGATGCCAGTTACAATCTCCACAATGTAATAGCTCTCCTCTCACCTCCTTCCTGTGGTTACCCTTTCCCTGAGTCCTTACCTGTGCATTCCTGCCTGCCTAGCTTTCTCCCTGTGCAAATGCTGTCCTTTTGATCTCCCATGGTTGACCTTTCTAAGGGATGCATTTCCCTGGTATAGCTGTTCAGCTCATAGACCTGTCTATTGTTTGGCTGAGAGCTAAACCATGGGAATGAGTCCAATTCCAGGCCCAAAGAGTGACCCAAGAACATAGTCTCAGGGGTTTCCCTTGTTTTTATCTGATCAGTAATCCTGGTCTTTTTTATGTTTTTGAATTTTGTTCCACATTTTTCTCCCACTCTATACAGAATCTCCAATTTTGATCCCTTTCTAGGTGGTTGGTATTGGTAGCTGGGCACCATCTAGTTTGTCTGATCTCAGGGTCTTATAAGCTGACATTCCCATGGTCCACTAGTAGTCCTTGGACTAGTTGTTTCCATGTGTCTCTGATTTTCTTCACTCTTCTTTGCTCCAAATGAAGAGAGACTTAGATGGTCCCTTGTAAGCTTTTAAGGCTCTAGTCACTACTGACCAAAGTAGGATGTAGAACAATGTTTTTGTGTACTGTGTTGTACCAATTGAGCTTGACATCCCCTAAGAGCATGGTCCTCAGCCCACAGGTCTAGAGTAAATGGAATTGTTTTCTTAATGCCATTCCTGATTGTTCATTGCTAGTGTACAGAAATACAATTGATTTTTATATATTTATCTTGTATCCTGTAAACTTGCTGAACTTATTAGTTCTAATAGTTTTAGTTTCTGATAGTTTTAGGATTTTCTAAATATGAGATTATGTCATCTGTGAATACATACAGTTTTACTATTTCCTTTCCAATCCAGATACATTTTATTTCACTGTCTTGCCTAATTGCCTTAGCTAGAAACTCCAGTAAAATGTTGAATAGATGTTGTGAGATGACACATTCTTACCTTGTTCCTAATATTAGAGAGAAAACATTCACTCTATCACAACTGAGAATGATATTAAAAAATAACAAAAAAAACAAACTCACTGCTGTTGTGTCAGTCCCAACTCACAGTGACCCCTCCTTGGGTTTCCAAAGCCAGTATCTCTATGGAAGTAGATTGCCCAATCTTCCTTCTGAGGAGTAGCCTGGTGGGTTTGAACAGCCAGCCTTCTGGTTAGCAGTCAAATGCCTTAAGCACTATGCCACCAGAGCTTTTAGAATGATATTAGATGGGAGTTTTTACAGATGCCCATTATCAGGTTTCGAAAGTTCTCCTCTATTCCTTGTTCGTTGAGTGTTTTAATCATGAAGGAGTGATGGATTTTGTCAAATGTTTTTCCTGCATCTATTGTGATGACCATATGGTTTTTGTACTTTATACTAATTATATGGTATATTATATTAACTGATTTTCAGATGTTAAGCCAACCCAGAAGTTCTCAGATAAACCTCACCTGACTATCACATATAATCTTTTATATGTATTGCTGAATTAGACTTGCTGGTTTTTTGTTGGGGAGATCTGGTAGCTTAGTGCCTGAGGCACTTGACTGCTGACCAGAAGGCCGGCAGTTCAAACCCACCAGCCACTCTTCAGAAGGAAGATGGGGCAATCTACTTCCGTAGTGATACTGCCTTGGAAACCCAAGGAAGTATCACTATGAGTCAGGTCCAACTTGAGGGCACAGAACAACAATCACAACAACAATTTTTTGTTGAGGATTTTTTTCATCTGTATTCATAAGAGATATTGTTTGAAGTTTTCTTTTCTTGTGATATTGTTGTCTGATTTTGGTATCAGAATAATACTAGCCTTATAGAATGAGTTGTGAAGTGTTTCCTATGCCTTTATTTTTTTAAATGCATTTTGAAAGATTAGTGTTAATTATTCTCTGGTAGAATTCACTGGTGAATCCAGCAGGGTCTGGGATTTTCTTTGTGGGAAGTCTTTTGATTTCTTATTAAGCTCTTTACTTTTTATTGGTATATTCTGATCTTACATTTTTTCTTTAGTAACTTTAAGTAGTTTATGCTTTTCTAGGAATTAATGCATTTCAGCTAAGTTATCTATTTTTTTTTTTTTTGATGTATAGTTATTCACAGTATTCCTTCTAATGCTTTTTTATTTCTGCAAAGTTGGCAATAATACCCCCAATTTCATTCCTGATCTTAGCAATTTGAGTTTTCTTTCTTTTTTTCTTGGTCAGTCTAGCTAATGGTCTGTCAATTTTGCTGCTCTTTTGAAAGAACTAATTTTGGTTTTCCTGAATTTTCTCTTTTTCTGTTCTATTCTCCATTTCATAGATTTCCACTTTAATCTTTATTATTTTCTTTATTCTACTTGCTTTGGGTTTACTTTGCTTTCCTTTTTCTAGTTTCCAGAGGAAGAATTTTTTTTTTTTTTTTTGAGATATTTTGATTTGAGGTATTTCTTTGTTTCTGACATACTTTTGCTATAAAATTCCTTCTCAGTACTGCTTTAACTGCTTCTAATAAGTTTGGTATGTTGTATCTTCATTTTCACTCATCCCAAAATATTTTCTAACTTGCCTTGTGAGAGCTTATTTAGGTGTGTGTAAGGAGCCCTGGTGGCACAGTGTTGTTGCTGCTGTTGTTATGTGCCATCAAGTCAGACCCAACTCATAGTGACCCCTCAATAGCTCCTCACAAAAAAATGTTGAAGGTTCAAACACACCAGCTGCTCTACAGGAGAAAGCTGTAGTAGTCTGCTTCTGTAAAGATTGTTGTTGTTGTTGTTGTTATGTGCCGTCGAGTCGGCCCCGACTCATAGTGACCCCTCCTTGGGTTTCCGAGGCAGTATCACTACGGAAGTAGGATTGCCCAACCTTCCTTCCGAGGAGTGGCTGGTGGGTTTGAACCGCCAGCCGTCTGGTTAGCAGGCAAGTGTCTTAGCCACTATGCTACCAGAGCTTAGAGCCTTGAAAATCCTATGGAGCAGATCTACCTGTCCTATGGAGTGAGTATGAGTCAGTATAGACTTAAGGGCATGGGGTCTGTGTGTGTGTGTGTGTGTGTGTGTGTGTAATTTCTACATATTTGTGAATTTCCCAAAATTTTTTTCCTATTAATTTATAATTTCATTCCATTGTGATCCAAGAACTTACTTTGCATGATTTCAGTTTGTTTTTATTTATTAAAGCTTGTTTTGTGACCTAGGGTATGGTCTATCCTGGAAAGTGCTCCATAAGCACCTGAGAAAAATGTGTGTTGTGCTGTTGTTGGGTAGAGTGCTGTTTAGGTATAAGTTATAGGTCATATGTAGTGTTTTTCAAATCATATGTATTTCCTTGCTGATCTTCTGACTAATTGCTCTATTCATTACCAAAAGTAGACTGACTATTCAAGTCTTCGATTATGATTGTTAGATTTCTTATTTCTCCTTTAAATTATGTCAGTGTTTGTTTATGTATTTTGGAGGTCTATTATTAAGTCTATATAGACTTATAATTTTTTTTTCTTTTTTTAAATGACACCACTATTCTGGTCACCTGTAAATGACATGATTTTCTTAATGAGTTGACCCTTTTATAATTATAAAATATTCTTCTTTATCACAAATGAATTTTTTTTGAATCCTACATTAGTATAATCAACCCAGCTTTCTTATAGTTGCTGCTTGCATAGTATATATTTTTCCATCCTTTTACATTCAACTTATTTATATCTTTGCTTCTAAATTATGTCTCCTGTAGACAGCATATAATTGAATCCTGTTTTATGGCTAATCTATCTTTGCCTTTTAATTAGATTGTTTATCCATTTACATTTAATGTAATTATTGATAAAGTCGACCTTAGTTCTGCCATTTTACTTTTGTTTTCTATATGTCTTCTGTATTTTTTGTCCCTCTTTTCCTTTTATTGCTTTTGCATTGATTAAATATTTTCTAATGTAACATTTTTATTCCTTTAATAATTTTTCAGTATTATTTTAGTTATTTTCTTATTGGTTGCTCTAAGACCTAATTTATAGTCTACTTAGTTTATTACAATTTACTTCAGATTTATACTATCTTGACATAGAAACATTACTCCTATCAGTTCTATTCCTCCTTCTTCATTTGTATTACAAAATATATTACATCTATAATATATGTTACTAACCCAACAATACATTGTTATTGTTACTACTTTAGCTGGTTTTTGACTCTTAAAGAGAAAGAAACGAGAGCAAGTATATATTTACAGAGTTCATTATACTGACCTTCTTTTTCAATATCTCATGTTCTTTACATTTGTTCCTGTTAATTCAAGTTACCTTCTGTTATTTCTGTACCAGTACAACTTTGCTCCCATCCTCCTCCTTCATAATGTCATTGTTAAACATACTACATTTCTACATGATATAGGCCCAACAATACAATTATATAAATATGGTGATGCAAATGGTTAATGTGGTCAACTGCTAACCCAAAGGCTGGAGGTTCAAGTCTACCCAGAGGCATGTTGGAAGAAAGCCCTGGTAACCCACTTCTGAAAAATCATCCATTGCATATTCTGTGTAGCACAGTTCTACTCTAACATACATAGGGTTGCCATGAGTCAGAATTGACTTGACAGCAACTAACAATAACAATTGCTGAACTGTGCATCTGCAAGATGAGAGATAGGACCTTCACCTTTCTGAGCCTCAGTTTCACTATCTTTAAAATTTGAATAAAAATGCCTACCACCAGTGCTATTGTGAGGATTAAGTGCAAAAATGAATTTAAATGTGGTATGAAAATGTGTCATTCAAATGTGAGGGTTATTACTGTTATCCAGCAGGAGAAACGCTGAGTCCTTTTCATACCTGGTAGGCCATCTCACAACATATGTTCACAAAGAAGAATCAAGTTATCCACCCAAAGCACCTTCCCTTCTTCTTGCTTGTTGCCTTAGACAAGGTAAATCTAATAATGACCATGTGGATGAAATAAAATCTAATTATGGTGCATTTTCCCCAACTGGGGGTCACTATGAGTTGGAATCGACTTGATGGCAGTGGGTCGTTTGTTTGTTTTTTTTTTTTAAATCATAGTAGAGTAATTTGCACAAAACTAGTGCTCAATATTATTTTAACAAAGTAAAAATAAAGCATGATTTTAGCTGATGATATTTACTAGTTATGTCCAGCATCATTTGGTACTAGCTCTCCTACTCTCCAGCATAGCGTAACTAGTATCCAACATTAGCCACAGGGATAATTCTTAATTCTAAATAATATTGTTGAGTTCAGACTATACAAGTGTTGAGGATGCAATAATGAGCAAAAATACATACATCCCTGCTCTCATAGAGCTAAAGATCTATTTGTTGCTCACTGTGAATGAGGACATTGTAAATCACAAGTGAAGATCAAAAAAACAAAATTAGGAGCAGAGATGGTATTCATCTGAAACACACAGGTCCAACTGTATATGTCCTTAGAATCCATTCCAGTCAGTATTCAGGCCATAATGTTTATAAAATATTTTTAATTATCACACCTAACCAAATATAAATACTTCAAAATATCAATAGAAATTTTTTTTTTTCTTTTTTTAAATGACACCACTGTTCTGGTCACCTGTAAATGGAGTGATTTTAGCATTTTGATTTTCATTATTTAATATGAGATGATGCCTCAGCTGAATCTCTAGTGTCAGCCCATTACTGAACACAAGCTGCAGTTCAAATGCAGACTTGTGTATACTGTAAATGTACCCACACAAATAACCTCTTTGGCAATAAGAAACCCCCATGTGCCTCTACCGGGTTCAAGAGACTCTATTTCTCAGGACAAGTACTTTGTAAACTCTATGGAGCACAGTTGTACTCTGACACATATGGGGCCACCATGAGTCAGAGTCAACTTATACCAGTCCTATACTGGTAATTTGCAAACTAGCCCTAAGAGAGGCTTTTCAAAAAGGGTTCTATGACCAACATTAGAGGAAATTGCCGATGTTAGAGAGCACATATGTCAGAGAGGACACTGATATCCTGCAATAAAAGGATCTGTTTGATGTATGACCCAGGCCTCCTTACATTTTTTTCACCATAAATCATGCTTCCAAAACATAAAAAACATTCCAAAACATATCCTTAAAAATTTTTGTACACTCTGCTTTACTCAATTAAATCTCACTCTGGTACTTAAGAGAAAAAACAAATTATGTGTATATATATATATATAGAGAGAGAGAGAGAGAGAGAGAGAGTCATCATAGGAACTTTACAAATTTTTTGAGTTATCTTCCAAGTTCATTTTGATCCATCCCATATGTCATCTGCTGATCTGACCATCAAGATTCTATTTTGTCTGCCAGTGATGAAAACTGTAGAAATGAGAGCAATAATAGTAGCTCTCCACCATCAGAAACAGCCAGAGAATGATATACCTGAGTATGTACAGAGGCCTCCAGAAGATTCACCCACAAGGTTACACACAATTCATTTTCATACCTTCATTTTACATTTATTTCCCTTACATTTTTCTTTGCTTTGGCAATCTTGGATAAATTTCCAATTTTCAAAAATTGATTGCAATGAAGTCCTATCCCCAAAGATCATTTTTTATTAGTCTCTTAAGCAAGTTATACAATTCAAATCACCTCTCCCCATCCACCCATCTGCTTGTTTTTGCTTTTTTTCCTCTCTGCTGGATTCAGTGTAGAAATCCTCTCTGCCTCCTCTCTCCCCTCCCTGTCCGCTGCCCTAAACTCTCCCCCACCGTTCTGTCTATCCTCTCTGTCAGGGCCCGGGGGCCCCTTCTGTTCACATGGCTCTCGGCCCACCTGTACCGGCCCCATCTGTCAGCAAAGCAGCCCCAGTGTCCCACAAACCTGGTAGAGGAAATTCTCCTCTGAAGAATTGACGTCACTAGGTGTTCTCCTGAGAGTTGTGCCCTGAAAAATTAGCTGCACTGAGGAAGAATAAAGGGCATTTCAGTATGGACAAGAGGCGTTCATTCTACTGGCTTTAGTAAAATGCTTCTCCCACACATCTCTGCACTTCAAGTTTGAGCATTATTTAACATCAACCAGAAAAGTGAACAGAAATAAGAATTTTAAAAGACATCTTCTGGCTATCCAGAAAATTTTAAATAATCATTTGTATTTAATGCCTAAGAAGATCAGAATGAATACAATCCATTTCCTAAACCTAGCATATTGGCAAGATGACATGAGTACCTGAGATTATTGCCCTTCATTCCTCCAATCAAGAAACACAGCAATGTTTTTGGAGGAAGTCATTCAGTTTCAGTTCCCTGGCACTGACTGAAAAGAAGTCAAGGAATCATATTCCAGAGAAAGCATTTCCTTGAAAGAAAAGTTTATCCTAATATTTAATAGCCTGTGTCCTACAAAATATTTATAGTGGAAAAAGGAAAGTTCCACAATTGAGTAATACAATAAAGCTTGTCTGTTTGTTTTTTTTTTTTTTAATCTGAAATTTGATATTTTATGCAGATCCGTGTGTTGATTTAGAGGCTGAAGTGCCAACAGGAGAACAGAATGGTCACAGCCAGCCACTGTAGAGGGGATGTTGTGCCAGGACTGAATAAGATCTAAAATATGTTGGTGAGACCTGAAATTCATACATTAGAAGCCCTCCTCAGACAAGCCAGTCTTTTGGTTTTGATGTTCCCTCGCCTGTGTCCTGTGTGTGAGGGAAGTACTGCAGCGACCCTGTTTATCTGGCCCCTGCACAACATTGTCAGGACACATTTCCATTTTCCAAGTGACTGCTGCCACTGGGCCACAGTCTGTGCTCATTTCTCGAGTAGCTAAACCCTTTGACACTGTGGTTTTTAATTAAAATTACATTAAAGTTAATCAACCAGAAAGAGGCTGCTGTAGAAGGCAGGTTTGATTGCAACCTGCAAAGGGCACGGAGGCTGCCAACTTGCTAAAGATGTGCCTGCAGATGCCAATCTGCCCGCACTAGCCCCACGGTTACAGAGCTGCCATGGAGAGGTCAGTTCTGCTTGCATTCTCCCTGGCACTGTCAAAAAAATCACAATGGTGGCAGCATGGCATAAAGTTAAAAAGCAGACAAACCTCTCCAAAGTGCACCATCCCAACATTTCTGCTCCAAACCACTGATGCAAAGCTGTCACATCCCACATATTGGCTTCAGACTCAGTGAGACTCAACTCAGAGTCATTGGATTTGTTGTTTGGTGAAGCCACAGATTCCCTTAGAATATCCTGTCTTCTACAGATCAGATTTCTAGCACATGCTATGTATTACCTTTACTTTGTTTTAAAAGGGAGAAAGGAAATCTTTGAATGATTCAGGATTCCTTATTCCTCTCCAGATTCTTTGTAAGAGACTCATTAAAAAATGATCACATACAGCATATCGTCTATCTCCATGCATTCTGAACTAAGAGACTATTAAATAAAAATTCAAATCTAAGATTTACTGATGGTCATGCCATCTTGAGGGCTTTGGTAGTTCAGTGGTAGAATTCTCGCCTTCCATGTGGGATACCTGGGCTCGATTCTCACCCAAGGACCTTAGGTGCAGCCACCACCCGTCTGTCAGTGGAGGCTTGTGTGTTGCTATGATGCTGAACAGGTTTTAGTGGAGCTTTCAGACTAAGACAGACTAGGAAGAAAGACGTGACATCTACTTCTGAAAAATCAATCAATGAAAATCCTATGGTGATCTACTTGTAAAACACCAGCCAGTGAAAACCTTATAGACCACAATGGTACAATCCTGCTGTGCATGGGGTCACCATGAGTCAGGGGCCTGCTTGATGGCAGCTGACAACATGTCACGCTTACTGAACGTAGCAGTGGTGCCGAGGCTAAAATGTAATTACTATTTTGTTTATTTCTTCTATGATTAATTTACGTAATATCTCCCAGTCTTAACAAAGTGCCTGACACTTGGTAAGAGATTAATTTTCAATAAATGAAAGCATGAACGAAAAGAGAATATTGTCAGTCACAACTAATTCTGTCTATGCTTTTTTTTATGAGGCTGTCTAACCATCATTAGTACAGATACCAGGTGTTGTTTTATCTTGAATGCCATCCTTGATTTATTAATAATTACTGCCTAACTCACAGTGTTGAGAAGGATTCTGAAGCTGTATGCACGTAATGGAGGAGAGAGAGTGATTTCTGCCAAAGACTCCAAATGTGGGAATCAGGCCCACATGACAACATATATGTTATCCTTGTTCTAGGGCTTAGGGAGCAATATAAGGATTATGTCAGGGAAGAATGAAGTCAAAAGAGGACAAGTAACTAACTTTACTAAGTTTCAAACTCTCTTTTAAAGTGGCAAACATTTTATTTTATATATTCCCTGAGTGTCTTCCTGATTCCACCAGCTGATCTTGATCAAATCATTAACACTGTAATTGTTATATTTGTCTATGCATATCCATGTCCTGTAAAACCCAAAAAACCAAACTCACTGCCACCATTGGGTTTCCAAGTGGTAAATCTTTACGAAAGTAGATTGCCCCAACTTCCTTCTGCAGAGCAGCTGGTAGGTTTGAACCACCAACCTTCTGCTTAGTGGTCAAATACCTTAGGCACTGTGCCACTAAAGCCTAAATGTTCCACTCAGTAGCAAGTTTCTTGAGGCAGATGAACATTGAGGACTAGCACAGTGCCTGCCTATATAAGGCTACTTTACAAAAATATAATTTTGTTCTAGACAATGTCTAACATTCTTTGGAAACTGGGTAAAGTTTTTGATATATGTTGTTAGGTGTTGTCAAGTCAGTCTTGATTCACAGTGACCCTATGTACAACAGAATGAAACACTGCCCAGTCCAGTGCCACCCTCACAACATTTGCTGTGCTTGAGTCCATTGTTGTAGTCACTTTGTCAATTCATCTCCTTAAGGGTCTTCCCCTATTTTATTGACCCTCTACTTTACCAAGGATCATGTCCTTCTCCAGGGACTGGTCACTCTTAATAACATGACCAAAGTATGAGA
This sequence comes from Orycteropus afer afer, assembly GCF_000298275.1. Lineage (NCBI taxonomy): Eukaryota > Metazoa > Chordata > Mammalia > Tubulidentata > Orycteropodidae > Orycteropus > Orycteropus afer. Next base: position 3,986,563 of record NW_006921590.1, on the reverse strand, counting down.
GGTGAAGTCCGTCCGTTCTTGGCTCTAAGGAACACTCCAGCTGTACTTTTTACAACACAGATTTGTTTGTTCTTTTGGCAGTCCAAGGTATATTTTATTCTTTGTCAATGCCATTCAAATGCATCAATTCCTCTGCAGTCTTCCTTGTTCATTGCCCGGTTATCACATGCATATGAGGCTATTGAGAATACCATGGCTTGAATCAGGTACACCATAGTCTTCAAAGTGACATCTTTGCTCTTTAACACTTTAAAGATATCTTTTGCAGCAGATTTGCCCAATGCAACACAAAGTTTGATATCGTGACTGCTGTTTCCATTGGCATTGATTGCAGATCCAAGTACACTGAAATCCTTGACACCTTCAATATTTTCTCAATACCCATATTATTTTTGATATACGGGTATTGTTAATTCATCTTTACAATAGCATCTTCTTATAGATCACATCATTAAATACAATAGAATAGTTCTGTCTTTAATGATATGATTTTTATTCATACTAAATCAGCCAGCTTAAATGTTCTTTAGCAGATTTTTAGGGATAATTATTAAAATAGCTTGTCTCCCTGCTTTTATAAAACTGCTTTTTTTTAAAAAAAAAATGTAAGTTGCTCTTCTCATTTTGTTAGACACTAATGTTTTCTACACCCTCTAAATCATGGCCCTGATGAAACCCATATAAATGTAATATTTTCTACAAAGCTTCTAGACTAAAGTATGACTTGGTATGGTACTGACCCCTCAACTTCCCAGAGTAAAGATTAGTTTTTAAGTATTACACATGATAGAAAGCACATTACCACAATCAACTAATATTTATTGTGCACCTACTATGATCTGAGCATGCTCTGGTGTAAAAGTCAGCACTGATCAAGGCTTAGATTCTTACTTCCATCAAGTTTATATTCTACTTATGAGAAACAAGCTATATAAAAGGTGAAATACATGTTCACTACTGTCATGGATGCACATTTCCTCTCCTTCCTTGCTAACAGAATTTCAGTTTTGCTTGGGAAGGCATGATGCAATGACAGATCATGATTTCTTATGTCATGTTGGCTGTCCCATTCATGTTAATTAGCTGTGGCCCTTCTCGAGCATGGGGTGGTCATGGGATCTAGTTCTACCCAGTGAGATCTAGGGGTAGCCTGGTGTTGTGGGCAGAACCTCTTTCAAGAATTTTTTTCTAGGAAATCAAATCAAATCTCACTTCTCTGATATAAAATGTGTTGATCAATTTATCCCATTTCTCACACCAACCGAATAAAGTCATTTCAGCTTGAATTCAACTGCACATGCACTCTCTCTTCCTCTGACCCTAACCAACTAGAGTTAGGTCACATCTCAGCAGCTAAAGGGCACAATCTTCCAGACTGTCACATCTGCCTAAAACTTTAGATACTAATTGCAAGTTTGCCAGTACCCATTATAGCTTTGCTTTTGACCTGCTGGCTGCCACTACTCCCTCAGATTCAATAATTCTCTAGAACTACTCACAGAACTCAGAAAATGCTATACTTAATTTTATTATAGTGAAAAGAATACAAATGGAGAGGCACATAAGGTAAGGTCTCGGAGGGTTGACAGTGCAGTTTGCACATTCCAATAAGGAACACCCCCCCCACACACACACACACACATGCATTGCTTTATTTCACCAACCATGAAGCTCATGGAGCTTCTGTGTTCAGATCTTTTATTGGGGCTTCATTACATAAGTATAATTAATTGACTCATGTCCCCCCTTTCCTGAGGTTAGCTGATATCACTGGTGGATCTTTCTGATCTTGCCAGCCCCAACCTGAGTCATCTTGCTAGTGCAACTTGTCAGGTATATGAAGCCCTTATAGATAAAGGATATGTCAGTCACTGAGGAAATTTCAAGGTTTTAAAGATTATCTCTCAGGAACCAAGGACAAAGATTAAATTTGGGGAATAAATTTAATTGTAAGCCCCACACAAGCAAAAGGAGACAGACTCTTGTAAGAGTTCTTACTTGTCTCCCTGACAAGCACACAATCTCCTGTGGCTTGAATGTGGCCACGATGACTGGAGGTACCACAGATATACTGTGACTCTGAGACACAAGCACCAAGACAAAAAGACAAATGCTGAGGATGGTAAAACAGAATGATGGAAAAAAGCTTGTGGCTGTAAAGACATTTTTCAACTGCTGCCCCAAAACTGGAACCTCCAGGCTTCTTGTTATGTGAAACAACTAAACACCATAGGACTGAGGCATTGTGTTAGTTGGGCTATCTGTTATTTTCAGTTACAAGCATTTTAATTGATGCAGCTATCTTTTTTGTCCCCCCAACAATGAAAAGAAAACTTCCCAGTCCTACAGCCAATAGTCTACTCCTGTCCTTCAACTTTAAACTTTTAAACATGCTCCATCTTTATATTCACAGTTCATCAAAAGGGTGCTTATTCCTTGTAGAAGGTTGCAATGGGAAAATACATTAAAGTTTAGCTATTATTGCCTAGGTATATTTTTGGAGTAACATATTTTTTTATATTTTTTTTCTTTTACTTTTATTGTGGTAAAAATATACACAACAAGACATTCACCAATATGACAACTTCCACTTTTACAGCTCAGGGGGCATTGATTCCATTTTTCATGTTGCACCACCATTATTGCTATCTTTTTCCAAAAATGTCCCACGACTTATTAGATAAACTCAATGCCCTCCAAACAAAAACATCCTCCTTCCCCCTTCTTTCTACCCCTGGTAACTACTATAATCTTTGATTTCCATATATGTATATATCTATCTATATGTACATAGACACATACACACACACACACACACACATATATATATATATATAAATATATATATATCTCTAGCTAGCTAGATAGATAGATAGACAGATAGAAAGACAGATAGATAGATAGGTAGATAGATATCTTTTTTTTCCAACCTATCTAGAAATTTTCCTACCCCTCTTCTCCCCTGCCTGGTAGACAAAAAGGATAGTTTCCTTTTATTTATAAACTTTTCCCTGACTTTTTATAATAGCAGACTAGTGCAATATTTGTCCTTCTGTGATTAAGTTATTTCACTAAACATAATGTCCTACAAGTTCATCCATGTGATTCAGTGCTTTGTAAATTTTACATTATTCTTTCGGGTTGCATAGTATTCCATTATGCATATGCACCACAGTTTATTTATCCATTCCTCAGTTGGTGGACACTTAGGTTGTTTCCATGTCTCTGCAATTGTGAATGGTGCTGTGATGAACATGGGTGTACATATATCTGTTTGTGTCCTGCCTCTCACTTATTTAGGATATAATAAATAATATGGGATTACTGGGTCAAATGGTATGTCTATTTCTAACTTTTTAAGGTATTACCATACCAATTTCCACAGTGTATCATTTTACAGTCTCACCAGCATGTATGAGAGTCCCAATCTCTCTACATATAAGACTTCTTGTCTCCCTGACAAGCCCAGCATTTGTTATTTTCTGTCTTGTTAAACTCTGCTATTAATGCTGAGGTGAGATGGTATCTCATGGTTGTTTTCATTTGCATCTCTCCAATGGCTAATAATTGCAAACATTTCTTCATGTGTTTATTGACTGCCAGAATACCTTCTTTGGTGAAGTGTCTATTCATGTCTTCTGCCCATTTTGGAACTAACTGGAACTAATTGAGACAAGAAAGGACATTATATAATGATTAAAGCAACAATTCAACTAGAGGATATAAGCATAATAAATATCTACACATCCAATGAAAGAGCCCCGAAATACATAAAGCAGACTTTAACAGAATTGAAAAGACAAATAGATGATTCCACAGTAATAGTAGGAGACTTTCATACACCACTTTCAATAAGAGATAGAACACCTGGAGAGAAACTCAACAAAGATGCAGAAGAATAAAACAATACAATCAATCAACTTGACTTTTTAGATATCTATAGAGCACTCCACCCAACAACAGCAAAATATACATCTTTTCCAGCATACAAGGAACATTCTCCAGGATAGACCATATGTTAGGACACAAACCAAGCCTCATGAAATTTTAAAACACTGAAATATTGTAAAGCATCGTCTCACATCACAATGCTATAAATTTAGAATTCAACACTAGGAAGACTAAAGGAAAAAGAGTGAACACATGGAAATTGAATAACACCTTCCTCAAAAACAACTGGGTAATAGAAGAAATAAAAAAATGAAATTAAAAAATTCCTTGAATCAAACAAGAATAAAAACACAATACAGCAGAATTTTTGGGACATAACAAAGGCAGTGATCAGAGGGCAATTTATAGCATTAAATGCACACATCAAAAAAGAAGAAAGAGCCAAAATAAATACTTGAACCCCCCATCTCCAACAATTAGAAAAAGAGCAGCAAAAAAAAAAAAGTTCATAGTCACCAGAAGAAAAGAAATAATAAAGATTCAAGCAGAAATAAATCAAACAGAAAATAGGAAGACAATAGAAAAAAATCAACAAGATTTTTTTTTTTTTTTGCTTCTTTGAAAAGATTAATAAAATAAACTGCTGGCAAACTTCACAAAGGAAAAGAAGAAGATGCAAATAACACAAATAAGAAACTAAATGAGTGATGTTACAACAGAACCAACAAGAAAAAAAAATAATAATATCAGCATATTATGTAGAACTGTACTCTAACAAATTTGAGGAACTAGAGGGAGTAGACAGATTTCTAGAAACATACTACTTACCTAAACTAATACAGACTGAGGCAGAAAATTT
>NW_006921590.1:3978694-3981713 GCF_000298275.1 Orycteropus afer afer | reverse complement strand
AAAAATGTCCTGGCCCAGATGGTTTCCCTGAAAAATTCTATCAATCATTCAGAGAAGAGCTGACACAATCCTACTCGAACTATTCCAGAACATTGAAAAGGATGGAATCTTCTCTAATTCACTATATAAAGCAAGCATAACCCCGACACCAAAACAAGGCAAAGACACCACTAGAAAGGAAGACTACAGACCAATATCCCTCATGAATATAGATGCAAAAATCTTCAACAAAATCTTAGCCAATAGACTCCAACAACAGATCAAAAAAATAATACATCATGAGCAAGTGGGATTCATACCAAGTATGCCAGGGTGATTCAACCCTAGGAAAACAATCAGTGTAATCCATCACATAAGTATAATAAAGGAAAAGAACCAGATGATCATATCAATCAATGCAGAAAAGGCATTTGATAAAATCCAACACCTACTCTGGATAAAAACTCTCAGAAAAACAATAAAAGGGAAATTCCTCAACATAAAAAGCACATATATGTGAAACCAACAGTCAACATTATTCTCAATAGAGAGAGACTGCAACCATTCCCCATGTGAACAGGAAGGAGACAAGGATGTCCTCTATCTCCACTTCTTTTCAACATTGTACTGAAAGAGCTAGCCACGGCAATAAGGAAAGAAAGGGTAATCAAAAGCAACCAAATTGGTATGGAAGAAGTAAAACTATCCCTATTTGCAGATGATATAGTCCTATACGTAGAAAACCCAAGAGACTCAGCAAGAAAACTATTGGAACTAATTGAGAGATTTAGCATAGTGGCAGGATAAAAGATCAACATACAAAAATCAGTTGGATTCATCTACACTAGCTAAAAGATTGCTGAAAAGGAAATAAGGAAACTAATACCATTTACAATGTTGTTGTTGTTATGTGCTGTCAAGTCAGACCCAATTCATAGCGACCCCTCCTTGGGTTTCTGAGGTGATATTACTACAGAAGTAGATTGCCCAACTATTTACAATAGTCACCAAAAAAGGAAATACTTGGAAATGAATCTTACCAGGGGCACAAAAGACCTGTTTCAAGAAAACTACAAAGCACAATATACCAAAATATACCAAATACCAAAATGTTTGGGACATAGCAAAAGCAGTGATCAGAGGGCAATTTATAGCAATAAATGCTCACATCAAAAAAGAGGAAAGAACTAAAATCAACACTACTTCAAGAACCCATAAGAGACTTACATAAATGGGAGAACATACCATGCCCATGGTTAGGAAGATTGAAGATTGTGAAAATGTCAACACTACCAAAAGCAATCTATACATTCAATGCAATCTCAATCCAGATTCCATTCAACATTCTTTAAAAACAGGGAAAAATCAATTACTAATTTTATATGGAAAGGAAAGATACCTCAGATAAGCAAAGTACTACTGAAGAAGAAGAAGAAGAAAGTAAGAGGTCTCACACTCCCAAATCTCAAAATCTACTATACAACCACAGTAGTCAAAACAGCCTGGTATTGGTACAATGACAGACACATAGACCAGTGCAACTGAATTGAGAACCCAGAAATAGATCCATCAACCTATGGTCAGCTGATCTTTGACAAAAAGCCAAAATCTGTTCAATGGGGAAGAGATAATCTCTTTCACAAATGGTGCTGGCAAAACTGGATATTCATTGGCAAAGAAATTAAACAAGATCCATACCTCACACCATACACAAAAACTTAACTCCAGATGGATCAAAGACTTAAATGTGAAACATAAAACTATGATGTTCATCAAAGAAAAAAACAGGGGGCAAACTTAGGGGCCTTAATTTATGGCATAAATAGACAATCAAGCATAACCCAAAATGCACTAACAGTAGAAGGTAAACTAAATGATTGGGACCTTCTAAAAATTAAATTCTTATGTGCATCAAAAGACCTCCAAAAGAGAAGGTACAGAATGGGAAGAAATATTAAGCAATGACATACAGACAAAGGACTTATCTTTGAAATTTACAGAAAACTCCAACACCTCAACATCAAAAAGATAAACTATTCAACTAAAAACTGGGCAGAAGACATGAACTGACCCTTCACTAAGGAGGATATTCAGGTGGCCAACAAACACATGAAGAAATGTTCATGATCATTGGCCATTAGAGAGATGCAAATGAAAACAACCGTGAGATACCATTTTACTCTGATACTAATAGCAAAGTTCAACAAGACAGAAAATAACAAATGCTGTCAAGGATGTGAGAGCTCTGGTGGCATAGTGTCACCAGACCAGAAGGCTAGCAGTTCAAACTCAACAGCCACTCCTCAGAAGGAAGGTTGGTAAATCTACTTCCATAGTGATATCACCTCAGAAACCCAAGGAGGGGTCACTATGAGTCAGATCCAACTCGACAGCAATGAGTTTTTTTGAGTCAAGGATGTAGAGAGATTGGGGCTCTCGTACACTTCTGGTGGGACTGTAAAATGATACAACTACTGTGGAAATCAGTATGGTGATTCCTTGAAGAGTTGGAAATAGTAATTCCATTTGACCCAGCAATCCCATTACTAGGAATATATCCTAAAGAAGTGAGAGGCGGGACACAAATAGACATATACACACTCATGTTCATCAGAGCACTATTTACAATAGCAAAGAGATGGAAACAACCTAAGTGCCCATCAGCTGAGAAATGGATAAACAAACTGTGGTACATACACACAATGAAGTACTATGCAACCTTAAAGAATAATGTAGAATCTGCAAAACACCATATATCATGAATGAATTATAGGACATTATGCTGAGTGTATGTAGTAAGTCAATCACAGAAAGATGAATATTGTATTAATCCACTGTTGTAAAAAGTCAAGGAAAGATTTATAGATAGAAGGAAACTTTCTTTGTTGGTTAACAGGGATGGGAGGGAAGAGGAGGGAGAATTTCTAGATAGGTTGGAAAAAAAATAAATATATATACATATGTATATATATACATATGTATATATATGGGAGCTCTGGTAGCATAGTGGCTAAGGCACTTGACTGCTAACCAGAAGGCT
>NW_006921590.1:3976182-3977414 GCF_000298275.1 Orycteropus afer afer | reverse complement strand
TCCGAGGAGTGGCTGGTGGGTTTGAACTGCCAGCCTTCTGGTTAGCAGTCAAGTGCCTTAGGCACTATGCTACCAGAGCTCCCTAATGCCTAGGATGTTAGTCATTATGCATTCCATTTCATTTTTGACAACTTCCAATTTTCCTAGGTTCATACTTCATACATTCCATGTTCCAATTACTAATGGATGTTTGCCACTGTTTCTCCTCAATTTGAGTGGTGCCACATAAGCAGATGGAGATCTTGAAAGCTTTACCTTAACCATCTGAGTAAGGCTGATTTTACTCTGATAATGCAGCTTTTGCCCAGTCCTACTTTGAGAGCTTTCTAAGCTAAGTGACTCTTCTTCCTTCTCTGTATTGGAGAATGTTTCTGGACTATTCATAATGTTGCGCAGTAATGTATCAGACAGTGTTTCTCTGCTCTTCATAAGGTTTTTCTGGCCCATTCTTTGACAAGTGGATGACCTCCTCCTTCTTCCTAGTCTTCCTCAGTCTGCAAGCCTGGCTGACACCTGTGCACCATGTGCATCCCACTGGGTTTGAAGCACCAGTGGCACAGCCTCAAGACTCACAGCAACATGTCACCACAGTAGGACAAACTGACAGATAAGTTTGTCTCCCTTAGCTGTTGGAAACCTTTCCAACCACCCTTACCTGGATCCCTGCGACTGACGCCTTGATCTATTGTGGTCCCCTTTGCCTTTTCTGTCCTCTCCCTGCTTTCCCACCTCACTGCTTGTGGGCCGTGGCCTGGGCTCCCTCTCCTTAGTTGGGTCCCTGCAGCTGACTCTTCAATCTGTTCTGGTCCTGTTTGCCTGTTCTGTCCTCTTCCTGCCTTCTCATCTCACTGCCTGTGAGACATGGCCTGGGTTCCCTCTCCTCAACTGGGTCTCTGCAGTTGACTCCTCAATCTTTTCTGGTCCCCTTTGCCTTTTCTGTCTCTCCCTGCTTTCCTGCCTCACTGCTTGTGGGGCATGGCCTGGGTTCCCTCTCTTCACCTGGGTCCCTGTAGCTGACTTCTCAATCTTAGGGAAATACTCTAATTGGGACTGCATGTACCCACCATTTAAAAAGCTGGGGTATTTTATTTACTATCCCTTCTATAGGAGCTCTGGTAGCATAGTGCCTAAGGCACTTGACTGTTAACCAGAAGGCTGGCAGTTCAAACCCACCAGCCACTCCTCAGAAGGAAGGTTGGGCAATCCTACTTCCATAGTGATACTGCCTCGGA
>NW_006921590.1:3950599-3976082 GCF_000298275.1 Orycteropus afer afer | reverse complement strand
CCTCAGAAGGAAGGTTGGGCAATCCTACTTCCATAGTGATACTGCCTCGGAAACCCAAGGAGGGATCGCTATGAGTCGGGGCCGACTCGATGGCAAACAACAACAACAACTAGTGGACAGATAGGTACATAACTGCCATCGACTCTCTGACTCATGGAGACCCAATGTAAAACAAAACAAAATGTTGCCTGAACCTTTACCATTGCCACGTTATGCCTAGCCATCTCACCAAGGGTTTCCCTAGCCCTCTCTGGTCCTCTACTTTACCAAACATGATACTCAACTCCAGTGATTGATCCTTCCTGATGACAGGTCCAAAACAAGTAAGTGGAAAATGATCTGTTGTGATCCATAATGTTTTCATTGGCTAATTCTCAGAATATCACCAGGCTTTTCTTCCTAATATTTCTTTGTATGGAAGCCCTGCCAAAACTGATCTACCATGTGTAACCCTGAAACTCACTGCCACCGGGTCAGATCCAACCCATAATGATCCCTTCTTGGGTTTCCAAGGCGCCATCACTACAGAAGTAGATTGCCTAATCCTTCTTCCGAGGAGTGGCTGGTAGGTTTGAACTACCAGTCTTCTGGTTAGCAGTCAAATGCTTTAGACCACTACACCACCAGACCTCTTATGTGTGACCCTAGTGGTATTTGAAATATGAGGGACAAACATTTTGGCTTCACAGGGACATGAAAGCCACCACAGTACAACAAACTGATAGTAGGTGGCAGTCCAGTGGAGAAGGGATAGCTCAGTTATACAAATTATATAACAGGCTGTCTAAATGATATAGTAATATGGAGTATCATATCTTATCCAATTTTTATGGATGCAAGTCCTTTATGTATTGTATATTTTGCACAAAGATATTATATTACATTACAGCATGGGAGAATGGAAGTAGAAATTCTTATAAGCATAAAAAACCATGAGAAATTTAAGTTTCACTTCCAGCACATTGAAAGCTATAGTATCAACACTCTTGAAGATGCTGTCAACTATCTAGCTAAGAATTAGAATTACAAAAGGATCAGTTTGTGCACTGAAAAAAAGGCATATTTAACTGATTTAATAGAATGTTTTAAGTTAGTGATAAGCAAGCCTTTTGTATTAAGGAGCAAATCTGAACATCTTTTTTTCAGAGTGATAAAATAACCCATTATGAAATTTTGCTTTAGTTCTTGAACACTTGTTGAAACTCTGGCCTACTCCACATCTTTAAGAAATAAAAGTTTAGAAGAAATGCTTATATAACCCTTTTCATAAACAAAAGTACTATATTATTGACAGAATCAGCAACTTAATTGAAAAGTCTGTTAATGCTAGTGCTAATAAATCTGGCATATTTTCAATCTAGATTGACACTATTCAAATTGATACTTGTCAGTAATACGATAAGTCACAAAATCTAAATTAAAACATTGGCTATCTAAATTAAGCACTTATTACTTGAAAATATTGGAAGCTACTACAGATGTTCTGTGATCAAATTAATTTTTTTCTCCATAAAAATGTTCTACTTAGGAAGCAAGATGAAAAAATAGGCTGTGTACTAATTACCTTCTGGCCAGGAAAAAAAAAATTACCAACACAAAATTACCCATGCTATTAAACTTTTGAATGAATAAATATACAAAGTTACTTCTTCTCCTTCTTCTTCTTCTTCTTGTTCTTCTTCGTCTTCCTCTTTGTCTTCCTCTTCCTCTTCCTCTTCTTCTTCTTCTTCTCTTTTTTGGAGGGTTTATGCTTATCTGTTTTGATTCACAAAATAACTTCTTAAGGAGAGATACATGCACTTTTTGGATTTCAAAACTGAATGAGTGATTTACTATTACTCTCGTTTTTTTCACAACTACATATTGAATTCCTATTATGTGCAAAGCACTTTTTAAGGGCTGGAGAAAGTAAGGGACAAGACAGGAGAAGATGGCACTCTCATGTAATTTATATCTTAGTGATTTTGTTATTTCAGTGTGTCTTAGGCTGGGTTCTCTAGAGAAGGAAAACCAGTGAAGCTTATATATACCTATATATATATAGAGAGAGAGAGAGAGAGAGAGAGAGAGAGAGATATCTCAAAGAAACGGCTCACAACATTTTAGATGCTGATAAGTCCCAAGTCCATGGGTCAGATATCCAGCTGGAGGCTTCTCCTGACTTGCATAACAGGGGATGAAGAATCCAAGATTGACAGGCAAAATGGCAGGCTATGTTAGTTAACCAATTCCAATATCATCAGGTAGTCCAGTAGGGCACTGGCTCAAGTCCAAAGAACTGGAGGTCAGATGCTGACAAGCCAGATACAGGACCCAGATCAAGCAAAAACCCAGAGCTTTGCCAGAACATCAATATATACTGGATGCAGGCCACAGACCCAAGGAAACTTCCTTTTCAACTGATAACCAGCTTATAGTAGATTTCATCATGGAAGTGATTACATCATAGCTATCAAACTACTAAGAATCACACTCAGCCAAGTTGACACACAATCTTAACCATCACAAAATGTAATGAGTCTTATTAAGAATGACTGTGGTTACACACACACAAGGAACTCTGGTAGTGTTGTGGTTAAGGCATTCGGCTCCTAACCAAAAGGTTGGTGGTTTAAACCCATCAGCCAGTCCACAGAAGAAAGATGAGTCAGTCTGCTTCCATAAAGAATTACAGCCTTGGAAACCCAATGGGGTTGCTATGAGTCAAAATCAACCTAAATGGCAATGAGTTTAGTTTTGGTTTGGTAGTTACACACTATCTTATTGGGAGGCTATGATTACCCTGGGCAGTATAAATGGTGAACATGCTCAGCTGATAACCAAAAGTTTGGAGGTTTGAGTCTACCCAGATGTACCTCAGAAGAAAGGCCTAGTGATCAACTTCCCAAAAAACAGCCACTGAAAACCCTATGGAGCCCAGCTCTACTCTGACACACATGGGGTCTCTGTGAATCAGAATTAACTCTACAGCAATTGATTTTTATTTTCATTGTTTTTAAGATGACCTAAAATAAAAATTTTGATAAAAATTCAAGTATTTCTAAAAAGTTATCTCAGAAAAACCTATATGTCAATTCAGGCCTTCTTGTCTCTCTAAAATGAGAAAATGTCTCTAATCCTCATCAATTCAATTCCTCTGTTTTCAGAAGTTCAAAGCTGTTCTAAAGATTTCAGGGATGGAATTGGGAAATGGTGACTGATATTCTCAGAGCACAGGTTCCAGGCCCCTCAATCTAGAAATTTCTCCACTCTACTCATTTCACCACATGGAAATCAGTAGTTTCTTATTTTCCACAACAATCATGCACTTCATTTACTACAACTCTTCCTGTCATTCATTGTTTCTCTCAAGGCACACTAGTCTATGTGCTATTTCTTAAACACATTAAGTGGACTTCCATCCCATAAGCCTATATGCTTCCTGTTCCCTCTACTGGGGACATGCTTCTCCCAGATAGTTTGCACCCTCCCTTTACTTCTTGTGACACCCCTATGTAAAAATAACACTGCACCTCACTCATCCTTCTAATACATTTCTCTTCATAATATTTGATAACAGCCAACTTGTTACATATCTGTTATTTGTTTAGTGTCTCTCTTCCCAATTAGAATATAAGATCCATGAGATCACAGACTGTTGTCTGCTATAATCTCAAAGACTAGAACATGCCAAGAACATAGAACTTGCTTAATAAATATTTTTTGAATGAATGGATGAAAAAATTAATGCATGAAAAATGAATGAATATGAGTTTAAAAGACTCTCCTAAAGAGTTTGAGGATTTCTGGGCAAAGATAAAAGAAAGGCTGAAATACCAGCAATATACATAAACTGGAAAGGGAATTATAGGCATGCACAGTCTTAAAATGTTCTAAGGCCATCCCACTTCCTTTTTCCCTTTGAGATGCAATGCAATGAACTCCTGCCCTAGGCTTCTACAGATCAACTCTTCACTTCCTCAGAAGTTCTGGCACCTATTCACACCCAAACTCTATGAGGTCTTTCCAAACACAGTTCTTTTGGAAATTACTTAATACTTATTGTTCAAAAAGTACATATTTCTCCACTTCGTTGAATCAATAATTAGTAGTAGTACCAAAGCAGAAAATTGAGTTAAATATTGTCCCAGGTAGAAACTATTTGGTTAAGTCAAAGTCTAGCCTAACCCCACAGTGGGAGCTTTAAAATAATATTTATAGCTTGAGTTTTTCGAGAGAAGAAACACACTTAAATCAGTACAAGACAGTGGAACAGTAAATAAGACACTATGATCATGCCAAGGAATAGAAACTGACAAATGAGGATTAGCACAAGGGAATTCCTTTGTGATATTGGAACAGTTCTGCACCTTGCTTGTGGTGGGGTTACGTGAATCAATATATTGTTAAATAGGATAAACTTGCATTGTACTATACATACACAAACACAAATCAAACCAAACAAACTCACTGCCATCGAGTCAGATCTGAGTCATACACACACACAAGTAGATGTAAAAATAGTTGAAATCTGAGTAGTTATAGTCTACAGTATTGTAACAATGTCAGATTCCTGGTTTGATATTATACACCTAAGATATTACCATCGGGAAAAGCTGAGTAAAGAGTACCCAGTGTTCTCTATACTATTTTTGCAATGTCCTGTGAGCCAACAACTATTTCAAAATAAAAAGTATAAAACAAAAACTATGATCAATATTTCTGCAGAGAAGTGTCAGAGATCATAATGGGATCCCTAGCTAGGGATCACACCTAGATTATGATTCTGAAGATAAGTATGTGGAGTCAAGAAATTTGCGAATTTCATACAGAAAAACAGTTTAATTTTTATTAAAAATTAAAATTTTAATGTCAACAAAATCGATACTGTTTTATGAGCTTATCCATATCTGCAGTATGGATTACATCTCAATTTAAAGAAAACAAAAATCCTCACAAATGATCCAATAAACAGCTTCACAGCAGATGGAGAAAAGATTGAAGTTGTCAAGGATTTCATATTATTTGGTTCTACAATCAATACCAATGGAAGCATCAGTCAAGACATCAGACAACATATTGCATTGGGCAAATCTGCTGCAGAAGACCTCTTTCAAGTGATGAAGAGCAAAGATGTCTCCTTAAAGACTAGGGTGTCCCCATCCCAAGCCATGGTATTTTCTCTTGTGCATGTGAGATCTGGACAATGAATAAGGAAGACTGAAGAAGAGTTGATGCTTTTGAGCTGTGATGTTGGAGTAGAATGCTAAGAGTACCATGATCTGCTAAAAGTACTAACAAATCTGTCCTGGAAGAAGTACAGCCAGAATGCTCCTTGGACGCAAGAATGGCCAGACTTCTTCTTACCTACTTTGGCCATGTTGCTAGAAGGAACCATTTCCTGGATAAGGATATCATGCTTGGTAAAGTAGAGGATCAACAAACAAGGGGAAGGCCCTCAACAAGATGGATAGACACAGTGGCTGAAATGATGGGCTAAAGTACAGCAAGGATCATGAGACTGGCACAAGACTGGGCAGTGTTTCGTCCTGCTGTGTATAGCATCATTATGAGTCAGAGACAACTCGAAGGCACCTAACAACAACAAGCATGACTCAACAAAACTATTGATTGACAAGTGGACAAAATCTGTAACATGTTAATATTTTACAAAACAAAATGCTTCAATTGATACTGTTTTAATATTCAATATAGGAGCTCTGGTAGCATAGTGGCTAAAAGCACTTGACTGCTAACCAGAAGGCTGGCGGTTCAAACCCACCAGCCACTCCTTGGAAGGAAGGTTGGGCAATCCTACTTCCGTAGTGATATTGCCTCGGAAACCCAAGGAGGGGTCGCTATGAGTGGGGGCCCACTCGACGGCAAAAAACAACAACAACAACAAATATTCAATATATCAATATACTCATATCCTACATAAATCCTTTTGAATCATCACATTTTGCCTTTAATGGATATAGCAGTTGTGAGGTCTCTGAAATTCACATTTGTGTTGTATGGTGACTTCTTTACATTCAGAAACTGCTCCTGAGGAGCAATAGCAATCATGTAGGTATTTTTCACTGGCAAAGACCTACAAGAACTTCTAGGCTCAGGTCTGTTTGACCTACTTGAGTTTGGAATGTCTCTGGCTATTTAGATATTTTATTAATGTCATCACTCCTTGACTGGTAATAACGTGTCCCTCAATATGCTATAAGAAGCAGACTTTGCTAGGAAGAGTAGCATGACAATTAGTTCTCCGTGCCTGGGAATTAACTACATCTTCTTTCCCTCCACAGCTAAAGGTTTTTTTTTCCCCCCACCGGATTTTCATTTTGTATAATCCTGTTTCAGGATGCAAAGGAAAGTGCTGTGGTTAGTAGGTATTACTTCCATCAGTCCACACAAGTTGGGAAGCCATTTAGTTGCTCATGATATTCTGCCCACAGTATATCATGGCACCTCTCATCCTTTGGTGCTAAAGTTATCAAACCTCAGAGAACCATTATACTGAAGTACTGATCATACATTAGCCATCTATTATCACAAATGCCCAATTTAATAATATTCATCATTCTTATATTCCAAGTCAAAATTCCTTTGCCCTATGAGTCTTTTGGAGCTCTGGTGGCATAATACCTAAGGCATTTGACTGCTAGCCAGAAGGGTGGTGGTTCAAACCCACCAGCTACTCCTCAAAAGGAAGACTGGGCACTCTACTTCCATAGAGATACCACCTCGGAAACCCAATGAGGGGTCGCTATGAGTCTGAATTGACTCAACAGCAGTGAGTTTAGCTTTTTGGTTTATGAGTCTGTAGATGAATTAGACTTCTCTCAAAATTACATCCTACCTGTACGTCAAGAAAGACCAGTGTTTTAAAAGCCTCGGCCCATCTTACTAGGAGTATGATTAACACTAGACTGAAGGATTCACAAACAATCCAAAAAACATTCTGGGATATTGTTCAATGAAACAGAACACTTTAGTTAATTCTAAGTTTGGAATTTGTCACTTGTAAACTCAATAAGAGGGAAAAGAACTGGATTGAGGTGAGGGAGAACTGAAAGCGAAACAGAATTGACCAGTAAAGTTATTGAGTGGATTCTGACCCATAGTGACCCTATAGGACAGAGCAGAACTGTCCCATAGGGTTTCCAAGGCTATAAATCTTTAGGGAAGCTGACTGTTTCATCTTTCTCCCACAGAGGTTCTGGTAGATTTGAACTGTCGACCTCTTGGTTAGCAGCCAAATGCTTTAACCACTGTATCACCAGAGCTCCTTTTAATAAGGCCTATAGTTGAGCTAACAGTTTGTTCTAGTAATTTCCTAGTTTAGACAATATACTACAGTTATGTAAAATGTTATTTGGGGTAAAACTGGGTGAGGGCACACAGGAACTCTCCATATAATTTGTTAATCTTAAATTATTTCAAAACTAAAAAATAATATTAAAAAAACACAAAAGAATAAGAAAGCTTAAAATACAGTGCTACTCTCCAAATGTAGAAATTAATTTACTGAAATATCTCTATACACCACCCTGAGTTGCAAATGTGAAGTGACTCCAAAGTAAATTTTATAATAACAACAATCATTATCATTTACTGACCTCTTATCATGTGCCAAATACTATGCTAAATGTTTTATACACACCAGCTCATTCAATCCCCACAATAATCCTCTCATAGGATAAGTTGACCCACCAATGAACTATTATTGTCATCTTCATTTTACCAAGGATGAAACCAAGATTCAAACATGCTAATTTTCCAAAGTCATGGAACCAATAAGTGATGGGACTAGGAATTGGAGCCAATCTCTTGGACTTCAAACTTCATGTGTTACAAGGCAAAAATAACTATATTTTCTTGGTATATAGTCTATAGGTGGACAACGAACAAGAAAGACCAAAGAAGAATTGATGCATTTGAATTGTGGTGTTGGCAGAGAATATTGAAAATACCATGGACTGGCAGAAGAACCAACAAATCTGTCTTGGAAGAAGTATAGCCAGAATGCTCCTTAGAAACAAGAATGGCCAGAATTTGTCTTCCATATTTTGGTCATGTTGTCAAAAGGGACCAATCCTTGGAGAAGGATATCATGCTTTGTAAAGTATGGGGTCAGTAGAAAAGGAGAAGACCCTCAGAAAGATGGATTGACACAGTAGCTGTAATAATGGGCTCAAGCATTCCAACTATTGTGAAGATGGCACAGGACTGGGCAGTGTTTCGTTCTGTTGTACACAGGGATGGTATGAGTCAGAACTGACTTGACAGCACCTAACAATAACAACAACATCTTATGGCTTAGATAAAGTACAATTAGTTTGCTCTCTAGAGGATATACAAACTTACTCAGACCCTTAACAACTCTTGTTTCCCCTGTCAGGCCTTAGTGAGGGAAAAGGGAATGCCCTCTGTGAAGAAAGTAACCATTGATGTCCCTGTCTCATAGGTTTCTCATCTTTGTGTCTTTTGATCATGAGACACTGACCACAGCTCATTGGACCATGGATTCATGCTATAATACAGTATATCATCTCTGGAGTTGAGGCTGCTAAGCATTTATAATTTGATTGATTCTGACACACATTAAATAAGGATCCTAGGGTTGATATAATGAAGCCCAGGTGCTTAAATGATGGACTGGTGTGGAAACTCTGTACATCTATAGTGATCAATATCAGATGGCTTCTTAGTTACCACCCAGTACCTGTGGTTGTTGTTATTTGCCATCAAGTCAGGCCCGACTCATAGTGATCCCTCCTTGGGTTTCTGAGGCGGTATCACTATGGAAGTAAATTGCCCAACCTTCCTTCCGAAGAGTGGCTGGTGGGTTTGAACCACCAGCCTCTGGTTAGCAGTCAAGTGCCTTAGGCACTATGCTACCAGAGCTCTTACTTAGTGCCTAGTGCTGCTATAACACAAATACTACAAATGGATGGCTTTAAAGAACAGAAATTTATTTTCTCACAGTTACAGAGGTTCGATAATCAGCGATTGAATATGTTGATTCCTTCCTTGTGTAGCCCAGGGCATTCCTTGGTTCCTTGGCATTCCTTGGCTTATCAACACTCACATAGTGTCTTTCTTCTCCCGTGTGTGTGTCTGTGTGTCCTTTCCAGTATATTTTGTAATTCAGAAGTGATTAAGTTTATGATCCACCCCAATGGCATGATCCATTACCATAACAAAAAAAAACACTCTATTTCCAAGCAAAGTCATATTTACAGGTAAAAAAACAAAAACAAACCAAACTCACTGCCATCGAGTTGGATTCAACTCATAGCAACCCCTCCTTCTGAGGCGGTATCACTATGGAAGTAGGTTGCCCAACTTTTCTTCTGAGGAGTGGCTCGTGGGTTTGAACCACCAACCTTCTGGTTAGCAGTCAAATCTCTTAGCACTCTGCCACCATGTAAATAATGGTTATCCCTGCAAAACCAAAAGGCTTGAAAAGAGCATGGAAAGATCTGCTGGCCATATTCCATTTGTTTCCACTAAAACAAGAATGTTATTGTTGTTGTTTTTATGTGTGGTCCAGTCAGACCTGACTCATACCCACCCCTCCTTGGGTTTCTGAGGCAGTATCACTACAGAAGCAGATTGCCCATCCTTCCTTCCAAGGAGTGGCTGGTGGGTTTGAACCACCATCCTTCTGGTTAGCAGTCAAGTGTCTTATGCACTACACTACCAGAGCTTCTAAAACAAGAATTGTTGTTGTTGTTGTTATGTGCCATTGAGTCAGACCTGACTCAAAGCGACCCCTCCTTGGGTTTCTGAGGCAGTATCACTATGGAAATAGACTGCCCATTCTTCCTTCCGAAGAGTGGCTGGTGGGTTTGAACCGCCAGCATTCTGGTTAGCAGTCAAGTGCCTTAGCCATTATGCTACCAGAGCTTCCAAAACAAGAATAATACACCACAATTCAACAAATGTTTGTGCCTTTTATGTGTCAGCAATGAGCTAGTCTTGGGAATCCAAGTATGACTAAAACATAAACTTTGTCCCTTGGATTTTACCCTTCAGTAGGAAGAAGACTGGAAGCATAAAACAAAATGCAATATTATATTATAGGCACTGTGGTGAGGAAAAGTAGAGCATCTAAGATTGGGACATATCCAAAAAGTCTTCATAGAGCTGGTAATGATTGACCAGGCTTGTTGGAGGAATTGACAAAAGTTTGTTTATGGCTAGGGAATTATTCTTCCTAAGACAGTTCTTGAGCAATTATTATGAGCCATTGTCCCAAGAAATTTGCATGTATTAACATATGTAATTCTGACAACAATCTAGGGGATTGCTATACTATAATTATCTTTGGTTTGTAGATAAAAGTACTAGAGGAGGGAGGAGTGGGTAAAATGAATATTGTGCATAAATCTGTAATCAGGAGCCAAATTAAGGAAAATATACATCCCCTGCAAAGAAGCTTTAAATTTATCCTATAACTTGTGAAGTTTTCAAGAAGATTTTTCAGAACAGAAGTGGCATGTTTAAAGTTGCACTTTAGAACTTTATAACGTACGTGAATGGTAGATTAGAGTTGGGCAATACTGGAAAGAGAGGAGCCAACAAGGAAAGAGAGGGGTCAATGAGGAAACAACTACAATAGACAAAACAAGACAGGAAGAGATGGTGAACAATGGCAATAAAGTTGGGCTGGAGAAGATGGGTAGATACAAGTGTTGTGCCAATGCGATTAGTAACTAATTGCATGTAGGGATGAGGGCAGGGAACAGAGGAATTCAAGATGGCTCCTGAGTGCTTGGCTTAATCTAATAAATGGTCCTTAGCTCAACTGATCAAGGTCAAAGTTACTAGTTCAATGAAAATATGTGGCCATTAGCTTGGAGTCTCTCCTCTGATCACAGACCACATCCCTATTTGGACTTCAATTATAAGGAGCACTAGGTGAGACTTTGGATGTTTTTGGAAAAAATCATTGCTTCTAATAGGAAAGAATACCCAAAATGTGTGGGAATATGTTATATCCATGGATTCATCTTATAATACAGAATGTAGCATATGTCAGAAGCTGCAAGGAAACTGTTAACAGACAATTCTCTATGGGTCTCTCACATTTCAACACAACTTGTAAGCAAGGCACTGGATGACTTTTCTCCAGAATGTATTCGCAAAGACATTTGTATAGCAAATAACCTTGGAAGATAGAGATTCCTCCTAGGGCAAAAAGGTAGGTTTCCTTACAGTCTGGGAAGTTAGGGTCTTCCTCAGAATAAAGGGCTGACATGCTAATTGGCCATTATAAACAATTCAGATTCCCTCAGCACAGATTGCTCTCCTGTAATACAATCTACTTCAGTCATCTAGGTCTATCCCTGATGGAACTTGGGGACACAAGAGCTGACACAAATATACCAATGCTCTTGCTACTTACTGTGTCAGGTATAATGTTGTCCTCTGTCTCTGGCCCCAAGAGTTTAATGTCTTCTACCAGCATCCTTGATATTGTGGCAAGTAAACTTATTAGCTTATAAGTACAGTAGAATTGCAAATCTTCAACTATCCTCAAAAGACAGTTACTCGAGATTTCTAATTGTGATGTGCTTAATGTGAAATAATAACAAAATTATGCAATTGTTTTCTTTCTTTAACTTAACTAGTTAAATAGCTTTTTCTTTCTGTTCTCTAAGACCATATTCCCATTTCCAGACTAGAATCTTGTCTAGGATTTACATAAACTAATTTTCTTGGTGATTGACTTGAATTTTCATAATATTTGAATAGAAGTGATAATGATGAGCAAGTTTGACCTGACAGAAATCCTCACAGAAAAACAGAAAATGATGGCAATGCTCAGATGTCTATTTCAGCATTCACTGGTGGAGACATTTTTTTTTTCTTTTCTAAAGGAACAAACCCCCAGGGGTCTGAAGAATGACTTAGAAAGTGCAAAAATAGCTTACTTCAAGATTAAATGTATAATGGCTGTTATCAAAAGTGAAATCCCCCTTAATTCTGGCTAATGTACAGAGTTATTACACATGGAGACCTGTTCTTAGATTGTTCAGTATTACAGGTGTAACAGAGTGACAATAGTGGCTAAAACTGGAACCTAAGAATTTTTGAAACTTTAATAAATTCATTCTGGAAAAATTGTCATATAAAGGTTCTAAGAATATCTATCTTTTATAAGATGGAGATTTTAATTTATTTTTTAAGCTAATTGACCTTGTGTTTGGAGAAAATTATCCCAATGATTGTACACATACATAGAAAGATTTCTGAAATCCAGAAATTTGAGAAATGCTGATCCAAAGAGCTGAACTTTTCTGGGAAGTGATATGAAATCATACCATTATAAAGGTCAGCACACACCTCTGTAGATTGGGATCTTATGTTTGTTTTAGGTATTGATTCTGGCTATTTTGTATCAGTATTGTATTTCTTATCCATGGGAGGAATATGTGTGTGTGTGTGTGTGCATGCATGTGTGATTGTTCAAACAGTTATTTCCAAAATTAGGAACAGAGATTCCACAACAGTTAAAAGATACTGTGGTAGGCAGATAATGGCCCCCAAAGATGTCTATTTCTAATACTCAATATGTTATGTTACTTGGCAAGGGAGAATTAAGCTTCCAGATGAATTATGGCTGCTAATTAGTTGACCATAAAACAGAGAGATTATCCTGGATTATCCAGGTGGGCACTTAATCACAAGATTCTACTAAATATGGGAGTGGAGGCAGAATAGCCAGAGTAACAGTGATGCAGTGTGAGAAAGACTGTTGGCTTTGAAGATAGAAGGGGGTCAAGAGCCAAGGAAGGTAGGGAATTTTTAGAAGCTGGGAAAGGCAAGGAAATAGATTATGCCCTAGAGCCTCCAGAAAGAATACAGTCTGGCTTACACCTTAATTTTACCTCGATGAGACCCATTTTGAACTTCTGTCCTCCAATATAAGATAATAAATCTGTGTTGTTGTAAGCCACCAAGTCTGTGGTACTTTGTTACAGAAGCAATAGGAAACTAATATAGATATGTACTTCAATCTTCTCACCATCTCAAATTTCAAGAGAGATTATAAAAGGGGTCTATGCTGAATTGTTCTTGGTCAATGTGCAATGCCATGATTGAACAACTCATACAAAAAACATAAATTCACACTAAAATTGTACACAAATGTTCATAGCAGAATTTTCCATCATAGCCAAAAAGTAGACAACCCAAATATGCAACAGAGATGGAAGATGGAGGGGACAACAAAAGTTTGTATATCCATACAGTGGAATATTATTCAGAAATAAAAAGTAATGAGGTAGTAATATATGTTACAATATGGATAAATCTAGAAAACTTTATGACCAGTCACAAAAAACCCTGCACTATATGATCCCATTTTTTATGAAATATACAACTCCATAGAGAGAGAAAGTAGAGTACTGGGTTTCCAGGGACTGGGAGCAGAAGAAAGCAAGGAGTGACTGCTAATGGGTTATTGGTACAGGGTTTCTTTTTTGAGGGGGTGAAAATGTTCTAAAATTAGACAATGGTGATGGTTCACAACTAAGTGAACCCACTAAATTATATACTTTAATAGGTTGATTTTTTTGGCATGTGAATTACAACTTAATAAAACTGTTATTTTTAAAAAAGATTGAATGACCATTTGTTCTGGTTACCTAGCGCTGCTCTGACAAGACTATACCACAGATGGGATGGCCTTAACAAACAGGAATTTATTCTCTTACAGTTTGGAGGCTTTAAGTCCCAGTTAAAGTGCCAGGCTCTAGGGGCTGGGTGAAAGCCCCTCAGCCTTGAGCTTCAGCTCTGCCTCCAGCGCCCGGCCCACTGGAACTAGAGGCGATTCTTCACTCAGACAGCTGCTGGCTGCTGAGGTTGCCAAGCCCAAGGTTCACAAATAAAAAGGCACAGTCCCGATGTTACCAAACCACATAGAAGGCTATTAATTTAAGTCCATTGTAAGTCCCCAGGTTGGCAGAGCATGGCAGGCTGCTGAACAACGACATGGCTACATGCAGGGTTCAAGTGTGCCACAAACTAGAGATCATTCCCAAGACTTCTCCTTTTATACAGGAAGCAGACCATATCCCAAAGGCAGCTACTCAGTTGCTTGTGGTAGATCCTACCATGGAGTTTATTTCCAATCTCACCACGGGGAATAACTACCACCAGCTGCCCACCCACTCAACCAGGCCCAGGCAAGGTGACACACAAACATAACCACCACACCATTATTTTGGAAAATGTACTGAGGATCACATATTGAGTTCTCTCATGAGACTGAGGTAGGATTTTCTCTGAGAGTAATGGGTAATGGGGTATCTCACTTTTAATTCTATGGGAGGCAGGTCTTAGACTGTAGTGAAAGGAAAACTCTTGTTTCTCAGGCCTTCAATTTGTTGGTAGCTTAGATTCTGGGTATGTAAGTCAAGATAATTATGCTGCAGAAGTAAATATAAATAAACAAATAAACTAAATTTAGTGACTCTTAGTAGCACAGATCTGTTCCTTGCTCACCTTGTAGTCATTGCAGATCAGCTGGGGCACTGCTCCATGTATCCTTCCTCTGGAACCCAAGTTAATATTATAGCCACTACCTCAAACATTCCTGGGTATAGAGCAGAAAGAAACAAGTGTTTGAGGTCTTACACCAGCAATTAAAATTTCTAACCTGGAACTGACATAAGCTACTGCTGTTCGTTGTTCAGGAGCTCAGGTAGTGTAGTGCCTAAGGCATTTGTCTGTTAATCAGAAGGCTGGTGGTTCAAACCCACCAGCCACTCCTCAGAAGGAAGGTTGGGCAATCTATTTCTGTAGTGATACTGCCTCAGAAACCCAAGGAGGGGTGGCTATGAGTCAGATCCGACTCAACAACAGCATATTCAGTTCATTTTTCATAACTAGTCACACACCCCACCCCACACAACCACAAAGGTATCATGTAGTACAATACTATCAGTGCTCAGAAGATTAAAAATTGGAAACATTTAGTGAATAGCATCAAAGATTATTATAGTGGGCTGAATAACAGCCCCCAAATATATTGGTCCCTAATCCCTAGAACCTATATATTACTCTATTTGGAAGAAGGATCTTTGCAGATATGACTAAATTAAGGATCTTGAGGTGGGATGATTATCCTAGATTATCTGGTTGAGCCCTTAATGTCTTCCCATGTGTCTTTATAAGAGTGAGGCAGAGAGAGATTTGATAGAGAAAGAAGTTGGAGTAATGCAGGTACAAGTCAAGAAACGCTAGCAGCCACCAGAGGCTGGAAAAGGCAAGGAACAGATGATTCCCCAAAGCCTCTGGAGAAAGTGCAAGCCCGCTGACACCTCAATTGATGCCTATTGCTACTAATTTTGGACTTCTGACTTCTGGAATTGTGAGAGAATAAAGTCTGTAGTTTTAGGCTACCAAGATTGTGTTAATTTGTTACATTAGGCACAGGAAAGTAGTACAACTACCATAATGGTTATGGTAGATGTGGTTTAGTTACTTGGTTTGGGACAACTAAATTGGGCCCTTTTGCATGGTCATAAGATCATGATGTTCTGGTTACTTAGTACCTCTCTGACAAGAAATATACCACAAATGGGATGGTCTTAACAAACAGGAGTTTATTCTTACAATTTGGAGGCTTTAAGTCCAAGTTCAAAGTGCCAGGCTCTAGGGGCTGGGTGAAAGCCCCTCAGCCTTGGGCTTCAGCTCTGCCTCCAGCTCCCAGCCCACTGAAGCTAGAGGCTTTTCTTCACTCAGACAGTTGCTGGCTGCTGAGGCTGAGAAGCCCAAGGTTGGCAAATAAAATGGCAGAGTCCTGATGTTACCAAACCACACAGCAGGCCATTAATTCAAGTCCATTGTGAGTCCCAAGGTCGGCAGAGCATGGCAGGCTGCTGAACAATGACATGGCTACATGCAGGGTCCAAGCATGCCATAAGCTAGGGACCATTTCCAAAGCTGCTGCTTACATACAGGAAGCAGACCACATACCCAAAGCAGCTACTCAGCTGCTTGTGGTAGATCCCACCATGGAGCTGATTGCCAGTTTCATCATGGGGAATAACTACCACCAACTGCCCAGCCACTCAACCAGGTCCAGCCAAGTTGACACAAAAACATAACCACCACATATGACAACAATGAAGTAAAGCAAAGAAGCTAAGTAAAGAGAAACCTAGTAGAGAACCACAATGGAAAGGCTTGGATCTATGGACTCACAGGACTGATAGAACTAAACAGCCATTCTTCACTGGAATTACCCCGACCTATCACGTAGTGCCTAAGGCATTTGACTGCTAACCAGAAGACTGGTGTTTCAAACCCACCAGCCACTCCTCAGAAGGGAGATTGGGCAATCTACTTCCGTAGTGATACTGCCTCAGAAACCCATGGAGAGTTTGCTATGAGTTGGATCTGACTCGATGGCAGTGAGTTTGGTTTTTCCAATTTATGCTCTAGCCCATAGTACACTCTCATTACAAATTACAGTGCTGACTTTGCTATAGCCATCAGAAATTGAGGAAAAGTTCTAGACTTCCATTTATAATAATATAAAAAGTGATCCATGGGAGAGCAGATTCCTAAGAGAAGTTGACCTAAAACTGGCAATAAGAGGCAATAAGAGATAAAATAGGCTTAACCCTGTGGTCCAGAGCAAGTCAAGTTGGCTGATGTCAAAAGACAACCAGGATAGCTCTGTGGAATGTATGGGTATATCTTAGGTATTCCTTGAAATACTTGGAGATGGAAACAGTCAGAGTCTGAAATTCCTAAAGTCAAGCAGGAAGCAACTCAAACTATTGTGATTTGGGTATTTAAAGAAATGTAACACTATAAAAAACTTACTTTTGTAAGTCATAGAAATTTTAAAGTTAGAGAGACCCTTGGGAAAAACATTTAGCACTATCACCTCATTATACTAATGAAGAAACTGAGGCCAGCAGGAATTATCATAGCCTCAGTTTCTCCATCTTTAAAATAGGGGAAGTTAGTCAAAACCATCATAAGTAATTCTGTAATTCTTTCATTAAAGATTTAAAACCCTATGAAATAAGTTAATAAGTAGGTCTAGCATGCAAAATTGTATATAAACCCGAGGTCAACCTGGATGCCTTAAAACTGTGCATATTATTAGCTAAAATTGACAAAGATATTTGTTTCTTCTTTAGAATATTGCTAGGATAAAAAATGATTATTACAAAAATGACCATTATCTTTAAGGACTGTTTACTAGAAATTATAAAATAGCAAATTCCTTATTAAAAGAAAAGAAGAAAAAAAGAGCTTTCTTAGATAATAGTCTTGGAACATAGTGATAAATAAATAGTGGACAAGTGGCCTAATGAATAAAAGTAAATTCCTAATAGCAAAGTATATTGTTACAACCATTTATTCAAAATATCTTAGGAAATATGGCTCTACCTTCAAAATATACACAGTTCTGATCACTTCTCACCATCTGTACCAATTCCAGCTTGGTCTAATCGACCATCATCTCTTACCTGGGTCATTCCAAAATCCTCTGAAATGATCTCTCTAGTTCCACTCTACTCCCCACAGACTATTATCAATACACTAGTCAGAAAGATCTTTTGAAAATATAAATTAGATTAAGGCACTCTCCAACTTAAATTTCCCTGCATCCCCATGGCTTCACATCTCATACCAAGGGAAAGTGATATTCTTTTCAATAACCTATGAGGCTCCCAGTGACCTGGCCACTGACTACGTCTCTGAATTCTTTTTCCAACTACACTCTTCACACATTCATTTTGTCCTACTTGTTATTCTTCAAAAACACCTCAAGGTTTTTGGACTTCTCTTTAGTCTGCCTAAAATGCTCTGTACTCAAATAATGTCATGGCTCCCTCTCACGTTTCTTTGTTCTTGCTTAAATGATGTCTTTTAGGTAAGGTCTTCCCTGACTCCACTATGTAATATAGAAACAACCACCCTGCTCCACCTCAGCACTCCCTACCCCTCTTCGTTGCTGCCATTGTTGCTAGCTGCCATTGAGTCCCCACAGACTTATGGTGAACCCATGTGCAACAAAATAGAAAGTTGCCTGGTCCTGCGCCAGCCTCATGAGCTGTTGTGGGTCATACCCTTGTGTAAACACACTTCAAATGATACTGTTGTTGTTAGTTGTCATTGAATCAATTCCAACTCATGGAATTACAGAATAAACAGAGGAATAAAATGAGTTTAAACAATAAGGGTTTTTACTGTATAATATTACAAGAAATTCAGAACTAATTTGCCCCAAGTCTCACTCAATAGCTCAATGATGTCATTAAGTACTTTGCTTTCATCCTTCCCCTGAGCCAACCTCAGGGTGTTGGCTTTTGTCATTAAGGGTTGTCCAGTGAAGGTTGCAAAGTGGCTCTTGCAGTTCTAAATGTCACATACCCTTGCAAATACTTCCATTTTATTCATTGATTCAATCAGTAAATAGTATGAGAAAACACTAGATATCAGTCATTGTTGCAAGAACAGGTCCGTAAATAAAATCTCATGATGCTTTCTTCTAATATCAATAGAGAAAAAGAAAGGAGATGGATAAAGAGCTTTTCTCAGCCTGTATTGCTTTTAATTATAGGACAGAAAAAAAGTGAATTTACGCTGTAAATCTTCACCCAAATTTTAATTATAGGAAAAAAAAAAAAAAAAAAAAACCTTTTTTGGAAGATTCTCCTTATGTTTCATGGGTCAGGATAAAGTCACATGACTTCATTCACAAAGCCTTAGCTGCAAGTGTGGCTGGAAATGCAAGTGTCCAAACTTATGGGCCTCTCTCATGCTAAAGGGATGTTACCATTAGGAAGAACAGGTAGGGGAAATGGCTGCTCAGAGGCAACCAGCAGTATTTGCCACAAATAGTGCTGGGCTTATTTAATAAGCCTGCAATACCTGTTTTCTAATAAAGCATTAAAGTTGAGAGTTAACTGCTTCCTAGCTAAAATGCGACATTTATTTCTAAAGGTTTTTCTTCCTTGTGTTTCTGTCACATCTTCTAACAGCCTTGATCACTCGCCAGCTCTAACATTCTAAAGAAAAAAACAAGCTTTGAGAATTCACCAAGGAGGGCTGGATTCCTCCTTTGACTAAGTGATGGCATTTAATTTGCTCATCTGGAAAGAATTATAAGTCCAAAAAAGACCATTTCTCCTTCAATTACTTACTGGTCAACTAGCAACCTTTAGGCCAAAGCTGTGAATATATATTTTCTGATACCTTCTGTCAGCCTTTGTGTTCTTCAGGACCAAGCCTGAGTCTGAAACTTCTTTTGGCCAGGGTTAACTGCCAACCAGCTCCAAACTCCTCACTCAGCTTCTCCGTGGGCAATAAAGCAGTGGTTCTATCACCACTCTCCAAATGGCAAATAAGAAGTGATGGTTGGAGTATAAGGTGCTGCCTTGGAAAGAAGAGAAAGGGGCAGCTGCTCTGACAGAGCTGTTCACACTTTTCCTGCACAGCTGGGAGACATTAGCTGAATTTCCCGAGATTCGTGTGCTTCCTAGCACGGTGAGTTAAAAAACCTTGAGAGCCTCCAAGGTATGCTTGATTTCTATCATACACATTTAGCAGCTAAATCACCAAATGCCACTTTCAAAAATTCATGCAAAGATGCATCTTTACCTGTGGTCAAGAGTTCAGCAGGAGTTGGTAAAAACAGAATTATGGGTAAAAGGCCCCAAAAGAATAATGCACTGATTGATTATCTCTGTTCAAAGACTTCTTTCTTCATGAAGTAGTTTGTGCTCAGAAAAGTAGGTGAAAGATCATTCTTCAATAAATAGCATGTTATATACATTGCTGTTGTTAAAGTGATGTTGAGTCAGCTCCAACTCATAGCGACCCTATGTACAACAGAAAGAAACCCTGCCCAGTTCTAGACCATCCTCGCAATCTTACTATGCTTGAGCCATCACTGCAGCCAGTGTATCAATCTACCTTGTTAAAGGTCTTCCCATTTTTCTCTGACCCTCTACTTTACCAAGCATGATATCCTTCTCCAGGAACTGGTCCTTTCTTACAATATGACCAAGGTATGTGAGATGACGTTTGACCATTCTCACTTCTAAGGAGCACTCTGGCTGTGCCTCTTCCAAGATGTATTTGTTCATTCTTCCAGCAGTCCATGGTATTTTCAGTATTCTTTGCCAAGACCACAATTCAAATGCATCAATTCTTCTGTATAGCCTTCCTTATTTATTGTCCAGGTTTCATATGCATATGAGGTATTGAAATACCATGGCTTGGGTCAGGTACACCTTAGTCTTCAAAATGACATCTTTGCTCTTTAACACTTTTAAAAGGCCTTCTGCAGCAGATTTGTCCAGTGCAACACATCATCTGATTTCTTTACTGCTGCTTCCATGAGCATTGACTGTGGATCCATGTAAAATTAAATTCCTGACAACTTCAATATATTCTCCATTTATCATGATGTTGCTTACTTATTCAGTTCTGAGGATTGTGTGTTTTTTATGTTGAAGTGTAATCCATACTGAAGATGGTAGTCTTTGATCTTTATCAGTAAGTGCTTCAAATCATCTTCACTTTCAGCAAGCAAGGTTGTGTCCTCTACATAACACAGGTTGTTAATGCATTTTCCTCCAATCCTGATGTCCATTCTTCTTCATATAGTTCACCAGATAAGTATGGTGAATGGCTACAATCCTAATGTACACCTTTCCTGATTGTAACCATGCAGTATCCCCTTGTTCTGTTTGAACAACAGCCTCCTGGTCTATGTACAGTTTCCTCATGAGCACAATTAAGTGTTCTGGAATTCCCATTCTTCACAATGATATCCATAATTTGTTGTGATCCACACAGTTGAAAACCTTTGCACAGTCAATAACATGCAAGTTAAACATCTTTCTGGTATTCTTTGTTTTCAGCCAAGGGCTATCTGACACTGTTATCTCTCATTCCACACCTTCCAAATCCAGCTTGAATTTCTGGCACTTCCCTGTTGATATACTGCTGCAATCGTTTTTTAATCACCTTCAGCAAAATTTTACTTGTGTGTGTTATTAGTGATATGGTTCAATAATTTCTGCATTCTGTTGGATCACATTTCTTTGCAATAGGCACAAATATGAATCTCTTCCAGTTGGTTTGGCTAGGTAGCTGTCTTCCAAATTTCTTGGCATACACTGCATCCATTTGTTGAATCATCTTAACAAGTATTCCATCAATTCCTGGAGTGCTATTTTTCAACAGTTCCTTCAGTGCAGTTTAGGCTTCTTCCTTCAATACCATTGCTTTTTAATCATATGATACCTCCTGAAATGTCTGAAAGCTTACCGATTCTTTTTGATATTGACTTGGCATATTCCTTCCATCTTCTTTTGATGCTTCCTGCATCATTCAATATTTTGCCCATAGAATCCTTCAATAATGCAAATTGAAGCATGAAGTTCTTCTTCAGTTCTTTCAGCTTGAGAAATGCCAGGCATGCTCTTCCCTTTTAATTTCAAGTCTTTGCACATTTTGTTAAAATACTTAGTCTTATTGAGCCACCCTTTGAAATCTCTTCAGCTCTTTTATTTCATCATTTCTTCCATTCACTTTAGCTACTCTCTGTCCAAGAGCAAGTTTCAGAATCTCTACTGACATCCATTTTGGTCTTTTCTTCCTTTTCTGTCTTTTTAATAACCTTTTACTTTCTTCATGTATGATGTCCTTGATGTCATCACACAACTCATCTGGTCTTCAGTCATTGGTGTTCATTGGATCAAATCTGTTCTTCTGATGGTCTCTAAATTCAGGTGGAATGTACTTAAGGTCATATTTTGGCTCTCATGTACCTGTTTTAATTTTCTTCAGCTTCAACTTGAACTTGCATATGAGTTTCTGGCCTGAATGATGATATTGAGCTTCTCCATCACCTCTTTCCACAGATGTACTGGATTAGATTCCTGTGTGTTCTATCCAGTGAGGTCCACATGTATAGCTACTGCTTATATTGTTTATTTTAAAATGGTATTTGCAATGAATAAGCTGTTGGCCATGTAAAATTCTATCATGTGGTCTCTGGTGTCTTTTTTTTTTTTCCCCACCAAGGCCAAATTTTCCAAATACCAATGCTTCTTTGTTTCCAACTTTCACATTCCAATCACCTGTAATTATCAATACATCTTGATTATATATTTGGTCAATTTCAGACAATTTCATCTTTGGCTTTAGTGGTTGGTGCATAAATTTGAATAACAGTAGTATTAACAAGTCTTCCTTGTAGGCATATGTATGTCAGCATCAGAGAGTGACAGCATTCTACTTCAGGACAGATCTTGAAATGTTCTTTTTGATGATGAATATGATGTCATTCCTCTTCAATTTATCACACCTGGAATAATAGACCATATGACTGTCTGATATAAATGAATGGCCAATAGTAGTCCATTTAAGCTCACTAATGCCTAAGATATTGATCTTTATGTGTCCCATTTCACTTTTTACAACTTCCAATTTTCCTAGATTTATACTTGATACATTCCACTTCCAATCATTAATGAATGTTTGCAGCTGCTTCATCTCATTTTGGGTAGTGCCTATCAATGAATGAAGGTCTTGATAGCTTTAGTCCATCCTCATCTTTTGTCTTTTTACTTTTATTGTGGTGAAAAAATACACACCAAGACATTCAACAACATAACAAATTCTACATTTACAGCTCTGGGACACAGATGACATCATGTTGTGCCACAATTATTGTTATCCTTTTCCAAAATATTCCACCATTATCATAAACTCAATGCCTGCATACAAAAACTTTCCCTTTCCCCCTTCCTCCTATCCCAGGTAACCACTAATAATCTTTGGTGCATGTGTACATTTTTGTTTGTTTTGTTTTTACCTATCTAGCAATTTTCCCTCTCCTCTTCTCCCATCCCTGGTAACCAAAAAAGAAAATTTCCTTCCATATATAAACCTATCCTTGACTTTTTTTTTTTTTTTTTTTACAAT
Source organism: Orycteropus afer afer (assembly GCF_000298275.1). Lineage (NCBI taxonomy): Eukaryota > Metazoa > Chordata > Mammalia > Tubulidentata > Orycteropodidae > Orycteropus > Orycteropus afer. The sequence goes on along the minus strand of NW_006921590.1, from coordinate 3,953,126 downwards.
GGTGTACTAATACAATATTTCTCATTCTGTGATCGACTTATTTCACTCAGCATAATGTCCTCCAGGTTCATTCATGTTATGTGATGTTTAGAGGATTCTACACTATTCTTTAGTGTTGCATAGTATTCCATTGTGTATATGTACCACAATTTGGTTATCCATTCCTTTGTTGATGGACATTTAGGTTGTTTCCATCTCTTTGCTATTGTGAATAGTGCTGTGATGAACAAGAGTGTGCATATTCATGCCCTGGCTCTCACTTCTTTAGGACATATACCTAGTAATGGTATTGCTGGATCAAATGGTATTTCTATTTCCAACTTTTAAGGAATTGCCATACTGATTTCCACAGTGGTTACATCATTTTACAGTCCCACCATCAGTGTATCAGAATCCCAGTATCTCCACATCCTCACTAGCATTTGCTATTTTCTGTCTTGTTGAACTTTGCAATTAGTGCTGCGGTGAGATGGTGGTATCTCATTTTTGTTTTAATATGCATCTCTCTAATAGCTAATGAGCTCTGGTAGTGTAGTGCCTAAGGCACTTGGCTGCTAACCAGAAGGCTGGGGTTCAAACCTACCAGCCACTCCTTGGAAGGAAGATGGGGCAATCTACTTCCGAAATGATACTGCCTCAGAAACCCAAGGAGAGGTCGCTATGAGTCGGGTCCAACTCGACGGCACATAACAACAACAATAGCTAATGATCATGAACATTTATTCATGTATTTGTTAAAACCAAAAACCAAACTCACTGCCATCAAGATGATGATGACTCATAGTTGACCCTCTTTGGGTTTCTTAGGTGGTAAATTGTTACAGAATAGATTGTCCAGTCTTCCTTCTGTGGAGTGCCTGGTGTGTTTGAACTGCCAGTCTTCTGGTTAGTAGTCAAATGCCTTAGGCATTGTGCCACCAGACCTCCTTTCATGTGTTTGTTGGCCACCTGCATATCTTCTTGGTTAAAGTGTCTATTCATGTCTTCTGCTCATTTTTTTTTTTTTTAAATGGGATTGTTTTTCTTTTTGATGTTGAGGTGTTGGAGTTTTCTATAAATATTAGAGATAAGTCACTTATCAGATATGGCATTACCAAATACTTTTTCTCAATCTGTAGGTTCTCTTTCACTCTTTGGGAGAAGCCTTTTCTTTCCCCATCTAGGTTCTCAGTTCTGTTCCACTGGTCTATGCGTCGGTCATTGTACCAATACTAGGCTGTTTTGACAACTGTGGCTATATAGTAGTTTTTGAGATCTGAGAGTGTGAGACCTCCTACTTTGTTCTTCTCCATCCACCTCTTTAAGGTCAACTCTACGTTGAGGAGAAAACTCTTTTCCAATCTTATTTTGAGAACCCACCAATCTGAGGGGCTCATCTTCTGGCACCATATCAAACAATGTTTCACTGTTATTCATATAGTTTTCAGTGGCCAATTTTTTCAGAAGTAGATACCTCTGTCCTTCTTCCTAGTCTGTCTTATTCCACTGAAACCTATTCACCATGAGTGACCCTGGTGGTATTTGAAATACTGGTAGCATAGCTTCCAGCATCACAGCAACATGCAGGCTACCATAGTATGACAAACTGACAGGTGAGTACTGAGTTATTTATATTAGAAAGATAAATATAAATAATTTTCCCATGTATGTCAATTCTCACTCCTGCCATCTTGTTATGTGGGTGGGAAAGGGGTTAGAAAGCCCAGAGAAGTTTTGAAGTCTATATTAAGCATTTGAAATTTACTAATCAAATAATTCACATTTTAGAATGCTTTCTTTACTACACTTACACTCAGGCTATATGGCCTGCCCCCTCAAAAGTTGTCATCTGATTTTATAAAAGTGTTATAGATAAAATATGGTTAGTAGTAAAATATCTACCCCAGTATGACTTCTATCAACACTTTCTGATGCCTGAAACATCTTTTTATGGAGAAAAATAAAAATGCATACAATTTTATTTGGATACAAGAGTTATAGAAAAAGTAAAACAGCTCTTTCCAAATAGAAAATGCTAGATTTTAATCCTGTTCTAGGACTAACTAATGGTGAGTTTTTGAGCATGGCATTTAACTGTGAGGATCAAAGTCCTCTTCCCTTCACTTTCACAGGAATTTAGTCATAAAAATGTCTCTTTTCCCCAGTTAATCAGCTATTGTTAATCAGCTATTAACTTTTGATTCCATAGACAGGGGCAATCTCTAGACTTTTATTTATACTTTGCCCCAGAAGGAATACCAGGTTGCTCTGTGGGACTATTTGTGTAATTTTGATATAGATCTCAGATTTTTTTTTTATTGTGATTTGGGTGAAGATTTACAGAGAAAATTCACTTTCCATACAGCAGTTCACATATAGTTTGTCTCATGTCATTGACCACAGTTTACCACAATGCAACAGCTCCCCTTCCTCTTCCTCCCCACAGTTACCTCTTCCCAGTGACCATCCCTCCATACTCTCCTGCGCCCAGAGCTGTCTCCCTGTGCATAAGCAGTCCTTCCTTCTCCCATGATTGTTCTCTCCAGGG
>NW_006921590.1:3941874-3946153 GCF_000298275.1 Orycteropus afer afer | reverse complement strand
GGGTTTAGTCCACTTTTGTATCCTTCCCTTCAAGGCTCAGGGGTCCAAGATTATCTTCTGTGTCTGTGTTAATTGGTTTCCCTTTTCTTTGTTGATGAGCATCTGTGCAGTCCTTCTGCCTAGTCCGCCATCTTGCCGGAACCTAGATCTCAGATTTTAAATGTTTTCCTGAGTCTTTGTGAAAGTACTAGAACTGATTTTGAAAATGTCAAAAATGGCTTGGAGCAAGATTGTTAGGTGCTGTCAAGTAAATTCCAACTCTCAGCAACCCCATGTGACAGGCTAGAACTGCAACACAGAGCTTTAATCTTTACAGAAATAGATGGCCAGGTCTTTTTTCCACAAAGCCACTTGTGGGTTTGAACTGCTTAACTGTTCTTCATTTATAATTTGTACCCAAATAATTTAATCTTTTTGACTTAAATGACTGATATATGACCTCCTGCCCCAACATACCAAAAACACCAAACTCACTGCCGTCGAGTCTGATCCGACTCATAGCAATCCCTCCTTGGGTTTCCGAGGCAGTATCACTATGGAAGGAGATTGCCCAACCTTCCTTCCGAGGAGTGACTGGTGGATTTGAACTGCCAGCCTTCTGGTTAGCAGTCAAATGCCTTAGGCACTACGCTACCAGAATAAAGACAACCATCCTTCCTTGTTGTTGTTGTTGTTGCTGTTATGTGCCGTTGAGTCGGCCCCGACTCATAGCGACCCCTCCTTGGGTTTCCGAGGCAGTATCACTACGGAAGTAGGATTGCCCAACCTTCCTTCCGAGGAGTGGCCAGTGGGTTTGAACCGCCAGCCTTCTGGTTAGCAGTCAAGTGCTTTAGCCACTATGCTACCAGAGCTCCTATCCTTCCTTATGCTGATGATTTAATTTTATTATCATATTATAATGGTGGCCTCAAGTAGTCATAAAATCTGCTAGCAAATTAAACAAACAGAAAGAAGAATTTCATCTCAAAGAGATGGTACTTTTAGCTCCTTGGATGTGCTCCAACTCAGAATTAAGTTTTCTAAAGTTAAGAGCCTTAAGAAATGGAACTCTGCAGTTTCAACCAAGAGATTGTTTCAGCATTTGGACAGATGCAAGGGTACTTGGCCTGGCTTATCTCCTTTGTAGCAGTTGTGCAGAGGAGCTGGTTCTATCTGGGCATAACCTCAGATGGAACAGGAGAGCTTCAGTTTTTTTCATCACATATGCAAGGATGATTTGTTGCAAATCTGTATTTAAACAACAGTCCAAAGATCTTCCACCCTGCTACACTCTATAGTGATCTCATTCAGCATCACAGCTGAGATGAGAAATGCTGGAGGGCTGTCTAAAGAAGTGCTTTTCAAATTTATTTTTACCACAACCTGCAGTAAGAAATGTATTGGGTACATTTACATACAAATGTATTGGGAGGAATACATGTGTGTGTGCACATACTATATATATGCAGTATATGTATAAAAAAAAGTTCTATAGTATAATACTACATAGGAGCCCTGGTGGCACAATGGTTAAGTGCTCAACTGCTAACTGAAAAGTTGCAGTTTGAACCTACCCAATGGTGCTGCAGGAGAAAGACCTGGTGATCTGTTTCCATAAAGATTACACTAAGGAAACCCTGTGGGGCAATTCTACTCTATCTCATCTCAGAACTGACTCAATGGCACCCAACAATAACTTATTACATACAAAATACTCTATTTCTCATTCAAATCTGTTGTTTCATTTTTCTAAAGTGTTTTTCATGATTTTATAACCACTACAAAGCCCTGGTGGCACAGTGGTAAAGTGCTCAGCTGTTGACCGAAAAGTCAACTTTAAAACCCACCAGCCACTTTACAGGAGAAAGATGTGGCAGTCTGCTCTTGTAAAGATTACAGCCTTGGAAACCATATGGGGCAGTTCTTCTATGACTTGGAAAGGACTTAATGGAAACAGATTTTTGTTTTATAGATCATAACCTGAAGTTTGAAAAATATGGATTTAAGAGACATGATATTAATTCACCTTGTAGTTTTTAAAGTTCTCTCTTCATACTAAATGAAGTCAGAAGGAAGTAACATGACCATGAACTATCATTTTAGCTCCCCAAGGACCTTCTTTACTGAATTATGAATTAATATTTAACACTTGCCTTTTCTCAAAGGCTGAAATAAGAAATGGCCGTATGCATCCAGAGTACTCCTTGTAGTACAATTATTTGCCATATTCCTATATAGCAACCTAATGTGTTCTTCCTCTTGGAGTTTAGAAAAAAGTTTGGTTCTCCTGATTAGTATGCAGTACTTTACTAGATAATTATTACCAAATAACAGCTTTTATTTCTTGTTTTACTATAATTCTTTGGAAAATAAAACCTGTACTTCTCTGCTGTAGCCTTTTTTAACCTGTTTTAATTTTTCCTTTGCCCTTTTTTATTTTTTTTAAACTTTGACTATTTCTTCCTTTGCCTTCCTCAGTTCCCATCTAAGTTCCTACAACAATTACTGAGTCTTCCTGGTTCTGGGCTTCCTCTCATTCTAATCCGTATTCCATGCTGCAAAAGAGGATTTTTCTAAAACACAAATTTAATCTATAACACAAAAATGACCGCATCATTGCTTCAAATCTTTTCATGGCTTCTCACATCCTCTGGCTCACTGCCAAGTGCTCTGGCCTATACACAAAGATGTTCTGGAAGCTACATTAGGTAAATACTGTTTGTAACAATATTATCATTTTTAATACTACAAAATAATTTATAAAAAAATAGATAAATATTTAAAGAACCAAAAGAGAATGTGTGGTTTATATTATACTGTTGATTGTGTAATTATATAGGAAGTTCCCAGGTTATGAATGCTTAACTTACATACAAACTGTAATTATGAATCAACCCACTTATCAGCCAAGTCCTGTAAAGCCTAATATATTAAAATCTGAGATACATACAATGGTTCATAACAACAAAAGAGTACTACTTTTTGATATATCAAAACATTATTATTACAAAAAAAATTATTATTACTGTATTACTATGTTAAAGATGTTTCAATGTATCTAAATGTATTTCTTTAATGTTTTTTATACATAGAAAGGTACACTATAAACTATATACTAAAATAAAAATTTGACTAACTGATGTTAGCTAAGATCCATACTTAACTGTTCCAACTTACGTACAAATTCAATGTAAACACAGATTTAGGAATGAGACTCATTCATAATCCAGGGACAGCCTATATATTATTATCAAGATGCACATATACAAACATAAGCATACATGTTTTTATATCTTATACTCTGATATATTCATTGAATAACATCTATACATGAATCTATACATGGATGAATTTAGACCACAGCCAGGTTTAGCTTGTCATGGACAGTACCATAACATGGTTACATGATCTGTGGTTCACCACTCCTAACTATGCTACACACAGTACATTTCACTCTCTTCAATAACCTGACCAACCTCCAATAGCTTTAGAATTTATAAAATTCTTGTTAGAAAACTATAAGGTTGAGCAAGATGATAAGATTCTCACTATAGTCTGTTTCTTCTCCAAAACTTTGGTTTTTCACACCCTTCTCAGGTTTGGTATGAAAAGTGCCTAATATTCCAGAGAGCAAAGAACCATCTTCCTACCAGTCCTGAAATAAATAAATACACAATTAACTCCATAACAGAACCCTTCAAGAGTTTGAGTAAGGAAATAAAATGGTATGATTTAGTTTTTTGAAAGATAATTTTGGCTGCTGTGCAGAGAACAGATCATAGGAGAGCTAATAAAAGAAGCTAGAAGACCTCTTATGAGGCTGCTGCAGCAAAACAGATGAGAGATTATCATGGCTTGGACCAGATGACATCAATGGAGGTGGAAGAAGTAAATGAATTTGACATATGTTTTGAAGAATTACTTGATAATAATTACTGATTGATTGGATGTGAGGATGATATAAAAGGAGTAATCAAGGAAGATTGCCAGGTTTCAGTTATTATTAACTGAGTGAATGATGATTCCATTTGCTCTGGAAAGTAGGTGGTTGCATGGAAGTAGGGTGAGGGTGGGCAGAGAGCATGCCATGATTCAGAATTTGATTCTATGTGCATTTGACTTGAAACCTATTTGCTATCCAGATGTGGGATTCAGAGAAGTTCTAGGCTGGAGATACAAATGTAAGCATCATCTAAAAATAGAAGTCTCACAATATAGATGGAAAAGAGAAAGCGAAACATGATCCAAGATAGGTGATACTCCACCAATAAGAATTGGAGTAAAGGAGAAAGAGCCAGCA
>NW_006921590.1:3936218-3941774 GCF_000298275.1 Orycteropus afer afer | reverse complement strand
AGGAGCAGTTGGAAAGGAGGAAGAAAATTAGGAGACTGTGATGTCGTCAAAGCCATCTAGGAGGAAGGAATTGCAAAGTTTGTTGAATGATGCTGAGAAATCAAGTCAAGTGAAGATAGAGAAACAACCATAGGATTTTGAAAACTGTAAGTCACTGGTGATCTTAACAAGGACAGTTTTGATGAGTACTGGAATGGAAGCTAAATGGAAAAGGGATGAAGGGAAAATGTGAAGTGAAAAAATGATGATGGCATATATAGAGATTAACTCAGCTTCTCAGTGAGCAGCTTTGTGTAACTTCTCTGAGCTCCTTCAGGAATGTTAAATTATTATAAATACATGAATTGCAGGAATACAGCTTCACTGTTTTCTTACCAGGAAGAAGCCTTTCCATTTGAGGAAGTCATCCTTTCCCTTGATTCAATCACTGCTAATGTTTCATCCAGCTATTTTCTTCAAAAGGCATATGTATGATTTGGCTGTGATCATTTTGCTTGTCAGTGTACTGCAGGGCCTGAAGTTATCTCAAGATGGTGTGTTGGAGTCTGTACAAGTTTCGTTTATTTAAAACTTGGACTTGGTAAAAGAGTCTCTTGAGATATAACACCTCCCTCTCCTGACAGGCTTGGGGAGGGAAAACAAATCATACACGGCAAATATCATTTACACCATTCTAACACATTCGTATCACTCTTACCAAATTCTAATGAAGGGAGAGAGAGTGCACATGCATGTGATAGTGAAGTTCAGAAATGAGAAATATACAGTTATTTGGAGAATATAAAATCCAATGCAGAAGTTGAGAGAAAGCAACTGATCATAATTTATACTTTTTCTTTAACTAGATACTAATAATTAGAATTTCAAAATCTAAAAATAACATAGAATCTGTATCTCTAAATAGGGTATAATACTATTATTTTGTAGCTTTCAAAATCTAAACTCTTCTTTGTTAATAATGAATTCATTACTGTAATAGTTAGACTTTTAATATGCTCATTTTAGAAATTCTGGGTCCAGAGAGAACATTGCAATTTAGCCCAACCACAAAATCCACTCTAAGTTAAGAGAAGGCTTGTGGATCTTGAGTCTCTGTCCTGTCATACTATAGAATCATAGAAACTTGTAATCAGAAGGAATTCTAGACATAAATAATCCACCTAAGAACAGGAATAATCCCACTTTTGCTTGACATTTCCATTGATGGAACACTCACTACCTCATAGAGCCAATTCCATTTTGGAGCAGTTGTTCCTGTTGTTAGGTGCCATCAAGTCATCTCTGACTCATAATGACCTCATATACAGCAGAACAAAACACTGCCCAGTCCTGTGCCAGCCCCACGATCCTTGCTATACCTGAGCCCTTCACTGCAGCCACTGTGTCAATCCGTCTTGTTGAGAGCCTTCCCCTTTTGTGTTGTCCCTCCATTTTGCCAAGCATGATATCCTTCTCCACAGAATGGTCCCTTCTTACAACATAACCAAAGTAAGTGAGAAGAAGTTTGGCCATTCTTGCCTCCAAGGAGCATTCCAGCTACACTTCTTCCAGGACAGATTTCTTAGTTCTTTTAGCAGTCCATGGTACTTTTAGCATTCTTTGCCAACACCACAACTCAAAAGCATGGACTCTTCTTCAGTCTTTCTTTTATATTGTCCAGCTCTCACATGCATATGAGGTGACTGAAAATACCATGGCTTGTGTCAAGTACACCTTACTCTTCAAGGAAACATTTTTGCTCTTCAGCACTTGAAAGAGGTCCTTTGCAGCAGATTTGCCCAATGCTATACAATGTCAGATATTATGACTGCTGCTTCCATTGGTGTTGACCATAGAACCAAGTCATATGAAGTTTTTGACAACTTTGATCTTTTCTTCATTTATCATGATGCTGCTTATTGGTCCAGTTGTGAGGATTTTGTTTTCTTTATTTTGAGGTATAATCCATACTGCAGTATTAATTGAATAAAAACTGAATTATTATTTCAGTTCTGTTTTCTTCACACATATCATGACCCTAAAATATTGAGAGGGCACTATAAAGTATCTCTATTAAAACATTTTGTCTTCAAAGCAAATAAAAGTAACAACTAATTTATCATTTTTTAAAATATTTACAACATAAAAATAATTTCCATGGTGCTTGTGAAAATTATTTTGCATGTTTCATCCTACTTAATATTTACAGTGAGATAGGTGTGGCAGACTTTGTCAGCTACCATCTCCCTTTCCTCCCTTCCTGAAATGTTATTATTACGTTGTTAGGTGCCATTGAGTCAGCTCGAACTCATAGTGACCCAATGTCCAACAGAATGAAACACTGCCCATTGTGCACCATCCTCACAATCCTTGTTAAAATTGAGCCCATTGTTGCAGATACTGTTTCAATCCATCTTGTTGAGGATCTTCCCCTTTTTCTCTGACCCTCTGCTTTACCAAGCATTATATCCATCTCTAGGCACCGGTCTCTTCTGACAACATGACCAAAGTTGGTGAGACAAAGTTTGGCCATTCTCTCTTCCAGGGAGCATTCCAGCTACCCTTCTTTCAGGACAGATTTCTTCATTCTTCTGGCAGTCCATGGTATTTTCAGTATTCTTCATGAACACCATAATTCAAAGACATCAACTTTTCTTTTATCTTCCTTATTCATTACCCAGGTTTCACATGTATATGAGGCAACTGAAAATACCATGGCTTGGAAGTTCCAGTAAGATGATGGAATAGGCAGAAAGACTGCACAGACCCTCTTCAACAAAGAAAAGGGGAACCAATTAACACAGATACAGAAGATAATCCTGGACTCCTGAGCTTTGAAGGAAAGGATAAAGAAGTGGACTGAACTCCAACTAGCAGAAAATTTGCATGAAAATACCAAAAAAGGAGACATACGGAGTTGCGGTTTGGCAGCAATCCTGATGGCACAGACAGCTGGGATATTGCTGAGTGGTGTTAGGACCTAAGAATTAACTTAAAAATCAGCAGTGCTAGCCAGGGACTACACAGAGGACTGCTCTGGTGCCTGGTGAATAAAAGGAGAAGCAGCGAAGAGGAAGGCAGGCTGAGTTGTGGACTTTTGCCTGTCCAGAGGGTGCAGCCATTTTTAATGTTTACAAACAGTTTGACTGTTTGGATACTTAAAGCGACAGTGTTCTCCCAGATTCCAAGGACTTAAGAACAGGCTCCAATTGCCAGGAACCACAAGGACATTCCGGATGCTGATGACTGGAAAGGTGCGACATTCCCCTTGTTACTCTTATACCCCACACTCTCTTGGTGAATGGAGGTGTGGCTATCCCTCACTCCACCCAACTTCTAGGCCAGCAGGAATTCCATCCCAGTCTCTGTGCTCAGACGGAGTCTTAGTGCCCTGCCACACGCTGCCCTGATTTTTTTTTCTTTTTTCTTTTAGTTTGTTTGTTTTTGTCTGTTTTAAAACTACTATTATTATTATTAATTTTGTCTTTTTTTTTTTAATTATTATTCCTCATTCTTTCCTTCCCAGGTTCTAGCCTTCAGCTTTTTCTCTTTTTCCTGTTCCTGATTCCAATATATATATATAATTTTTGTTCTTGTGGTTAACCCCATTCCTTGTATTTCTTTCTGCATTTTTAGCCTTTTATTCTTCATTATACTCCTTCTCTACCTTTTTTCTCTTATTGCCCTCTCCCCAGATATTACAGTGTTTTATTTTTTTTTTTCCTACCCTTTTTTTCTTTTTTGGTTATTGTTCCTGTGTGATTACATGGTGTGTTTTTTATCCATTTGCTTTTACTTTTTTTATGGTTATTTAATTGTTATTTTTATCTAACTGAGTGAGAGACAGCAACAGTCCCCATATCACACCACTACACCCCCACCTCCTGCAGCTTCACTTACTGAGTGAGAGCCAACACTTCCTTCTCCACCAATGGACCAATGATAAAAAACCACCAAGAAGAGTGTGACTCACCCTTAGCTGCTCTTCATAAACAGTTAATAGAGATCTACATACAACAATGTCATGATGTCTCAGAGACAACAGATCATAACAGTTCACACAAAGAAGCAAGATAAAGTGGTAGAAACAAGGGTGCAGGATACAGACCCAGAAAACATCCCCGAGGAAGAAGCAGCATTGGAACTCTCTGATAAGGAATACAAAAGAATTATAGTTGGGTATCTTCAAAGGATTGAGAAACAGATCAAGGAAAACACAGACAAAACCCTAGAACAATTTTGGAAGAAAATACAAGAACAAAATGACAAAATAAATGAAAAATTAGAAATGATTCTAAATCTACAGAGAGAAATCCAGAAGATTAATACTAAATTGTCAGAAATGGATAACACATTAAAAGAGCAAAGGAGTAGAATTGATGCAACAGAAGACAGAATTAACAAGATTGAAGATGAATACCTACATACTTCTTTGGAAAAGAATCAATCAGAAAAAAGATAAAAACAAAATGAAGAAAGCCTAAGGTTCTTGTGGGATACCATTTAAAGGAATAACCTACATGTCATTGGAATTCCAGAAGAGGAAGAGAAAAAAATAAAACCACTGAGAAAATTGTCCAAGATCTGTTGGAAGAGAACTTCCCTGATATGATGGAAGATAAGAATATAACAATTCAGGAAGTCCAATGAACCCCAAACAGGATAGACCCTAAAAGAAAATCACCAAGACATATCATCATCAAACTCATTAAAATCAAAGACAAAGAAAGAATCCTGAAAGCAGCACAGGAAAAACAAAAAGGTACATTGTTGGGGACCAAGAAAAAGACCCCCAAAAGAACATGATTGCAAGGCACATGTTCTAATTACAGTGAAGAGATGACAAGGCCGGTCTTGTGATTGAGTGTTTGCTTTTAGTAATGGCAAGCCCTCTCTGTGGTTGAATGTTGCTTTAAGAGATGGCAAGGTCTCTCTCACTGTTAAATACTTAATTGGCAAAACATCAAAGTATTAAAAGTATATGTTATTCTCTATGTTTTTTATCTTATTGGGATGTTTCATACTTTGCATCATGTGTCCTAGTAAACATTTATCATTTTATAATCCTTATTCCTGAGAAGATTTCTGTGATTGTTTTAATGACCACCTGTTGTCTTTGGGCACATAAAGGAGTAAAACTTTAGCTCTGTAGAGAATAAGCTGATTGTATGACTTCCAAGACTAATGATGTAATCATGTACAAACATATAAATAAAGTAGAACAAGGGCATCAGGGGTCGGTCTCACAGAACATGTAGGGCATCTGCCTGGCCCCCATTCCTTTTAAATAATAAAAAATAAAACCATTAATCCTTTCGTGTTGCTTCACTTCATGACCTGTGCAGTTTTACCGGACACAGCAGTACGTGCAAAGGACAACCAGTAAGAATAAGCTCTGATTTCTTAGAAGAAACCATGCAAGCAAGAAGGCAATGGGATGATATACATAAAACCCTGAAAGAGAAAATTTTTCAACCAAGAATTATATACCAGCAAAATTGTCCCTCAAATATGATGGTGAAATTAGGAGATTTCCAGATAAGCAGTTACTAAGGCAATTTGTTAAAACCAGACCAA
>NW_006921590.1:3934238-3935408 GCF_000298275.1 Orycteropus afer afer | reverse complement strand
TCAAATTGACTTTGAGACATAAACCACCATACAAGACAAGGAAGGACATTATATAATGACCAAAGGATCAATTGAACCAGAAGATATAACCATAATAAATATCTATGGACCCAATGAAAGAGCACCAAAATACATAAATCAGACTTTAAAAGAGTTGAAAAGCCAAATAGATGATTCCAAAGTCACAGGAGGAGACTTAAAACACCACTTTCAGTGAAAGCTAGAACAACTGGAAAGAAACTCAAAAAAGATGCAGGAGAGCGAAACAACACAATCCACCAACTTGACCTTATAGACATCTACAGAGCGCTTCATCCAACAACAGCACAATATACATTCTTTTCCAGTGCACATGGAACATTCACCATGATAGACTATATGTTAAGCCATAAAGCAAGCGTTAATAAATTTAAAAACATTGAAATACTGCAAAGCATCTTCTCAGCTCACAATGCTATCAAATTAGAAATTAACAATAGGAAGATCAATGGAAAAAGAGCAAATACATGGAAACTGAACAACACCCTCCTTAAGAAAAACTGGGCAAGAGAAGAAATAAAAAATGAAATTCAAAAATTCCTTGAATCGAATCAAATGAGATTGAAAACACAACATAAAAAATCCTTGAGACACAGCAAAAGTAGTGATCAGAGGCCAATTTATAACAGTAAATATACACATCAAAAAAGAAGAGAGACTAAATCAACACTTTAAACCAATATGTCCAACAATTAGAAAAAGAACAAGAAGAAAAGTCTATAGTCACCAGAAGAAAGGAAATAATCAAGAACCAAGCAGAAATCAATGAAACAGAAAATAGAAGGGCAATAGAAAAAAATCAACAAGACCAGAAGTTGGTTTTTGAAAAGAGTAATAAAATTGAAAAACCACTGGCAAATTTAACAATGAAAAAGAGGGAGAGAATACAAATAACACAAATAAGAAACGATAAGGGTGACATCACAACAGAACCAACTGAAATAAAAAGGATAACATCAGGATACTATGAAGAACTGTACAGCAACAAATTTGAAAATCTGGAAGAAATGGACAGTTTTCTAGAAACAAACCACTTACCTAGACTAACACAGACTGATGTGGAAAAGTTGAACAGATCCATAAGACAAGAAGAAATGGAACAGGTCATCAAAAAATTACCAACTAAAAAAA
>NW_006921590.1:3926577-3933814 GCF_000298275.1 Orycteropus afer afer | reverse complement strand
AATGGAGAGAGACTGAAACAATTCCCCTTGTAAACAGGAACCAGACAAGGATGCCCTCTATCACCACTTCTATTCAACATTGTATTGGAAGTCCTAGCCAGGGCCATAAGGCAAAAAAGGGAAATCAAAGGCATCCAAATTGGTAAGGAAGAAGTCAAACTATCCCTATTTGCTGATAATATGATCTTATACCTAGAAAACCCAAGAGACAGTAAAAAATCTACTGGAACTAATTGAGAGATTTAGCATTGTGGCAGGATACAAGATCAGCATCCAAAAATCAGCTGGATTCCTCTACACCAGCAAAGAGATTGCTGAAAAAGAAATCAAGGAATCAATGCCATTTACAATAGCTACCAAAAAAAATAAAATAAAATAAAATACTTGGGAATAAATCTTACCAGGGACACAAAAGACCTCCACAAAGAAAACTATAAAAACTACTTCAAGAAACCATAAGAGATCTACATTAATGGAAAAACATCCCATGCTCGTGGATAGGAAGATTGAACATTGTGAAAATGTCAGTTCTATCCAAAGCAATCTATACTTTCAATGTAATCCCAATCCAGATCACATCAACATTTTTTAAGGATTTGGAAAAACCAATCACTAACAAGAAAAGGAAAGGGACCTCAGATAAGCAAAGCACTACTGAAGAAGAACAAAGTAGGAGGTCTCACACCGTCAGATCTCAAAACCTACTATATACCCACAGTAGTCAAAACTGCCCAGTATCGGTACAATGACAGACACAGAGACCAATGGAATAGAATTGAGAACCCAGAAATAGATCCATCAACCTATGGTCAGCTGATCTTTGACAAAGGGCCAAAATGCATTAAATGGGAAAGAGAATGCCTGTTTAATAAATGGTGCTGGCAAAACTGCATATCCATTTGCAGAAAATTAAAACAAGATCTGTACCTCAACCATACACAAAAACTACTTCCAGATGGATCAAAGACTTAAATGTGAAATCTAAAACTATAAAGTTCATCAAGGGAAAACTAGGGGCAAATTTAGGGGCCCTAATATATGACATAAATAGACTATCAAGCAAAAATGCAAACTGGCAAAGAGAAACTAGATGAATGGGACCTTCTAGAAATTAAATTATTAGGTGCTTCCATAAACTTCTCCAAAAGAGTGAAAAGAGAACCTACAGTTTGGGAAAAAATATTTGACAATGACATATCTGACAAGGGACTTATCTCTAGAATCTATAGAAAACTCCAACACCTCAATAACAAAAAGACAAATAATGCAATCTAAAAATGGGTGGAAGACATGAATAGACACTCCACTAAGGAGGACATTCAGGTGGCAAACAAAAATAGGAAGAAATGCTCATGATCATTAGCCACTGGAAAGATGCAAATCAAAACAACAAGAAGATATCATCTTGCCCCAACACTCGTAGCAAAGTTCTACAAGACAGAAAATAACAAATGCTGGTGAGGATGCAGAGAGATTGGGACTCTCATACACTGCTGGTGGGACTGTCAAATGGTACAAGCACTGTGAAAATCAGTGTGTTGATTCCTTCAAAAGTTGCAATTAAAAAAACATTTGACCCAACCATTCCATTACTACGTATATATCCTAAAGAAGTGAGAGCCATGACAAGAACAGACATATGCACACCCATGTTCATCACAGCACTATGGAAACAACCTAGATGTTCATCAACTGAGGAATGGATAATCAAACTATGGTACATACACACAAGGGAATACTATGCAAATCTGCAAAACACCGCATAATGTGGATGAACTTAGAGGACATTATGCTGAGTGAAATAAGTCAATCACAGAAGGACAAATATTGTATTAGTCCATTACTGTAAAAGTCAAGGAAAGGTTTATACATGGAAGGAAATTTTATTTGTTGGTTATCAGAGGTGGGGGGGTGGGTAGGGAACACTGTTAGATAGGTAGAGATAAGTATTGATTTGGGTGAACAGAGGGGCACTGCACGAAATGTGAGTGATCAACATAGTGGCATTGAGGAAGAGGAAGACAGAGAAGTACATGGGAGGTGCAGACAACAAAGATGAACCCTTTTGCACACACAGTACTGAGTTGTCAGTGAAGGCAAACATGGGTATATGGGTGGTAGATGGGTGGACAGGCTGAGCTATTAGGTATGTCTATGAAGTGGGGAGTGTACCCAGGTCTATGTATAGGGTTGGCAGACAATGGTTCTACAAGTGTATTTGTATTGTTCTGTAAGAATTCCCAGGTGTATAGTAGAGCTGACAAGAGACAAGGTTGTAGTCACTTCTTGGTCACAGCCAGCTACCCAGAGGGAGCAAGTAGTTGAACCTTTGGGCTCAGGACCATTGTTGCAGGGGACATCAAGCTCAATTGGAGTAACTACTACTCAAAACATTGCTGTACCTCCTAATTTGGCGAGTAGCGAATGGGATCTTAAAAGCTTGCAAGCAGCCATCTAAAATCAACGAAAAGTCTCTCCTCATCCAGAGCAAAGAGGAATGACGAAAGCCAAAGATTCATGGAAAGAATTAGTCCTAGCAACTGGTACACCATGCAATCCACAGCCTATACGACTATGAGACCAGAAGAACTAGATGGTGCCCAGCTCCCAATGTCAACCACTTGGAGGGGGATCTATGCAGAAGATCCTGGACAGAGAGGGGGAACAATGTGGAACAAAACTCAAAATCATTTAGGAAAAAAAAATGGGGGGGGGGAAGGTTTGCTGGTTTGATAGAGCCTGGTGGAACCACTGAGACTATGGCCCCTATCTGCCCTTCCGGTCTGGAATTGAACCCACACCTGTGGCTTCCACCCAAACAATAACAGGCATATGAGTTGAACATTTACCTGAGGTAGATATACTCCTTGGAGAGAACAATTATGGGAAAGAGAAGGGCTGTTCATGAACAGGGAAACAGCTCAGGGGGCAGGAGTGCATGGAGGGATGGACACAGGGAAGAGATAACTATGGGAAGGAATTTGGAGGGGAGCTGTTGCATTGTGGTAAATTGCAGTCAATATCATGAGATAAAGTGTATGTGAACTGCTGCATGGAAAGTGAATTTGCCCTGTAAACTTTCACCCAACTTACAAAAAAAAAAAAAAGAAAGAAAGAAAATATCATGGCTTGAGTCAGGCTCACTTTAGTTTTCAAAGTGATGTCTTTGCTTCTTAACAGTTTAAAGAGGTCTTTTGCAGCAGATTTGCCGATTTCAATACAACATGTGATTTCTTGACTACTGACTCCATGGGTGTTGATTGTGGATCTAAGTAAAATGAAATCTTTGACAACTTCAATCTTTTCTCCATTTATCATGGCGCTGCTTATTGGCCCAGTTGTAAGGATTTTCATTTTCTTTATATTTCATTTTCTTTACATTCTTGGCAATAGAGGATAGAAAATGAAACACTTTCCCAGTCATTCTTGAAGTTGAGAGTAGCTGTGAAGTTCGGTTTTGGCCAAAAAGACATAAAGGAAATTCAGAGGCATTTGAGAAGAGATGTTTCCTCCTTTTTAAAGAGATAGGGGTATGTCTAGAGAGTTCTCGCTCATGTCCTTGCCTGCTTTCTCTGCTTCCAGAGTTTGGACCTGAAATTGTGAATTTAAAATGCCTGGAGCCACTGCTACCACTTTTTTCCGATGAGAGGACAGTTAAGAAAATAACAGAGAACCCAAGACCTTCATATCATGGAGTTGCTGAATTAACCCTGGGACCATGTACATACATAAACAAATAATGTCTTTATGGATTGAGCCAGCATTAGCTGGGATTTCAGTTACCTACAGCTACAATGCAAAAGACCTCTACAAAGTGTTAAAAAAGCAAAGATGTTACTTTTAGGACTGAGAAGCACCTGACTTGGCATTTTCAATAGCCTCATCATATGCATGCTAAAGCTGGACAATGAATTAGGAAGACTGAACAAAAATTGATGCATTTGAATTATGGTGTTGTTGAAGAATATTGACTATACAATGGACTTCCAGAAGAACAAAGAACAAATATGTCTTGGAGGAAGTACAGCCAGAATGCTCCTTAGAAGCCAGGACAGCAAGACTTCATCTCAGACACTTTGGACATGTCAGGAGGACCAGTACCTGGAGAAGGACATCATGCTTGGTAAAGTGGAGTGTCATCAAAAAAGATGATGACCCTCAATGAGATAGATTGACACAGTGCTGCAACAATGGGCTCAAACATAGCAAGGATTGTAAGGATAGCACAGGATCAGGCAGTGTTTCATTCGGTTGTATAAAGGTCTCTGTGAGTTGGAACCAACACAATGGTGTCTAGTAGCAATAACAAACAGCCATAATAATTCTAACTGATATAGTACCAAAACCAAACTCACTGCCATCAAGTCAATTCCAACTCATAGCAAGCCCATTGGGTTTCCAAGGCTGTAAATCTTTATGGAAGCAGACTGCCTCTTTCTTTGGCAGAGCAACTGGTGGGTTTGAACCATCAACTTTTAGGTTAGTGTTGAGTGCAAGTCATTTGCACCATAGTCACTCCTCAATGTGACTAGTGTAGAGGATGCAGAGACATGAACCATCTTGTTCTGAACACTTAAATGAACACAGTCTAGGATTCCATGAGTTTTTTGCTCAATCTCATCACCCTTATACTGATTCAACCTAAACTTTAGTATTTCTCTAACTTCTTTTTTATCTAGATAATGGAAATAAATTTAGAGAATTAACAGAGGTCTGTGGCAATATATCTTATTTTAGTCTTTTGCATTCAAACAAAATAATACATAATTTTTCTCAAGCAAATGAGAATCTCACTCATATTTTAAAACATTCAAAAATAAGGATTTAATAAATCTCAGTTCACTGTTCTAGTATTTAACATTATCATGATTATCATTAAATTATTAACAAAATGTAAGTTGCATGAAGGCAGGAACTTAACAAGGAATAGTGATTAAAGCATTTGGCTGCTAACCAAAATATCAGAAATTTTAACCCACCAGTTGCTCTGCAGGAGAAAGATGAGGTGGTCTGGTTCTGTAAATAGTTACAGCCTTGGAAACCTTGTGGAGCAATTCTACTCTGTCCTAAAATGTCACTATGAGTCAGAATCAACTCAATGGCAGTGGGTTTTTGGTATCGTTAACATCTTATAATGGTACCTGACTTATATTAGGCACTCAGTAAATAGTTGTTGAATAAACGAACGAGTTCTAAAGACATCCCTCTATATAGTTTAAATTCTTAAGTTTGTTTCCCTATATTCTTTGTGCATGGGAAAGCTGTTCTAAGATATAGCCATTTTGTAAGTTCCTGGTTAGGGTATGAATATGTTTATACATTTAATTAGCTCTCTCTTTAATCCATTATCTGGGGAGGATTAAATACCGTGCTCTACACAGCTGATGACACTACCTCAGCCAGACACTCAGTCTAACTAGTTATTTTAGACCCTCTAACTGTTATTCTTCCCAGAACATATGGTTAGTGAATTAATATGTCACATGGAATACAATTGACAACTATGTTGAAGCCAATTACTGGGCTGGTTACATGAATGAACAAATAAAAACAAGATGTATTGCAGTTACAGTTTCTCTTTCATCATAGTCTTATCTCCTTTTAAAGGAGGTGAGAATAGGAGGATCTATTTGTAACCAAATCTTTCTCATGTTTTCCCAATGCTCAGTTCTTTTTTACATATTCTGTTGACTACCACCGTTTTCACAGAAATCAAAATTAGCTGCTAAGGTCTTGGATCCTCCTTGTTTTCCTTAATATTGGTTATTACCTTTTCTTACCTAATTTTAAAGAACTTTAATAGGTCTTCATGAGAAGGTAATTGCCCTGAGATTAGCCAAGAGGTCCATTCTTTACATGAGATTTTAAAGGAGTCTGTAAATGTGGAACATTATCATCACCTTAATCAACTCTCATCACTTTTGTTTAATTATTGTACTTCCTCTCCCATAAGGGAGCCTATTCTAGCTTTCTGCACACTTGTTACAATGATTAGGAGAACACTTTAGCCTAAAACTCTAAATGAAACTGAGAGAAGCATGTCTAAATTATTTAGAGTTACCAGAAGAGTTTGTCAAAGCTAAAAAGTGGTCCAGGAAATAATACATTTTTAAGGAGAATTAGTATTGTTAATATGCGCTGTCTTAACTAGGAAAGATGATCTTTAATAAGGAAAACTATGATATATGAGTTTTTCCAAGAGCACAGAAATATTCCACTGCTTTAAACTGAATCCAATCTGGTATTGTAGCATTTGTGGGTACTCTTCATGAGTGACATTTATACTTGGTTTGCCTTCATAGTGGAGGGAAAAATGTGTTACTCTTGACCTAGTTGAAGAAGAACTCAGAGTTTGAAGCTACACATCTAAACTCTTAAGTTAGCAGAACCCAGGTAACCATGGAAACAAATTCCATCCCATCATTGTTAGAATATTACTGGCATTGTTTATAAGATGTTTATAAGAGTTAAACATCTAAGAAAAGACAAATATTACATACTACGATGTTTTGGTGTTAAAATTCCAATGTGACACAGGTGAAGGAGCTTGTCACGAGACCCAGAGCCCACATTTCTCTCTGCCTTACAAACACTCTAATGAAGTATTTTCTGAACACCATTTATTAGAACAATTTCAAACATCCTATCCTAGTCTGCCAGAGTTCTAATGAAAGATTCCATACAACCCTCAAAATTACAAAACCAAAATCAGATATTGCCACAAAGGTGAGAAAAATTTACTAGTGAGCCAGAAAAACAGCCATATTCTGTTAAATTTTAACATGCCACACTAAAGGAAAAATAATAATAATAAAAAGTGAGGAAAGTGTTAGTAACAGAACAGTGAAATTATTTCGTCTTTCAAATAACTCAAAGTTCCAGGGGGAATATGCACATTTGCCAGATGTAACTCTCATACATTCTTGGTGAGGGTAGAAAATGGTGCGACTTCTTTGGGGGAAAATGGGGCAAATTTCTTCTAATTAAAAATACCTTGGAGTGAGCAATTTCATTTTTAGTAGTCTGTCCTATAATATGATTTTACATGTTTTCTAATTGCATATGCATTGTTTTTACAAACAAAAGATTATAAATGTTCATCAAGATGTGACTGGGTAATAAGTTTCAGTTCATTCATCCAATGAGAAAGAGTTTAAAAATCTGAATGATAAAAAGATAAGATACTGGAGGCGGGGCAAGATGGCGGACTAGGCAGAAGGATTGCACAGACCCTCTT
>NW_006921590.1:3905174-3906394 GCF_000298275.1 Orycteropus afer afer | reverse complement strand
TTATAAATCATAGGGTAACCTCAAAGAAAAATGATAAACCTTCACATCACAATAAAAAAGAGGACAAGCACAAATATTCAGCATATACTAAAACAACAACAACAAAGAAAATGATAACACAATTCATAAACATAATGAGCTCAGCACAGAAAATAATATGGAATAAAGAAACCAGGGACACCATGAAAAAAACACATAACAAAGTAAAAGTTAAGGAAAGGTTTACCTATAGAAGGAAATTTTCTTTGTTGGTTACTAGGGGTGGGAGGGGTGGGGAGGGAACGCTGTTAGATAGAGATAAATATTGATTTGGGTGAAGAGAAGGGCAATGTACCAAATGTGAGTGACCAATATGGGAGCATTAAGGATGAGAAAGACATAGAGAGCTACATGGGAGGTACAGACAGCAAATATGAACCCTTTTACACATACAGTACTGCATTGTCAGTGAAGGCAAACGTGGTTATATGGGTGGATAGATGGGTGGACAGGCTCAAAGATTAGGTATGTCTATGAAATGGGGAGGGTATCCAAGAACATATATAGGGTTGGCAGACAATGGCCCTATAAGTTTATGTGAATGATCAGAATTTCCAGATGTATAGTAGAGCTGACAAGGGGCAAAGTTGTGGTCACTGCTTGGTCACAGCCAGCTAGCCAGAGGGACCGACTAGTTGAACCTGCAGGCTTGGGACCACAGTCGCAGAGGACATCAAGCTCAATTGGCATAACATACTATACAAAACATTGTTCCACCTCCTACTTTGGCGAGTAGTGACTGGGATCTTAAAAGCTAGCAAGCTGTCATCTAGATGCAATGATGGGTCTCTCCTCATCCAGAGCAAAGAAGAATGAAGAAAACCAAAATTCATGGAAACAATTAGTCCTATTGACTGATACACCATCCGATCTGCAGCCTATACGACTATGACACCAGAAGAACTAGATGGTGCCTGGCTACTACTGTCAACCACTTGGAGCAGGATCTATGTAGGAGGTCTTGGATAGACAAGGAAAACAATGTGGAGCAAAACTCAAAATCATTTGGAAAAAAAACGGGTGGACCAGGCTTGCTGGCTTGATGGAGCCTGGTGAAACACTGAGACTATGGCCCCTAGTTGCCCTTCAGGTCTGGAATTGAACCCACACCTGTGGCTTCCAGCCAATCAATAGACAAGCATATGAGTTGAACATTTACCTGAGGTAGATACACTCCTTGG
>NW_006921590.1:3900851-3904887 GCF_000298275.1 Orycteropus afer afer | reverse complement strand
TGTCTGCCAACCCTATACATGTTCTTGGGTACACTCCCCACTTCATAGACTTACCTAATAATTCAGCTGTCCACCCATCTATCCACCCATATACCCGTGTTTGCCTTCACTGACCACACCGTACTATATATCCATCTGGATCTCATTTTTGTGTATGGTGTGAGGTACAAATCTTGTTTCATTTTTCTGCAAATTTGCAGAAAAATGAAATTTAAAATTAATTTAAAAAATTGTGCATACAGTGGCATCACTAAGGAGGTGCAAGGGATACAAAATGTATTGGGTGACACTGTCAGAAGGGGTGACACCAATATGACTGTCGATAAATTTTTGTGTAGTGTTTCAGCAGAAATTTATTATTTTTTATAAAAATATCACTGTAATTAGTTATATTGAAAAATACATTTTTCATAAGCCTAGTTTTCACATATCAGTATATTTACAAGGCTAAAAATCAAAAAACAAACCCACTGCCATCGGGTGGATTCTGACTCATAACGACCCTCATTGGTTTCCAAGAATGTAAATCTTTACTGAGGTAGATTGCCTGATTGCCTCATCTTCCTTTCATGGAGCAGCTGGTGGTGGGCTTGAATTGCTGACCTTCTGGTTGGCAGCCAAATACCTTACCCACTATACCACACAGCTAAAACACTATGGTAATTTACTTTCTGAAACTTCTAATGTGTCCCTGTCCAAGCTGTCATTATTACCCAGTCACAAAGATGATTTAAAGTACAAGATTCCATCTGCATACACTATATGCATGCATTGTTGTTTTTGTTATTGTTGGTGTTCTTATAATCACTGATTTTGTCAAATTTTCTGGTTAATTAGCTACAGTATTGTGGTAATTGCTGTTTGTGAACCTATATTAATAACATTTTTTGAGAATGAAATAGTAATTAAAGGAAAAGAAAGAAAAAAATAAAAAAGGCTTCTGCTCAGTTACTAATTATGTTGTAGCTAATAATATAATTCAATGTAGAAAGATTTTATAAAAAAATTTTGTGGTTATTATTTATAATCTAATAAATAGTACATTTAAGCAATTTACAACTGTATTTATCACATATTGCTCTATAATTATAATTGATCATAAACATTACTAAGGATTCTGTATGGTCTGGTACGGTAGGAGATCCATGGGAGTGTGTGACACCATGAGTTATCATACTGGGTGGCAACAACCATAGTGATATCAAAAATGCAACTCAATATACTGCCGTTGAGTTGGATCCGACTCATAGCAACCCCTCCTTGGGTTTCCTCAGCGATATCACTACAGAAGTAGATTGCCGAACCTTCCTTCCCAAGCAGTGGCTGGTGGGTTCGGACAGCCAGCCTTCTGGTTAGCAGTTAGATGCCTTAGGTACTACACCACCTGTGTGCATATATTTGTAATTACAATTTTGAGTTGGGAAGTGTACAAAGACTTCAGTAACTTTCCAAAGGAGTCTATAATATTTTTAGAAATTTATGAAAAATTTACTATACAATGATTTTGATTATTCTCTCCCTTTTACAAGCTACTTTCAAACAAATGGGAATAAACAGTGAACAATGTGTCAAAAACTAAAATAAATAAAAGTGGGCCCATAGATTTCTTCATTAATTTTCTTTTTTCTCTTCATCCTGTAATTAGTAGATATACACTTTATGATGGTATATTTTTCAGAATTGGGACCAAAAAAATTAGAATAACTATCTATCTATCTAGATGTCCCTTTGAGGACTAAAGTGTGGCTGACCCAAACCATGGTATTTTCCATTGTCTCATATGCATGTGAAAGCTGAACAATGAATAAAGAAGACCTATGAAGAACTGATGCCTTTGAACTATATAGTGTTGGTGAATAATATTAAATATACCATGGACTGGCAGAAGAATGAACAAAGCTGTGTTGGAAGAAATACAGCCACATGGGGTAACTACAAGACAGAATCGACTAATTGGCACCCAACAACACGCCCACTCACTGTCATCTATGCCTGGTGTGCCCAGGACAGAAGCTCTAGTTTGGCCAATCTAGAGAATAATATTCAGTTTCATACTGGAATAAACAAAAAAGCACTCTGCAGGTTAGAAGTGAAGAGCAGTGGTCCTCTATTTGCAGAGCCTACCTTCAATTTCTAAACTTTTCCCTGGGTCTATAGAGCACATGAGTTTGTTCTGGTTGTCTTCCTTTACATGCACACATACACACATACTCAGACACTTAGTTGTGAACCATCTCAACCTGCTACATCATTTATGATTTCTCCATTTTTTTTGGATCTTCATATTTTATTTTAATTAAATAGAGCCTAAAGCATTTGACTGCTAACCAGAAGGCTGGCAGTTCAAACCTACCAGCCACTCCTTGGAAAGAAGGTTGGGCAATCTACTTCCGTAGTGACACCGCCTCCGAAACCCAACGAGGGGTCACTATGAGTTGGAACCTAGTTGCCAACAGTGAGTTTGGCTTTTTGGTTTTGGTTAGTTTCACTGATGATAAAATTTGAGTTTTTGTTTCTTATTCCTGTTATTTTGTTGGGATGATTTTGGAGGCAAGTGGTTAAATGAAGTCTTTATTAAGCAACCTTGAACAAAGATCTCCAGGAAAGTGATTGAAGAATAAATAATTTTTGTGATCAATGAGGACTGCTTAAGTTTCAGAACAGCACTGTTCAATACAAATTTATGATATCATAGAACCATTCTATTCTGTAACTGTTTAATACTGTCATTTTTATGTATGTGTAAGAAGTATCTAAGGATCTGTAAGAATCACCTTGGGATCTTGTTAAAATGTAGATTCTGATACAGTACAGCTGAGGTGAAAATGCAAATTCTTAGCATGGGGTTCAACCAGACTGAACCATTTCAAAGCCCTGACTGATAACTTGAAATGTAGCTAGTTCAGCTATGGAATTGAATATTTATTTGTTTATTTTTAGTTAATTTAAACTTTAACTTAATAGCCACCTATGACTAGTGGCTAACATATTGGACAGTACAGTTTTAAACAGTAAATAAATTGAGAAGCCAAGTCAAGACTCCAGATAGATGGCCATTTCCAATCTGCCAGTAGAGTTAGTTTCTTCTCACTCAAAAATAATTACCACAATTTCCAAAGTATTATACCCTACACTTCTACAGTATTATGGAAATTATTTTATGCTAGAAATTTTACATTATACACCATAACTATAGACAAAATGTCAAGAGTGCTCCAACAGAATGTCTCATTATTTAAAGACTTTTGAGGAAAAAAAACTGCTAGAATCAATTAGTTACAAATGTTCCTTACCAAAGTATGAATGGTCTCACTGACTACATTAAAGTGTTGGTATGTGTTAATTACATTTTAGCTTATATTTGCTAGGAAACCTTTTTAGTTTGAAAATGGGTAATATTAAGCCTTTGTCTCAATTACCTAATGCTGCTATTCAAAAAAATACTTCAAGTGAGTGGGTTTAAAGACCAGGAATTTATTTTCTCAGTTGTGGAGGTTAACAGACCAAATCAGGGTTTTGGTCATATTATTTCCTTCTGTGGCCCTCTCTCCAAGTTTTTGGTGACTGCCAGCAATGCTTGATAGTCCTTTGCTTTTTATACCATGCAGTAGGAACCAGCCTACTTTGGTATGACTTCACTAACAAAACCAAAGATACCACCTATTTCCAAATAGGGACATATTTATAGGTACAAAGGTTAAGACATTTCTTTTTGGGGAACACAAATCAATTTATAACAGTTCTCTTACAGCAATTATTCAAGAATCCTTTGTCCTCTAAGGCTTCTCCTTATTCACTATCATAAGAACATAATATACATATGGAGGAAAACCGTCTTTTGTTAAAATCAAGAGTCATACATCAACATCATCCTAAGGTAGTTCAAAATTATTGAAATATAAAAATTAAGAAAAGGACAGGAAGGGGCAAGATGGCAGACTACGCAGAAAGACTGCACAGACCTTCTTCAACAAAGAAAAGGGAAACCAATTAACACAGACACAGAAGATAATCTTGCACCCCTGAGCCTTGAAGG
>NW_006921590.1:3872171-3896925 GCF_000298275.1 Orycteropus afer afer | reverse complement strand
ACTGTGGTGAATGACATGAGACAAAGTATATGTGAACTGCTGTATGGAAAGTGAATTTGCTCTGTAAATCTTCACCCAAATCACAATTAAAAAAATGAGGAAAAAAAATTAAGAAATGGAAAAACTACATCTCCCTTTTGAGCTCAAAAGAGTTAATAGACTTTTCTGCGGGGTCTAATTTTCTTGTTAGCAAGTAGTGAGCAAGTTTCAGAGAATTATAAGTAACAAAGAACCTGTATTGAGTCCTGTAGTTCCTGTCTATGGAACAGAACAGTCCATGGAGGTGCCAGAATAAGTTGAACAGCACGTTATATTATTTTCAGCAGATTTTTTCATGGGATGATAAAGGGTGAAAGAGTGATACCATTCCAGAGGCCTGTTTACTTCGTCTAAACTATTGGCTTGGGACCTCTAGATTTGCAGTTAGTTGAAAAGTAAATTGGAATAATGTTAAGCTGGGATTTCCATCAAATTGATCACTCCACACTTGGAGGGGCATGAAAAATTACCCTTTTAGTTGTAATAGGAAAAGCTGATCCTCTGATAGGATTATATCCACAGACTCCTAACTATAGTCTCTGTTCTCCAGCAAAAACTTCTAATCATGCTTCAGTTGTTTATAATTATCATTTTTGATACAAAGATAAACAAAAATACCAAAGAATCCATTTTGCAATGCCAGTGCTTGGTAGTGTCTGTTTGCATCTGAGTTCACGTAAGGTGTGTGGTAAAAAGGAAAAGCTGAATACTTGCCAGTGCCTGCAATTGGTAATATAGCCAAATACAGTATATTAATTTCAGTTTCACTTTAGAAACTGTTATTCTGTAATGAAGAATAATAATTGAGTAGTCTAAATAAAGTCTTGTTCCTAAATCTCAGGCATTAGCAAAGTATGGCCTAACACTGGGTCCCTATGCAATGTGTGTGATGTGGAAATCAAACACACTTGTAAAACCCAAGTGTTCTCCGTGTACTGAAGGGTACTAATGACTTTAATAAGAGTGAAACATTGTGCTTAAAGCAAACTGATTGACCTTGACAACAGAAGTGTAAACAAGAGTCTAATGAATATTAATCTTTCTTCTTTCCTGCATTAGCTGTAGCTGTTGACTGATTAGCTCTGACACCTACATGGTCAAATTAACAAGCACATTTGTAAGACATTTTCCATTGTTTATGATGTTAAAATTACTGAACCTTTGTAGGTTATGAACTGTACTTTATCATCTTTTCTTAGAAATATACCTGGTTACTGTTAAAACAATCATATTCTCACCTGTATTGTAGAAGATGTATATTTTGGAATAGATGCGTATAGTTCCAATAACCTATGTTGGAGTGTCAGAGGCTAAATCAAAGTGTAATAATTATTCCACTATTGGACTTACACATGGAGTAAGTATCAATAGTATTGATACAATGGTAAGTTGGATATGTCCATACCTACCATATTGGACTAAGTGCCACTTCCCATTGTGCCCTTGCCATCTGTATAATGGCATCAAAGGAGAGAAGACAGGAGCAGATGGCACCAATGACATACAGGAGCAAAAGTCACATCCACAGCATGTGGCTTAGTAATGAAAGTGAGGTGATTCACAGGCAGAGGACAGAAGAAAATTAAGAAAGGGTCATGGAAGTGCTATGAACTGCTTAGTTTCCATCATCCTTGCAAGAGTAGCAAACCCTAATAACTCCCACTTCCTTTGTTATGGAAGATATTCTTCCACCATGCTCAGTAAGTGCTTCTAGCATGGACTGTCATATTTTCGCATGGCCCCAACCTCCATGGCCATAGTTGATTATTTCAGGAAGTTAGCACCTGATTCAAGCTGAGCCCATTAGGAATTTGGGAGGCAGATAGTAGGCAAGGGAGAAGTTCAATGTATATATTTTTATTAAATTAGTTTACAGTGATGATGCTGACATTGTAATAATAATAAGTGCCAGGCTCTCTTCAAATACTTCAAATATATTAATTTACTTAATTCTGGCAACTACCCAAAAGTTTGTTGCTGTTGTTAGATGCTGTCAAGTGGCTCCAACTCAGTGACCCTATGTACAACAGAACAAAACACTGCCTGGTCCCATGTTGTCTTCACAATCTTTGCTGTGTTTGAGCCCATCATTGCAGCCACTGTGTCAATCCATCTTGTTGAGGGTCTTCCCCTCCTTCACTGACCCTCTATTTTACCAAGTATGATATTCTTCTCCAGGGCTGGTCCTTTCTGACAACATAACCAAAGAAGGTGAGATGAAATCTGGACATTGTTGCTTCTAAGGAGCATTCTGGCTGCACTTCTTCCAGGACAGATTTCTTCATTCTTCTGGTAGTGCGTGGTATTTTCAGTGTTCTTTGCCGACACCATAATTCAAAGGCATCAACTCTTCTTTAGTGTTCCATATTCATTGTCCAGCTTTCACATGCAAATGAAGCGAAGGACAATACCATGGCTTGGGTCAGGTACACCTTAGTCTTTTAAAATGACATCCTTGCTCTTTAACACTTTAAAGAAAGAGGTCTTTTGCAGCAGATTTGCCCAGGGCATTATCATGTCTGATTTCCTTACTGCTGCTTCCATGAGTGTTGATTGTAGATCCACGTAAAATGAAATCCCTGTCAACTTCAATCTTTTTTCCATTTATTATGATGTTGCTACTTGGTCCAGTTGTGAGGATTTTTGTTATCTTTTTGTTGAAGTGTAATCCATGCTGAAGATTGTAGTCTTTGATCTTCATCAGCAAGTGCTTCAAGCCATCTTCACTTTCAGCTAGCAAGCTTGTGTCATCTGCAAATCTCAGGTTGTTAATGAATATTCCTCTAATCCTAATGCCACATTCTTCTTCATATAATCCAAGCTCTCAGATTATTTTTTCAGCATACAGATTGGATTAGTATGGTGAAAGAATACAACCCTGACATACACCTTTCCTGATTTTAATCCATGCAGAATCCCCTTGTTATGTTTGAAAGAGAGCCTATTGATCTACTTATGGGTTCCTCATGAACACAATTTTGGGTTCTGGAATTTGCCTTCTTTACAACGTTATCCATAATTTGTTAGGATCCACACAGTTGAATGCCTCTGTATGGTCAATAAAATACAGGTAAACATCTTTCTGGTATTCTCTGCTTTCAGCCAAGATCTATCTGACATCAGCAATGATATCCCTCGTTCCACATCCTCTTCTGAATTCAACTTGAATTTATCACCATTCCCTGTCAGTATACTGCTGTCACCATTTTAAAATTATCCTCAGTAAAATTTTACTTGTGTGTGATATTAATGCTGTTGTTCAGTAATTTCCACATTTGGCTGGATCACTTTTTTGGAATGGGCACAAATACAAATGTATTCCAGTCAGTAGGTTAGGTGACCAAATTTCTTGGCATAAACCGAAAAGTAAGCACCAGAATTATTTCATAGGTAAGGAAACTGAAGCACAGACAGATTAAATTGCTCAAGATCACCTGACTAATAATTGGCAGATTCTAGATGCTAACCAGGTAATCAATATACCCTACTGTGTCTCACATAAGGTAAATGGCATTTTGTATTAGTTGTGTTACTAAAATTAAAGTAATAAATATTTGAAAATTAATATAAGTTTGGAAAATTATACACCATAATGTTAACAGTAAAAATCAATTAAAAAAAAAATCAGTGAAAATCAATTGAAAAAATTATTTGTAATTTTACTAGTAGTACTTATATTTTTCCAAATGAGTCTTTTGCAATAAGAAAAAAATCCCATAAATTTTCAAACATAGTTCAAAATTATCCTATGGAGCTTTCTACAGCTCTGGTAGTGTAGTGCCTAAAGCACTTGACTGCTGACCAGAAGGCTGGTGGTTCAAACCCACCAGCTACTCCTTGGAAGGAAGATGGGGCAATCTACTTCCATAGTGATACTGCCTTAGAAACCCAAGGAAGGGTCGCTATGAGTCAGGTCCGACTCGATGGCACATAGCAACAACAATCGGTAATTGCGTTGCTCTGTTCTATGGTGATGGACTGCACATACGGGTAAACTTTAGCAGATATATTGCACACTTCCTCCCCTCTGGCACAGTACACAGTTTAAGAAGGTGTATGCTACACTAAGTAAATGTGAGGATTTCTCGTGTATAATGAGGTTGGTTTGTAACTGATATCTTTAATGAATCCACAAAGTATGGGCCATGAGCATTTTCTCACAGTACAGTGAATACAATATCTATAATTTCTGTAGAGAAAATTGTACTGTCTGGGAACAATCATTCCTAAGGAACCAATATAGATTGGCAGCATGATACTGTGAAAAGACATGAGATTGATGATCATAAGTCTGAGATTTGGGTAGAAAGGTTAGTTTATACAAATAGAGAAGGTTTTAATCCCAAATGAACCTTAAATTGTGTGACCATAGGCAAGCCTTTTAAATTTATTGACCTTTAGTTTTCTCACAAACAGATTCCAATTTTAAAATGATAATATTCCATGATTACATGTTAAAATAGTTGGTCATATCTATGGAACTCACTTTTATAATTTTGATTAAAAGTGAAATTTCCTAATCATTCAAAAACTGAAATTTTCCACCTTTTGGACAGATGTATAACAGTCCCTCAGGGAGACAAGCTGCTATAGCTACTTAAATGTGTTCCTTTATTTAAATGAAAGTCAAGTATACATATCCATAAAGTCAGGACTGGCTGTTGGGATAACCCTTGAAAAGTGAATTTCAGGCTTGTTATCAACAGCACAATGGATGTCAGCTTTCAGCGCACACATTGAAAGAGGCACTTAATATTAATAGCTTCAGGCCATTGCTTTCTGACATGGATTCTCCCAGAAAGGAAAAGAGATGAGTACAAAAATTACTACCTGCCTGAAGATAGTTCATTTGATAATGAGATAGCCTAAATCTGAAATGTTTATTTATCATTCCAAACACATGACTACAAGTAAAAGATATGATAGTTTTCAAAACAGCTGGGCAGAGCAAAGAGGCACAAGGGGACTTTTGGGGGTGAGGAAAATGTGATAGTTTTTTTTTAAAAAAATAAAAAGCAAACTAATTGCTGTCAAATGGATTCCAACTCATGGTAACCTCATGTATTTCAGAGTAGAACTGGTCACTATGTTTTTCAGGTCTGTGACCTTTTAGAAGCAGATTGCCAGTCCTTTCTTCAGAAGCATCTCTGGGTAAGTTTGAGCGGCCAATCTTCGATTAATAACTCAGTACTTAATCATTTGCACCACCCAGGAACTCATGTGGTGGTGGTTGAATGGGTGCTTATACTTGTCAAAACTCATCAAACTGTACAATTAATTTAGGTCCATTTACGATATGAAAATGATTCCTCAATAGAGTTAATCTAACCAAAAGCCTTGTATGCACACTGTACACACTATCTACCCACCCATTAGTTATTGTTGTTAATCTCTTCCTGTACCTAGTTTATAAATTATACTTTATGGTAGGTATGTACATATAAACAAAACTAAGTATATATACTTTGGTTGTTGTTGTTGTTGTTAGGTGCCATCGAGTTGTCTCTAACTCACAGTGACCCTATGCACAGCAGAATGAAACATCACTTGTCTCACACCAGCTCCACAATCCTTGCTACACCTTAGCCCATCACCAGAGCCACTGTGCCAATCCGTCTTGTTGAGGGCCTTCCCCTTTATCATTGACCCTCCACTTTACCAAGCATGACATCATTCTCCAGGGAATGGTCCCTTCTGATAACATGACCAAAGTACATGAGATGAAGTCTGGTCATTCTCGCTTCCAAGGAGAATTCCGGCTGCACTTCCTCCAAAACATATTTGTTAGTTCTTTTAGCAGTCATGGTACTTTCAGCATTCTTCACCACCACCACCACTCAAAAGCACCAACTCTTCTTCAGCCTTCCTTATTCATCATCCAACTTTCATATGCATAGTAGGCAATTGAAAATACCATGGCTTGTGTCAGGTGTACCTTAGTCCTCAAGGAGACATCCTTGCTCTTCAACACTTGAAAGAGGTCCTTTGCAACTGACTTGCCCGGTGCTATACATCGACTGATTTCCTGACTGTTGCTTCCATTGGTGTCAACTGTAGAACCAAGCAATGTTAAGTCTTTGACAACTTCAATCTTTTCTCCATTTATCATGATGCTACTTAAAGGTCCAGTTGTGAGGATTTTTCTTTTCTTTATATTGAGATGTAATCCATACTGCAGACTGTATTCTTCAATCTTCATCAGTAAGTGCCTCAAGTCATCCTCACTTGCAACAAGCAAAGTTGTGTTGTCAGCATATCACAGGTTGTTAATGATTCTTCCTCCAATCCTGATGCCACTTTTTTCTTCATATAGTCCAGCTTCTCAGATTATTTGCTCAGCATATAGATTGAATAAGTATGGTGAAAGGATACAACCCTGACACATTCTCTTCTTGATTTTAAACCATGCAGTGTCCCCTTGCTCTGTTTGAATGACAGCCTCCTGCTCTATGAACAGGCTCCTCATGAGTATGATAAAGTGTTCTGGAATTCCAATTCTTAATGTTATCCACAATTTGTTATGATCTACACAATCAGATGCTTTTGCATAGTCAATAAAACACAAGTAAACATCTTTCTGGTATTCTTTGCTTTGAGCCAAGATCCATCTGACATCAGCAATGATATCCCTCATTTCACGCCCTCTTCTGAATCCAGCTTGCAGTTCTGGAAGCTCTCTGTCAATATACTGCTGCAACTATTTTTTAATTATCTTCAGTAAGATTTTACTTGCATGTGATATTAATGATATTGTTTGATAATTTCCACAATCTTTGGGATCACTTTTCTTTGGAATGGGTACAGATATGAATCTCCCCCAGTCAGTTGGCCAGGTAGCTGTCTTCCAAATCTCTTAGCATAGCTAAGTGAGGCCTCAGCAGGGGATCCATTTGTTGAAACATCTCAGTGAGAATTCCGCCAATTCCTGGAGCCTTGTTCTTCACCAATTCCTTCAGGGAAGCTTCAACTTCTTCCTTCAATACCATTGGTTCTTGAATATATGCCACCTCCTGACATGGATGAATATCGACCAGTTCTTTTTGATACAGTGACTCTGTGTATTCCTTACATCTTCTTTTGATACTTCCTTCATCATTCAATATTTTGCCCATTGAAACTTTCACTATTGCAACTTGAGGCTTAAATTTTTTCTCAGTTCTTTCAGCTTGAGAAATGTTGAGTGTGTTCTTCTCTTTTGGTTTTCTAACTCCAAGTCTTTGCACATTTCATTATAGTAATTGGCTCTGTCTGCTTGAGCTGCTCTTTGAAATCTTCTGTTCAGCTCTATTATCTTGTCATTTCTTCCATTTGCTTTAGCTACTCTCTGCTCAAGGGCAAGTTTCAGTCTTTTCTAACCTCCATTTTGGTCTTTTCTTCTTTTCTCATCTTTTTAATGACCTCTTGCTTTCTTCATGGATGATGTTCTTGATGTCATCCCACAATTCATCTGGTTTTCGGTCACTGGTGTTCAATGTATCAAATCTATCCTTTAGATGGTCTCTAAATTCAGGAAGAATATATTCAAGGTCATATTTTGGCTCTCAGGGACTTGTTTTAATTGTCTTCAACTTCAAGCTGAACTTGCATATGAGCAGTTGATAGTCTGTTCCACAATCAGCTCCTGGCCTGGTTTTGGCTGAAGATATTGAGCTTTTCTATCACCTCTTGCCACAGATGTAGTCAATCTGATTCCTGTGCACTCCATCTGGTAAAGTCCATGCGTATAGCCACCATTTGTGTTGTTGAAAAAAGGTATTTGCAATGAATAAGTTGTTGGTCTTGCAAAATTCTATCATGTGATCTCTGGCATTATTTCTGTCACCAAGACCAAATTTTCCAGCTACCAGAGATTCTTCTTTGTTTCCAACGTTTTTTTTCCAGTCACCAGTGACAATTAACACATATTGATTACACGTTCAGTCAAATTCAGACTGCAGAAATTGATAAAAATCTTCAATTTCCTCATCTTTGGCTTTGGTGGTTGGTGTGTAAATTTGAATAGTGGTAGTATTAACCGGTCTTCCTTGTAGGCATATGGATATTATCCTATCACTGACAGCATTGTAGTTCAGGGCAGATGTTGAAGCATCCTTTGTGATGATGAATGCCATTCTATTCCTCTTCAAATTGTCATTTCCAGCATAGTAATCATATGGTTGTCTGATTCAAAATGGCCCAAACTGGTCCATTTCAGCTCACTAATGCCTAAGATGTCGATCTTTATGCATTCCATTTCATTTTTTGACAACTTCCAATTTTTTAGGTTCATACTTCATACATTCCATGTTCTGATTATTAATGGATGCTTGCAGCTATTTCTCCTCAATTTGAGTCATGCCACATCAACAAATGGAGGTCCTGAAAGCTTTCCTTTATCTGTATCATTAAGATTTGTTCTACTCTGATGAGCCAGCTCTTTCCCAGTCATATTTTGAGTGCCTTCTGACCTAAGGGGCTTGCCTTCCTGCACTGTATCAGGCAATATTTCTGGGGTATTCATAAAGTTGTCCCGTAATGTATCAGACACTGTTTCTCTGCTATTCATAAGGTTTTCACTGGCCAGTTCTTGAAGAAGTGGCCTCTTACTTCTTCCTAGTCTGTCTCAGTCTGTAAGCTGCATTAAAACCTGTGCACCATGTGCAACCCTGTTGCATTCAAAACATTGGGTGGCACAGTCTCAAGCCTCACAGTAACACACACGCCACCACAGTATGACAAGCTGACAGACAAGTTTGTCTTCCTTAGCTGTTCAAAACCTCTCCACCCTCCCCTTACCTGGATCCTACCTGGATCCTGATGCCTTGTCATCGCCAGGGTTCCCCTTCCTTTCTTGCCTCTCAGGCAGGTGCTCATCTCTAAAATGGAGGTAGTAATAGTACCTATTTCATGTCATTATTATGAGGATTTTTTTTTTTATTTACAACATACTTAAAACTGTACCTGGCACATAATAAGTAATATCCAGTCACTGAAATGAACAAAACATTTTTCTACATATATTAACAGAGTTCTAGCTTAACAACTGTTTATTTTAAGTACTTTTTCCCATTGGATCTATGTTAATATAAAAACCTAACCAAACCCATTGTTATTGAGTCAATTCTGACTTACAGTGATGCCCATTGGGTTCCTGAGGCAGCAAGATTTTACAGAAGTAGATTGCCCCATCTAGCATAAAGTCACTATATTATGTAGTGACTTTATACTAAATCAATATGAGTTTTAATGATTAAAAATAACAAATTATTTTTATAACATCAGTAACTTTATATTTGTAGAACTTTCTTCTAAAGCATCCTAAGCACTACACTCTGTAGGAATTATATTTTCTAAGACAGGAGGGTGATACAGGAGGGTATACGTGTTTTTTGATAATGGAAGACCAAAGCAAAAGTGAATATAAGTGTTATATATAAGGGTAAGGAGAGAACAAGTTGAAGATGAAAGTGATGAGAGCTAGGCTTTTCTAAATGCAATTTTTAAAAAATATTTTATTGTGTTTTAGGTAAAAACTTACACAGCAAATTAGCTTCCCATTTCACAATTTTTATACAAACTGTTCTGTGACATTGGTTACGGTTTTCACAATATGTCAGCATGCTCATTGTTACCATATTACTTGTCTCGTTTCCATTGATCTAGTTTTCCTTCTGCTCCTGGTTTTCTCATCTTTGCTTTTGGGTGAATGTTATCCATTTTGTCTTATTCTGAATGCAGTTTGATTTATAGATTTGTCTTTGAACCCAAGCAAATGTTTTATATAATAAAAACCAAAAGTAATAAAATATTTCTATCTCTAAAAAAAATTAAAAACAAATGAACATAAATGTACATCAAGCTGTTGGTTTAACCAAAACAGACATTGTTTCAATGACTTTAAAACTATATGCTGTATAATGACAAGGATGGTGGGTTTGAACCGCCAGCCTCCTGGTTAGCTGTCAAGTATCTTAGGCACTATGCTACCAGAGCTCCCATATGTTGTATAATGACCAGAATTACTGGTCAGATGGAGTCTGGTGGGATGCTCAACACTATGGCCCTGGGATATACTTTGGGCCTGGAATAAAACTCACTCCCAAGAACTGGCTCTCAGCCCAGCAGTAAATAAGACTTACATGCAGAAGACTCAACCCAGGGCAATGCACCCACCTACTCTACAGAGATACATCCCTTGGAGCAATTGGCCATGGGGCACTAGTGGGGCAACATTCACACAAGGAAAAACTGGACAGACAGGAGTGCATAACTGAGAAGGGCACAAAGGGTGGAGTAGTTACTGGGAAGGGAGAGGAAGAGAGTGGGTTATGGTTGGGGATGGTAATTGGGGAGTGAAACCAAATGTACACAAAACATTGAACATAAAACAAATTCTACTTTGTAAATTTGCACCTAAAGCACAATTTAAAAATAAAGAAAATAACTATATGTTGTTATTCAGTGCTGTTGAGTTGTCTCCAACTCATGGCATCTCTACGTATTATAGGATATATTGCATAGTCTTGCACCAAACTCATAATAGTAGTTATGTTTGAGCCTATTGTTGCAGCCACTGTGTCAAGCCATCTCATTGAGGGCCTTCCTCTTTTTTCACTGACCTCTACTTTACCAAGCATGATAAATATCCTTCTCCAAGGATTGGTCCTTCCTGAAAACATGTCCAAAATTAGCAAGATGAAGTCTCGCCATCCTTTTCTTCTAAGAAGCTTTCTGGCTCTTCTTCCTCCAAGATAGATATGTTGGTTCTTCTGGCAGTCCAGCATATTCAGTATTGTGGCAAACACCACAATTCAAATGTGTCTTCTTTGGTTCTTCTTCACTGCCTAGCTTTCACGTGGATTTGAAAAAGCAATTGACAAGACAATGGGTTGGGTAAGGTACACCTTAGTCATTAAAATACATCTTTGTTTTTTAAGATTGTAAAGAGATCTTTTGCAATAGATTTTCCCAATACAGTATGTCATTTGATTCCTTGATTGTTGATCCAAGTAAAAGGAAATCCTTGGCAACTTCAATATTTTCTCCGTTCATCACAATGTTGCTTATTAGTCCAGTTGTGAGGACTTTTGTTTTCTTTACATTGACATATAATCCATTAAAATTACATACATATATGTATGTAATCCTTATTAAATTATTATATTCTTAGTAGGATATACCCTTAAAAACATCATAGCTACCCTATAGGACAGAGCAGAAGCACCCATAGGGTTTCCAAGGCTATAAATTTTAACAGAAGCAGAGTGCTACATCTTTCTCCCACAGAGTGGCTGGTGAGTTCAAACAACTGACATTTTGATTGGCATCCTTGTGTTTAACCAGGACTCCTTGGTATATCCTTATAGGGATAAAAGGAACTGTGAAGAAATCAAACTATTTTTAATAATCATATTGTTAGTAATAAAATTGGTATTATTTTGGAACTATATTGTTAGGATAAAGCAAAAACATAATTATATTAATGTCATTTGAAACCAAGGTTTTCAGCATATGAGGAAGGATACACAAATATATTATCAAGTAAGTTAAATAAAAATTCTAAACTTGTGTTGGAAATATTGTATGAACTCCTGATGTATTTTTCTCAGGGGAAAAATAATTTCCTAGTTCTGCCTCTTGAAAGACCCAAAAAACAATGACAAACTCTGTGGTTATAAGCACCCTTAGTGCTCCGATTGTGGTTTCTGAATTCCATTTACCACTAAAAGGGAACAGAGCTTCATAGAGAAATGATTGATTCTACTCTTGAGGCAGGGTTAGGACAAAATGAGCCTAGAATTCCTTGTCATGCCAGAAAGCAAGAAATCTATCAAAGATACTAGAGGAGGGTCAAAAAGAAGCCAACTTGAAGGACACCCTCTGGGCAGAGATGGAACAATTTGTGCATAAAATATATTTTAATGAATTAAAATACATTATATTTGTTAAAAATCGATGTATTTCTAATAATATGCAAAATTTTAAAGCCTCATTGGTAACTAGGATGCTAGGGAACCACTCATTATTCTGATAACTAATAAACAGAAAGAGAACATCAAGTATTTTCATATTTTTCTTGTATTAACTGTTGCTTCAAGGTAACTAATGGAGAACTTAATGCTAGATGGGTTAGGTTGACAACACATGAAGTCATTCCCTATATCATAAAACTGGGAGTTCTGGTAGCGTAGTGCCTAAGGCACTTGACTGCTAACCAGAAGGCTGGCGGTTCAAACCCACCAGCCACTCTTTGGAAGGAAGGTTGGGCAATCTACTTCCATAGTGATACTGCCTCGGAAAACCAAGGAGGGGTCACTATGAGTCAGGTCCAACTCAACAGGATATAACAACAACAACAACAATATCATAAAAAGAGACAACCAGATATTAAATGTCTCTTGATATGATGCAGTAGGACTCAGAGCCATCCATAAAATATTCTTGCAAAAAAAAAATAATAATAATCTGGCCAAACATCCAGGTCTAATTATCACTTTATCAAAAACACAGGGGCTAAAGTATCATGTTACACAGCAAGGATAAAGAGTAAATCCAGAAAGTGGAAAATTCTACATGACAATGACCTGGGTCTTTGATAAACAAATGTTATTTTTGGTAGTTGCAAATTGAGTCCAATTCCAACTCATGGTGACTCCATGTGTGCAGTGTAGAACTGCTCCATAGGGTGTTCAAAGCTGTGACCTCTCAGAAGCACATCAGGCAGTTACCTCTGGATAGGTGCAACAAACCACATTTTGGCTAAAAGTTGAGTACTTAAATGATTTGCCACCCAGGGGCTCCTAATAGATAAATAGCAAGCCAAGAAGAGAGAGAGAGAATCTCTAACTTTAGTGATCCTTAGAAGATATATCAGGAGCTCTGGTGGCGTAGTGGCTAAGGTATTTGGCTGCTAACCAGAAGGCTGCAGGTTCAAACCCACCAGCCACTCCTCGGAAGGAAGATTGGGGAATCTACTTCTGTAGAGATACCTACTCAGAAACCCAAGGAGGGGTCGCTATGAGTTGGATCCTTCTCGATGGCAGAGAGTTTGGTTTTAACAGATATATCAACATATGCAACGTGTGCCTCTTATTGCTTCTTGATTCTATCAAATAAAAACTAAAGACAACTGGAGTAATTTGAACAATGACTAGATATCTGATGATAGTAAGGAATTGTAGTTATAGGTAGTATTATGGTAATGTCGGTGTGTTTGTGTGGGGGTGTTTTTAAGAAGTTCTTTTATAAAGATATATGCTAAGGAATCTATAGGTGAAATAACAGGATGTCTGAATTTTGTTTAAAAATAATCCAGATTGGGGATCTAGGATAAAAAATAGGTGGGGTTATAGATGAAATAAATTAGGTCATGTGATGATAATTATTGAAATTGAGTGATGAGTTCCTGAAATTTATTATACTGATATTTTTACTTTTGGGTATATTTAGAAATTTCTATAACAGAAGGACACTGCCTTCTCCTGATTCCTAATCTAGGGTTTTTAGATTCTTTATTCTTTTTAAACTCTTCCTCGTTTAGAATGGATGTTTTTAATTAAATCGTGGGCTAAGACGTCTTATAACTGAATCAAAACAAGATAATGGAATAGGTTGGAGGAGTAGAGAGTCACGATATATTAAATCTAAAACTCTTCTAGCTTCCAAGTAATAATGTTACTATATAATTACTTGTGTCCTCACTTTTGTTTGACTTCAAATGAAGTTACATTTCTTCAATTTGCTGCCACTGGATAATAGTGTGTGATGAATGTCAAATATAATTAAAACATAGCAGAGCACAAGGGCAGATATTGTCAGGAGCTAGTGAATACTGTGCTGCTCTTCATCCAGTAGAAATCTGTGCCACAGGCGGCTGAACAGATGCTACATTTAACTCAGTGGGGTTTATAGAGAAGAAAAGCAATTTTACAATACAATATAACCTTGTTCATTCCATCTCCTGGCCCTTCATACCTGGACTATTCAGAGTTTCTTACCTGTTTTCCTTGTCTCTGGACTTTTTCTCTCTAATCCTTCCTGTTTCCCCAAAACTTGCTCAACTCAGATCCTGCTCATGAACACTCAGCCCTGCTCCCCAGGCTACACCTTCTTCCATCTTGGCATCAAAGCCTTCCATCATGTGCCTTTAACCTTTGTTCCTGACCCCGGCTCCAGCTACTCTCCTTCCTATATTCTGTGCCCCTAGCACAGTGGCTACTTAGTGTTTCCCAAACTCCTCTTTTGGAATAGCTACCAACTGCTGTCACTCATACTGTCCCAGTTAACTTAAAGCCTATTAAAAAAAAAAAAAAAAAAATCCTTAGATTATGTCACTCCCTACCTCAAAGCCTGCCATTAAGTCATACATAGATATGTATTCAACTTTCTCTTTCAAATTTCAAAGCCATCTGTCACTTTCTTCCCATTTATATCACTTTTCTTGTACTGTATTCTTTTTCTCCTGTCAGTTCTTTCTTTCTAACCAAACTCTCTTTTCACCCTGTACTTGCCAGCTGCATAGAGTCTTCACTTTTAGTAATAATTACTTGTTAAATGTGTTTCTCCCCAACTAAACCATAAGTATTGTCCAGCAGAGACTACATTTGTCATTTTCCCATGCCAGTTTCTAGAGCAGAGAGATTCAACAAATATTATGAATGGACATATAGAGTAAATCTTCTTCCATAACTAATATTCCATAATTCTAATATTTTGTTTTTTCCTTATGTTAATGTTATCACATCCCATATGTCAGTAATAGACTTTTTCTTTCCTTTCTCATTAAAAAACATTTCTTAACTCCATGGTTTCCTTACACAAAATTTTTCAAAGAGAGTATGCATAAACTCTAACAATCCTAAAATATTTCAATAGAGTATTTGCTTTTCCTCACATATCCATATCAAACCTACAAAATAGGAAAATTGTAAAATAGCTAGATGTTTTGGGGTAGAGAGGGTTAACTATAATACTAGAAAGTAATATGTTTATGAAACAGGCAAACTGTTGAACCATGAGTCAAATTCATCCTGTGGAATTGTTTTTGTAAAGTTTTATTAAAACATAGCCACACCACTCCATTTATATATTTTTGTCTGCTTTCACACTACAGTGACAAATTTGAGTAGTTACAACATAGTCCACACAGCCTAAAATATTAACTATCTGGCCCTTTACAGAAAAAGCTTTTTGATTCCTAGTATAAACGTTTTTGTTTGTTTGTTTTAAGAGATTGGTGCAGAAAGGATTTACAATTCAAGTTCCACTAGGAAGAAATCTCTAGAGCACACCGTCTTAGCTATACAATGAACTCTTTGCAGTGGCTAGTGATCCTCCAGATAAACCAAACCAAACCAAACTTTTTGTTGTCAAGTCAATTCTAACTCATGGCCACCGCATGTGTTGTAGAACTGCTTCATATGATTTTCTTGGCTGTAATCTTTATGGAAGCAATTCACCAGACTTTTCTTCCATGGCACCACTCAAACGAAAAATCTAACTCACTGCTATCAAGTTAATCCTGACTCATAGAGACCCCCATTAGATTTCCAAAGCTAAATCTTTACTGAAGCAGACCACCTCATCTTTTTTCCACAGAGTGGTCACTGGGTTCAAACTGCTGGCCTTTTGGTTAGCAGCCAAATGCTTAACCACTACACTACCAGAGCTTCTTACAGCATCACTGCTGTTGTTGTTGTTATGTGCCATCAAGTCAGACCCGACTCATAGCGACCCCTCCTTGGGTTTCCAAGGCAGTATCACTACGGAAGCAGATTGCCTCATCTTCCTTCTGAGGAGCTGCTGGTGGGTTTGAACCGCCAACCTTCTGGTTAGCAGTCAAGTGCCTTAGGCACTATGCTACCAGAGCTCCTCCTGTTAGGTTAGTAGGTCAAAGCAAATCCTTTCTGCCACCCAGGACTTGAAACTCCAGATGGGAAGGAAAAAAATTAAGCTGACTATCCCAAAGGAGGGAATCCTACTTCCGTAGTGATACTGCCTTGGAAACCCAAGGAGGGGTCAGGGCTGACTCGACGGCACATAACAACAACAACAACAACAACATCCCAAAGGAAAAATACATGCCTAAAGAAAAACTCTACTACTAGAAAGTAGTAATACCAACAGAAATTCTCTGTTTACAGTTTGGGTAAACTCATGAAAAAAGTATACAAAAGAAATAATTCCAAAACCTCGATGATAGCCAGGTGAGCTGCACCTGAATTAATTACCTGACAGCTTCTTTTTCATGTTAAACTAGGGGTTGTTTGATGATCTGCTGGTTGATTTCAGAGCCACAATTAAATTACAAAACAGAGGAACCTAAGGAAGTGATGAACAGAGAATGAGAAGTGTGGAGGGGGCATACAGCTGGGTGCCCTGGGGCAAATCATTTCACCAACAACTCTGGGCTCCTTACCCTACATGTGAGGTGGGAGATAATAGTATATAAAAGCTGAAATAAGAAAATGTATGCAAGAACGTCTGGCAGGATAAAATAAATATATCCTTGGCTAGGACTATAATCTATCATAAAGGGTTTTGTAAGAATCATAGATAATGACAGAGTAGGTGTCTGTAAATAGTAGTGATTATCTTTATAGTAAAATTACATATAAATGTCCATATAAAGCAGATCAGTTGCCCTGGAGTCAATTCCAACTCATAGTGCCAGAGTAGAACTGTGCTCCATAGGGTTTTTAATGATTGACTTTTCAGACTTAGATCACCAGACATTTCTTCTGTGGCACTTCCGGGTGGAGTGGACCTGCCAACATTTTGGTTAGTAGCTGGGTATGTTAACTGTTCACACCTTGCAGAGACGCCAAATGTCCATAACCCCAAATCAAACCAACTGCCATCAAGTTGATTCTGATTCATAGTGACCCCCATTGGGTTTCTAAGGCTAAATCTTTAACAGATATAGATTGCCTCATCTTCCTCCTGTGGAGTATCTGGTGGGTTTGAACCGCTGACCTCTGGTTAGCAACCAATGTCTTATCCATTATGCCACCAGAGCTCCTTATGTCCATATATGGAGTTTATTTTTCTCAATTAGCCACAGGCATTTTCCTACGTGTGGAAGATGGTTATACATAGTTATCTCACAGAGATGACAGCTTGTCATTTTTAGTACTAATTACCATGATATCCTTTGTGAAACTGTCCTAGTGTTTCTGTCTGAATCATTATTTTTATGTCCCTCTAATGATCTAGAAAGGAGTGCTGGTGGTGCAGAGGTTAAGAGCTCGGCTGCTAACTGAAAGGTTGGTAGTTCAAATTCACCAGCTGTTCTGCAGGAGAAAGATGTGGCAGTCTGCTTCCATGAAGATTACAGCTTGGAAAAAACCCTATGGAACAGTTCTACTTTGTCCTATAGGGTCACTGTGAGCTGGAATCAACTCAGTTGCAATGGATTTGGTTTGGTTTTTAGGTGTTAAGTATTCTTCAGGCCAGGTGTCTGAGTACACAATAGCGAACAGTAGTATTTCTTAAGGCAATGTAAACTGAGCCCTCCTGACACAATGGTTTAAGCATTAGGCTGCTAAATGTAAAGTTTGAGGGTTTGAACTCAGCAGCCACTACATGAAGAAAGATGTAGCAGTCTGCTTCTGTGAAGATTTATAACCTTGGAAACTTTATGGGGCAGTTTTATTCTATCCTAGTGGAACACTATGAGTTGAAATTGAGTAGATGGCAATGGATTTGGGTTTGTAATTAATAAAACACCACACTTCATTGATTAAAACCAACAAATGTTAATTTCTTGCTTCTAAATAGTCCAACCAGTGGGAAAAGGAAAAGTATACTCTGCTCCACATAGTCATTCAGGACCCAGGGTGATGGAAGCTCTGTCATTTTCTACAAATGACTTCCAAAAATGTCCTGAGTTTTGAAATACATCTAACAAATGAGAGAGAAGAGAGTATGGAGAATGGGCTAGGGAGTTTTATGTGCAGGTGTGGCAGGGTATACCTCACTTCCACGCACATGCCATCCATGAGAACTCAATTACATGGCCTCCCGCTGACACAGGGCACACTGAGAAATGGTATCTGTGGCCAGCAACCACTTCCAAGAAGGAAAGCATACTTTTTTTGCCTAACAGCTGATCATTGTGCTATACTTCCCTATAAAAGTACAAAAATCATTCACAATTACATGAACAAATACTTTAGCAGAATTCCAGTTCTGAAAATCAAGCTCAGCAAAGACAGTGCAGAAGTTCACATTTTCTATCTCAAAAGGGCTCACTGGAGAATTTTAGTAAGCCATATTGAGCCCTCTGAGAGGAACCCATAGGTGCTTTCACCCCAAAATGCAGAAGCGGACAGATAGACACAAAACAGGAATTAATCCATGGATTTTTCACTGTAATTTTGTTCTGCTACTTTCATTAGATGATTCTGTTGTTTCTCAAAACTTTTCCTTCTTGAATTTGTTACTTTAATCTCAGGGTGTGCTAAAAGTAACAAATAAGTAAATAAATAAATATCTGCTGGAGGCTTGCTTGATGAACATCTGTCATGGTGTTTAATTATATGTTAACAGCAACCATAAAAGATGCATTAATGACTTCATCATGAAATTCTGTAGATTATGTCGTTTTATGAAGTTTTTGCTAGGGATAGGGAAAAAAAGAAGAAGAAGAAGTTCCCAACTATGACAGGAACTCTGGGTCCTAATTAAGCAATTAGATTTGACAAAGTGTGTATTAAAAATCACATGCCTTGGGGACATTGAAAAGCTGAAGTCTGTTCTCTGAAAGTCAATTATAATTTGTAGTGTCACAATACCACCATAAAATGTCCTGTAGTCTAACTGAAAGTATCTTCAGTGATAAAATGAGAATGTTTCAATTCTTTTACTGTAGGTCAGTCAGTCTGGAAGGCATGCATTTCCTTCTTGGCCTGTGCATAATTT
This sequence comes from Orycteropus afer afer, assembly GCF_000298275.1. Taxonomy (NCBI): domain Eukaryota; kingdom Metazoa; phylum Chordata; class Mammalia; order Tubulidentata; family Orycteropodidae; genus Orycteropus; species Orycteropus afer. Next base: position 3,877,986 of record NW_006921590.1, on the reverse strand, counting down.
GATTGTGTAATGTCAGCCCCTGGAGAAGGACATCATGCTTGGTAAAGGAGAGGGTCAGAGAAAAAGAGGAAGAACCTCAACGAGATGGATTGACTCAGGGCCTGCAATAATGGGCTCAAGCATAGCAAGGCTTGTGAGGCTAGAGCAGGACCAGGCAGCATTTCATTCTGCTGTGCATAGGATCGCTGAGTCAGCAATCAGTTGACCGCACCTAACAACAATAAGTAGTTCCGTCTGTTTTTACCTAACAATGTCACTGTGTGCCATCAAGCCATTCCAAATCATAGTAACCTATAGGACAGATTAGAACTACTCCATGAAATTTCTCAGGCTGTAATCTTTATGAAAGGAGCCCTAGTGGTGCAGTAGATCAAGAATTTAGCTGTTAATCAGTTAGATCATCAATTCAAACCCACCAACAACTTTGCAGGAGATGTGGCAGTCTGCTTTGGTAAAGATTTACAGCCTTGAAAAACCTATGGGGCAGTTCTCCCCTGTCCTATAGGGTCACAATGAGTCAGAATCCACTAGATAGCAATAGGTGCATGATCTTTATGGAAGCAGACTGCCAAATCTTTCTCCTGCAGAGCAGCTAGTGGGTTCAAACCACTCACCTTTCTGTCACTGTACCACTAAGGCTTCTTGTTTTTGTTAGGTGATGCCCAGTGGGCTCTGACTCACAGAGATCACAACGGAACGCAACACTGCCCAGTCCTGTGCCATCCTCACAGTATTTGCTATGCTTTGGCCCATCGTCATAGTCACTGTGTTAATACATCTTGTTGAGGGTTTTCCTCTTTTTCACTGATCTACTTTACCAAGCATGATATATCCTTCTCTAATGACTGGTGCTTTCTGACAATATGAACAAAGAAGGTAAGATGATGTCTGGTGATTCTCGCTTCCAAGGAGCATTCCGACTGTACCTCTTCCAGGAAAGATTTGTTTTTTCTTCTGGCAGCAGACCATGGTATTTTCAGTATTCTTCATCAGTACCACAGTTCAAAGGCATTGGCTCTTCATTGTCTAGCTTTCACGTGCATATGAGGCGATTTAAAATGCTATGGCTTGGGTTAGGCATACCTTAGTTTTCAAAGTGGCATCTTAGTTCTTTAACACTTTAAAGAGGTCTTTTACAGTTGATTTGCCCAGTGCAATATATTGTCTGATTTCTTGACTACTGCTTCCATGGGTATTGATTGTGGATACAAGTGAAATGAAATCTAGGATAACTTCAATCTTTTCTCCATTTATCATGATATTGCTTATTGGTCCAGGGCTCCTCATTACCTGACAAGTGTGTAATTATATCTTTAATGTCTCCTCTTATGTCACATTACACTGGGTAATGTTACTCTTTAGCTATAATGATAAAAGACAAAAATATTAAAAAAAAAAAAACAAACTACTTATTGAAGGACAGTGGGTTTTGACAGGAGAAATAGTGTCCCCCAAGGGTTTACAGAAAATTTGTAGGGGCATTTTTGGTTGTTTCAAATATCATCAGAAGGAATCATTGGTCATTAATAGGCAGTGTCCAGAGATTCTAGATATCCTGTGATATGCAGAATAGTACCACATAACAAAACTATGAGTAGCAAATCACACAGCTTTAGCCTCACCCAGGATATTCAGGAAGATGAAATATCTTACTTTTCTGAGACCAAAGCCTAAACCTGTCTTACACATTAATACAAAGTATTTTTTTTACACAGTTTTAACATTTTTTTGACTTTTCCAAGAATGCAACTATCATGTAAACAGAAGGAATATTGCCCTTTCTTTTTGTTCAGAACTTCACAAAAAGCTATTACATTCCATACAGCATTGCTGGATATAGGACTTGAATTACCAGTATTGCAGTCATCATTACAATCCTTGCATTTGTATGGATTCTGATTGTAAGTAAACATGTGACCACTTTTTTATGTTTTTTAGTATAGCCCATGCCTGTGCTTTCACGCATCTTTTTCATAATAAACGACTTTGCTTTCGTGTCTATTTATATGTAGGTTTTGTTTTATTAAAAAAAAAAAAAAGTAAAGAAAATAGTTTCAGAAAATGGTTACAAAATCTTTGTGGCACTGAGTTTGAGAGGATTGAGAACCACTGTTACAGGGTAGTGTAGGTTTTCAGAATTGCAATAAGACCACAATAATAATAATAATAATAATGTTGTTGTTGTTATTGTTAGGTGCCATCGAGTCAGCTCTGACTCATGACAACCCTACGTACAACAGAACAAAACATTGCCTGTTCCTGTGCCATCCTCACAATCTTTGCTATACTTGAGCCCATCTTGGCAGCCACTGTGTCAATTCATCTTGTTGAAGGTCTCATCTTTCTTCACTTACCTTCTACTTTACCAAGCATGATATCCTTCTCCAGGGGCTGATCCCGTCTCACAACATGACCAAAGTAGGTGAGACAAAGTCAAGCCATTCTTGCTTCCAGGAAACATTCTGGTTACACTTTTTCCAGGACAGATTTGTTTGTTCTTCTGGCAGTCCACAGTATTTTCAATATTCTTTGCCAACACCATAATTCAAACGCATTGACTCCTCTTTGATCTTCCATATTCATTGTTCAGCTTTCACATGCATATAAGATGATTAAAAATACCATGTCTTGGGTCAGGCAAACCTTAGTCTTCAAAGTGACATTTTTGCTTCTTATCACTTTAAAGAGGTCTTCTTCAGCAGACATCCCCGATGCAATATAGTGTCTGATTTCTTGACTGATGCTTCCATGACTGTTAAAATGAAATCCCTGAAAACATCAATCTTTTCTCCATTTATCATGATGTAGCTTATTGCTCCAGTTGTGGGGATTTTTGTTTTCTTTATGTTGAGGTGTAATCCATACTGCAGACTGTAGTCTTTGATCTTTATCAGTGTTTCAAGTCATCTTCACTTTCAGCAAGCAAGGTTGTATTATCTGCACATTGCAGGTTGTTAATGAGTCTTCCTCCAATCCTGGTGTTATGTTCTTCTTCATACAGTTCAGCTTCTCAGATTATTTGCTCAGCATACAGATTGAATAAGTATGGTGAAAGGATACAGCCCTGACACACACCCTTCCTGATTTAAAATGAAGCAGCATCCCTTTGTTCTGTCCAAATGACAGACAGCCTCTTGGTCTAAGTACACATTCCTCACGAGAACAATAAAGTGCTCTGGAATTCCCATTCTTTTCATAATTTATTATGATCCACACAGTTAAACCTTTTGCATAGTCAACTTTCAGCCAAGACCCATCTGATGTCAGCATTAATATCCCTCATTCCATGTCCTTTTCTGGATCCAGCTTGAATTTTTGGCAGTTCCCTGTCAATATACTGCTGCAACCATTTTTTACTTATCTTCAGCAAGATTTTACTTGTATATGATATTGTTCGATACCTTCCACATTCTATTGGGTCACGTTTCTTTGGAATGTGCACACATATTGATCTCTTCCAGTCAGTTGGCCAATTAACTATCTTCCAAATTTCTTGGCCTAAATGAGTAAGCACCTCCAATGTTGAAACATCTCAATGGGTGTTCTGTCAATTCCTAGAGTCTTGTTTTTCACCAATTCCCTCACGGTAGCTTGGACTTCTTTCTTCAGTACTCTTGGTTCTTGATCATATGCTACCTCCTGAAATAATTGAACATTGACCAATACTTTTTAGTAGAGTGGCTTTGTGTATTCCTTCTATTTCTTTCTTTCTTTTAAATTAATTAAGTTATTTTTTATTTTATTTATCTTTTTTCTTTTATCTCCCCACCACCACCACTGGTAACCAACAAAGAAAGTTTCCTTCTATCCTTCCATTTCTTTTGATGCTTCCTGCATCATTCAATATTTTGCCCATTTGTTGTTGTTGTTCTTTTGTGCCATTGAATGGTCTCTAAATCATAGCGATCTTATGTACAACAGAATGAAACACTGTCCAGTGTGCCAGCCTCATTATCCCTACTATACCTGAGCTCATTGCTGCAGCCACCATGTCAATCCATCCTGCTGAGGGCCTTCCCCTCTTTTGTTGACCCTCCACTTTACCAAGCATGACATCTTTCTCCAGAGAATGGTCCCTTCTGACAACATGACCAAAATAGGTGAGATGAAGTCTGGCCATTCTCACTTCCAAGGAACATTCTGGCTACACTTCTTCCAGGACAGATTTCTTAGTTCTTTTAGAAGTCCACTTTAAGCATTCTTCGCCAGCACCACAACTCAAAAGCATTAACTCTTCTTCGGTCTTCCTTATCCATTGTCCAGCTCTCACATGCATATGATGGCTTGGGTTAGGCATTTCTTAGTCTTCAAGGAGATATCTTTGCTCTTCAGCATTTGAAAGAGGTCCTTCACAACAGATTTGCCCAATGCTATACATCCTTTGATGTCTTGACTGCTGATTCCATTGGTGTTGATTGTAGAACCAAGTAATATAAAGTTTTTGACAATTTCAATCTTTTCTCTATTCATCATGATGCTGCTTATTGGTCCAGTTGTGAGGATTTCTGATTTCTTTATGTTGAGGTGCAATCCATACTGCAGACTGTAGTCTAATCTTGATCTGTAAGTACTCCAAGTCGTCCTTACTTACAGGAAGCAAAATTGTGTCATCTGCACATCTCAGGTTGTTAATGATGCTTCCTTTAATCCCAATGCCATGTTGTTCTTCATATAGTCCAGCTTCTTGGATTATTTGTTCAGCATACAGATTGAATAAGTATGGTGAAAGAATACAACTCTGATGCACTCCCTTCTTGATTTTAAACCATGCAGTGTCCCCTTGTTCTGTTCAAACAATAGCCTCATGGTCTATGAACAGATTCCTCATGAGTTCGATGAAGTGTTCTGGAATTCCCATTCTTCTCAATGTTAGCCACAATTTATTATGATCCACACAATTGAATGCCTTTGCATAGTCAGTAAAACAGAAGTAAACACTTACTGGTATTCTTTGCTTTGAGCCAAGATCCATCTGACATCATCTGTGATATCCCTTGCTCCATGTCCCCTTCTGAATCCAGCTTGCATTTCTGGAAGTTCTTCATCTATATACTGCTGCAACCATATTTTGAATTATCCTCAGTAAGATTTTACTTGTGTGTGATATCAATGATATTATTCAATAATTTCCACGTTCTGTGGGATCACCTTCCTTTGGAATGGGTACAGATATGGATCTCTTCCAATCAGTTGGCCAGGTAGCTATCTTCCAAGTCTCTTGGCATAGACAGGTGAGTGACTCCTGTGCAGCATCTGTTTGTTGACACATTTCAGTGGGTATTCCATCAATTCCTGGAGTCTTGTTTTTGGCCTTTAGTGCAGCTTTGACTTCTTCCTTCAATATCATTGGTTCTTGATCATATGCCACCTCCTGAAATGGATGATCATCTACCAATTCTTTTTGGGATTGTGACTCTGTGTATTCCATCCATCTTCTTTTGATGTTTCCTGCATTATTCAACATACTGTCTTTCAATATTGCAATATTCAATATTGCAATATTGCAATTCAAGGCTTAATTTTTTCCTCAATTCTTTCAGCTTGAGAAATGCTGAGCATGTTCTTCCCTTTTGGTTTTCTAACTCCAGGTCTTTGTACATTTCATTACAATAATTGACTTTGTTTTTTCATGCTACTTTTTGAAATCTTCTGTTCAGCTCTTTTATTCTGTCGATTTTTCCATTTGCTTTAGCTACTCTGTTCAAGGGCAATTTCAGAGTCTCTTCTGACATCCATTTTGATCTTTTCTTCCTTTCCTGTCTTTTTAATGACCTTTTGCTTTCTTCATGGATGATGTTCTTGATGTCATCCCACA
>NW_006921590.1:3871313-3871882 GCF_000298275.1 Orycteropus afer afer | reverse complement strand
TGGCAAAGTCCACATGTATTGCTGCCATTTGTGTTATTGAGGAAAGTTATCTGCCATTTCTGTTGTTGAGAAAAGATATTTGGAATGAATAAGTCGTTAGTCTTGCAAAATTCTATCATGTGATCTCCAGAGTCGTTTCTATCACCAAGGCCACATTTGCCAACTACTGGTGATTCTTCTTTGTTTCCAACTTTTGCATCCCAATCACAGTGATAATCAACACATCTTGATTGTATGTTCAGTGAATTTCAGGCTGCAGAAGTTAGTAAAAATTTTCAATTTCCTCATCTTTGTGTTTGGTGTTTGGTGTGTAAATTTGAATAATAGTATTAACTGGTCTTTCTCGTAGACGTATGGATATTATCCTATCACTGACATCATTGTACACATTCTTTGTGATGACAAATGTCACACCCTTCTTCAATTTGTCATTCCTGACATGTTGTTGTTGTTATGTGCCGTCGAGTCAGCCCCGACTCATAGCGACCCCTCCTTGGGTTTCCAAGGTAGTATCACTACAGAAGTAGGATTGCCCAACCTTCCTTCCAAGGAGTGGCTGGTGGGTTTGA
>NW_006921590.1:3848456-3871078 GCF_000298275.1 Orycteropus afer afer | reverse complement strand
TGATTCAAAATGGCCAAAACCAGTCCATTTCAGCTCACTATTGCCTAGGATATCAATCTTTATGCATTCCATTCCATTTTTAACAAGTTCCAATTTTCCTAGATTCATACTTCATACATTCCATGTTCTGATTATTAATGGATGTTTGCAGCTGTTTCTTCTCATCTTGAGATGTGCCACATCAGCAGTTCGGAGTCCTGAAAGCTTTACTCCATCCACATGATTAAGGTCAGCTCTACTCTGATGAGTCAGCTCTTCTCTAGTCATATTTTGAGTGTCTTCAGACTTGAGAAGCTCATCCTCTGGCACTATATCACACAATGTTTCAGGGCTATTCACAGTTTTCCAGTAATATATCAGACAGCTTTTCACTGTTCTTCATAAGGTTTTCACTGGCTAATTCTTTGAGAAGTGGATGGCCTCTTCCTTCTTTCAAGTCTGTGCTATTTTGGAAGCTCTACTGAAACCTGTCCACCATGGGTAACTCTGCTGCACTTGAAATACTGATGGCCCAGCCTCCAGCCTCATAGCAACACTCAACCTACCACAGTGAGACAAACTGACAGACAAGTTTGTCTCCCTTAGCTGTTCTAAACTGCTCAGCCCAATTCCTAGTCTCCCCCACCCTGCACGGTTACCCAGCATGCCCCCAGGGCATAAACACCCACCTTCTGCTGTTCCCAGGGCTGGCTTACCACTGCCTGCCTCTACGCACACCAATACCCACCTTCCACTGCTCCTGGGGCTGGCCTACCTCCATGTACACAAACACCTGCCTTCCACTGCTGCCCCCTAGAACCCTTAAATATTGCAACTCAAGGCTTGAATTTTTTCTTCAGTTCTTTCATCTTGAGAAATGACAGCTGTGTTCTTCCCTTTCGGTTTTCTAACTCCAGGTCTTTGCATATTTTATTATAATACTTTATATTGTCTTCTTGAACTGTCCTTTGAACTCTTCTGTTCAGTTTTTTTTATTTATCTCATCATTTCTTCCATTTGCTTTAGCTACTCTCCATTCAAGAGTAAGTTTCAGAGTCTCTTTTGACAACCATTTTGGTCTTTTCTTCCTTTCCTGCCTTTTTAATGACCTTTTGCTTTCTTCATGTATGATGTTCTTGTTGTCATTCTACAACTCGTCTGGTTTTCAGTCATTTGTGTTCAATGCATCAAATCTATTCTTCGGATGGTCTCTAAATTCAGGTGGCATATAATCAACATCATAGTTTGGCTCTCATGGACTTGTTTTACTTTTCTTCAGCTCCAACTTGAACTTGCATATGAGCATTCAATAGTTGGTTTCACAGTTCAGGTTCTGGCCTTGTATTGACTAATGATACTGAGCTTCTCCATCACCTCTGTCCACAGATGCAGTCAATCTGATTCCTAAGTATTGCATCTGGCAAGGCCCATGTGTATAGCTGCCATTTATCTTATTGAAAAAAGGTATTTGCAAAACACAAGTTGTTGGTCTTCCAAAATTCTATCATGTGATCTCCACCATCATTTCTACCAACAAGGCCATATTTTCCAACTACCAGTGATTCTTCTTTGTTTCCAAATTTCTCATTCCAGTCACCAGTAATAATCAGTACATCTTGATTGCACATTTGTTGAATTTCAGACTGACAAGTTGGTAAAAATCTTCTTCTTTTGCTTTAGCGGTTGGTACATAAATTTGAATAATAGTAGTATTCACTGGTCTTCCTTGCATGTGTATGCATATTATCCTGTCACTGATAGTACTGTATTTCAGGATATACCTTAAAGCATTCTTTTTTGACAATGAATGCAACTCCATTCCTCTTCAATTTGTCATTCCTGGCATAGTTGACCATGATTGTCTGATTCAAAAAGGCCAGTACCAGTCCATTTCAACTCACCAGTGCCAATCTTGATTTTTCTGTGTTCTATCTCATTGCTGACAACTTCCAACATTCCTAGATTCATACTTTGTACATTCTACATTCTGATTATTAATGGATGTTTGCAGCTGTTTCTTCCCATTATGAGTCATGCCCCATCAGCAAATGAAGTTTCCAAAAGCTTTACTCCATCCATGTCATTAAAGTTAACTCTACTTTGAGGTGGAATCTCTTCTCCAGTCATATTTTGAGTGCCTTCCAACCTTAAGGGCTCATCTTCTGGCACAATATCAGACAATGTTTCAGGGCTATTCATAAAGTTTTCCAATAATAATCAGACAGTGTTTCACTGCTATTCACAAGGTTTTCAATAGCCAGTTTTTTCAGAAGTGGATGGCCCTGTCCTTCTTCCCAGGCTCTCTTAGTCTGGAAGCTCAGCTGAAACCTGTTCACCATGGGTGATCCTGCTGGTATCTGAAATACCAGCCTCACAGTAACACGCAAGTCACCACAGTATGAGAAACTGACAGACAAATGTTGTTGTTGTTGTTGTTATGTGCCGTCGAGTCGGAACCGACTCATAGCGACCCCTCCTTGGGTTTTCGAGGCAGTATCACTACGGAAGTAGATTGCCCCATCTTCCTTCCGAGGAGTGGCTGGTGGACAAATAGTAGAATTATAATAGTAGCAACCATTTATTGACTGCTTACCATGCAGTGAGCAGTGTGCTAATAATCACTTTACAAATGCCTTCTCATTTATTTCTCATAATGAACCTATCAGAGAGGTACAATTTTTATCTCTATTTTACAAATGACACATGCAAGACAAATAGAGGTTAAATGATTTGTCCAGTAGAGTTAATAAATAATAGAACAATATTTGAACCCAAATCGATCTATGATATACTCTCTACCATGATGTAAAGGAAAAAGCCAGGGAGCTTGACTACCAGGTTAAACTACCACTCTGGAAAAGAGTGCTGCATTGCTAGGAAAACAACCCAAAGCAAATAATAGCTATGTCTGAACCACCACTGCCCTGCAATGCAGCAAAATCAGTTTCTTCATTTCACAAGAGGAGAGAAGCCACCTCAAGCAGTGCTTCTCTTCAAAGAGCATACTCACCTGGGGATCTGATTAAAATGAAAATTCTGATTCAGTAGCAAGCTGCTGGTCCCCTCACCACTCTTTATATTATTATTATTAATTTACTTTTGTTTTCACTGAAAATATAGTATAATATGTACCAATTCAGCAATTTCTACATGTACAATTCAGTAACATTGATCACATGCTTCAAGTCGTGCAATGAATCCAACTCTTGTTTTCTGAATTGCTCTTTCCAGTTAACATCAATTCACTGCCCCTAAGCTTCCCATCTAACTTTTCTATGTGCTGTTGATACTGGATGAACACCCAAAAGTACTACCCTGTGATTATCTTTAACCCTTAAACCAAAAAAATTCCTTAAAGTCTTCTTTAAAGCAAACAATGTTGTTGTTATGTGCTGTCGAGTCAGACCCAACTCATAGCAACCCCTCCTTGGGTTTCCAAGGCGGTATCACTAAGGAAGTAGATTGCCCAACCTTCCTTCCCAGGAGTGACTGGTGGGTTTAAACTGCTAGCCTTCTGGTTAGCAGTCAAGTACCATAGGCACTACGCTACGAAGCAATAGTTGATCTTAATTAGTAAAGAATGTCTGCCTTGAACCCTGTGCTCTTCAAAAGAACTATGCATAGGGGATCAAATTGAACACAGACAACTTTTCATGAAGCAAAGGTTTAAAGATAAGTTTTCAAATATCAATGAATTCCAAATATGGACAGAGGGTAATTTTTATACCATTGAAGCAATAGAAAAAATACAAACAGAAAAGGGATATGCAACATTTTTAAATTTTCCATAAATGAAAACCTGCAAAACTATGATGTAAAGGAAAAAAACCTTTGGTACTATAGGTAGCCTTGTGTAAAAGCAATATTTTTTCAAAGTATTGAATACTTTCATGGTTTTTAAATAAAAGTAAAAATAAGATATAAAGGAAAACATAGAACAAATAAGAGAGGTTAGTGAATATAACTTATGGAGAACTTGTACATACACCTAGAAACCTCACCAAAATCCCAAAACATAATAAACTCCAGAGATGAATGGATATTTTACATAGAAAAATATAAATAATTAAATAGCAAACTTATACAGTATATACTACAATTATAAAAAAATAAATATATTAAATATTTTTATTTATGAAAAATTATATTAAAACAGGTGATTAAATATAATTTTGTGCTCAGTATACAAACTAAAATATATTCATATATATTCTAACCTAAGGCTAGTTAAACTGTGGAAAAATATGTACATTGACTTGCTTCCAGTTGCCATACAAATAAATGTGATCATTTTGCAGGATAATCTGGCAACTTTTATGAAAATTTTCATACTTTATGACCAAAAACCTCTGTCTCTGTAGTTTTGTTATGTTGTTGTTGTTGTTGTTGTTATGTGCCATCGAGTTGGACCCAACTCATAGTGACCCCTCTTTGGGTTTCCGAGGCAGTATCATTACGGAAGTAGATTGCCCCATCTTCCTTCAGAGGAGTGGCTGGTGGGTTTGAACCACCAGCCTTCTGGTTAGCAGTCAAGCTTTGTTATAGCATTAAAGAATTTACTCTGAAAAAAATAACTCACAAAATAAAAAGCTGTCTAGAGCTCAATTAAGTTGTCAAATATTTGTTGAGTGTCTGCTGCAGCCTATGTATGAGACATTGTTGTAGGTGCTTGGAGTACATCATTGAGTAGAAAATGTGAAGACAATAAATGACAAATACAATTTTAAAAAATTGTATGCTATAATGCGGTAGATGCTGTAGGAAAAAAAATTAAAAGCTGAGCAGGGTAAAGAGGGGCAGAGTTTATGGTGAGGGGGTGTGAAGAGGTGCTCAGGGATCATACCAGATTTTTATTTTGACTGCAACACGGAGCCATTATAGGTCTTGAGCAGAGGAGGAACAAAAGTAGTCATAACATTGAACAAATAATAACATCCTCAATGTTCAATAGAAGAAGCTAAGACTTTGAAGATAATAAACTCCATGGAAGAGTACAAAGTCCTTACTGATGAGAAGATAAAAAAGGAAAATATCTTTTCTATATTAAATAGGATATTATACAATAATGACATGGAAAACATAAAACACAAAATTGCTTATAATCTTTAATTAACTGCTCCCCCCCAAAATAGCACTGCCATCAAATTGATTCCAATTCATAGAGACCCTATAGGACAGAGCAGAACTGCCCCATGGGGTTTCCAGGTCTATAAATCTTTATAGAAGCAGACTGCCTCATCTTTCTCCCATAGATTGGCTGGTGGGTTTGACCACCACTGACCTTTTGGTTAACAGCCGAATGCCTTACACTGTATTAAAGTGAGAGATAAGTTAATGAGAAAAAGTAGAAAGTAAACTTTCCCACATAAATAATGGCACCTGACCAAGTAGCAAAATAAACAAAAAAGAAATAGAAAAGAAAATCTTAAGATCAAACAATTAAGTCTTCTAACTAAGAAGTACTGTAACTTAAATACAGCATTAAATATTGTGGCAACATAATACCAAAGTTATCATGACATGCATTCCTATATTCTTCTTTATATAAAGTAAAGGTAGATATATTCAGGTCAAATTCACAACAAAATTAAATGTTTATGAAGGTCTTAGTTCATTTCTCTTTAGACTCCTTTTTCCTCCTTTTATTATACAGAGATATATAATTTAAGATTGCTTCTAGTTCCATGAATCTTTAGCAATTTTTCAATTAACTTAGGCTCAAACCTTTGACCTCTATTATTTTGGCTTCTAAAGCAAGGCTCAGGCACATCAAAAGTGACAGAAATAAGGGCCATATAAAATTAACAACAAATTTCAAGTATAGCTGTCTCTCCTCCTCCCATTTTTAAAGTAAAAATGCAATTTCAAGGTCAAAATCTCCTCCACTCAGCTCTTCTCCATGAATAATTTCTTCATATACTTATGCAAAACCTTTGACCCATAAGAAGCTAGCAACATTCATAATTATGTCTCAAAAACAAGTCCTTATATGGTATCCACTCTATAATGGATTCAGAGCATGAATAAAACATCTTAATTTTCAAGTATTTCTTTTTAAATTAATTTTTGAAAGAAAAATATCTTATAAAGAAAGGAGATCTTTTTTAAGGCTTGCAGCTCTTGCATAGAAGGATATAGTTTTCATGGCCTGTCTTGTTAAAAATGTTCTAGTGCCCATCTGATGCACACTTATTTATGGATTTTAGACTAAAAGCTCTTTTTTGCCAGTTTTCTTCACAAGCACTTATCTCAACATCCTCATTAGGTGGTTTTTCTCTTTTCTTTTTTGTTGAGGCCTAGCCATGCCCTTGGTACTCTCTTTTGTTCCATGCTGCAAAAGGAATGGTTTTAAAGGCTCCCTCTCCATCGGTCCCACCTTTTTTTTTTTCCTTTGTAATTAGCCTTATTTGAGGACCTGAAAAGCAAAAGACTGGAAAGAAATACAAAAATTGTTGAACAAAAGATATGATGTTCTTTACCCCAGCCATATGCTGTACAGCTCATGTACAACTTGGGTCAGATGACTCGCATATATGCCTTTAAAATGAAAAGAGAAAGAAAAAGGAAAAGAGCTGACTTACACAGCAGCTGCATTGGTATAAACAGGCTGGGAGTAAATGTCACAGTGAAAGGAGAATAATACATTTTACCTTCATTGCAAAAGTAATTCACTTTAAAGCCAAAGAACATGTCAAAACTAGGTATTGATAACAATGCATACAGATAGCCTTTTGAAATCTTAATATTAATTTGCTTTACATGGAATCGGAGAAAGAATCTTTTAAAAAAATTTTAATCATTTGAGCCACATACATTTGGCATTGTTCAGCTATTTCCTTTAAAATGGGTTTATTAGAAAGATTTGGATGCAGTAATAATTAATGAAACATTTTTTCTGCCTTCTCCTTTCTTTAGTTCACTCATTAACAACATATGTCTCTATAAAGGGCCAATGGATTTATGGTTCTCTGTACCGAAACACAAAAGTCTAGGTTTTAAAATATTAAAATTCATTGGGAGATCAGAAGGGCAGTATTTGCCCAGTTAGATAGCTCAGAAGACAGGAATGCACAGGAAAGAAGAACAGAAGGAAAAGGTAACCACAGGGAGGGAGTAGGAAGAGAGTTGTTATATTATGGGGGCTGCAATTAATGTTGTGAAACAAAATGTGTATGGATTGTTGTATGGAAAACGAATTTGCTCTGTAAACTTTCATGTAAATCACAATGTTTTTAAAAATTAGCATTCATAAACATTAACTGGATTATTTGGCCTGGAATAGTGTTCCTCACTTGTAAAAGAAGAAAAGAAAAAACTTTCTATGTCAATATAATTTCATAAAAATAATCTTCAAGGCAATTTTAAAGAAGCAAAATTGCACAGTATGAAGACTGAGGAATCCAAAAGTGTAGTCATCAAGAAGCCAACCTTAGTCTTTCTCCCCATGCTACTCAATGAAATAAACATTTTAAGTTTGTCAGAATCTAGGCTTTATTTATTATTTGTTTTCAGTTATGATTGGACAAGTATCAATCAATGACCCATTAAGAAACACACTTTAATTAAACCAAACCAAAAACCAAACTCACTACCATCAAGTTGATTCTGACTCTTAGTGACCCCCATGGTTTGCCTCATCTTTTGTCTGCAGAGTGGCTGGTTGATTTGAACCACCAACCTTATGATTAGCAGTCAAATGTCTTAGGCACAACATCACCAGAGCTCCTTAACTTAAAGAAAGTTCAATAAAGGATTCATTTACAAAGGTATGAAAGTTTAGGAAAACCACAAGGGCTAGTGTTGGTAGTCATTACTACTCCTACTCCTAGGCCTGAGGGAGCTAAGGAAGGAACTATTCTCAGAACCTAGAAAGGCAGGTAGATGAAATGAACTGTGGCTTTTAGAAAAGACTTGTACCCAACCCCTACCGTGCAGAAGTTGGAGGAATCAATACCTCAGCCACTTTCTCTTCTTGCCTTTTGTTATCATATAGATGCTTCCGCGAATGTTATACAGATGCCTCCCATTTGCTGAAGCCAAAAGCAAGAGAATCTGTTGATGTCAGCCATCCATATCAGCTTACACAGGCACAGGGCATGATGGAGAGGAAATCAAGAGGGGCACATGGAAGCTATTTGCTTTTTAAGTACTAAACAAGTACCTTTTTCGCACCCCAGTTTTTACTGCAGATTCACCCATGTGTTTCCCCGAAGCTTTCTTTTTCTTTTACATAAAATCAATTTAATGTGTCTTTCTTTTTTCCTTTTTTCTATTAACTTTTTTTTGTTGTTGTTATTGTGATTTGGGTGAAAGTTTACAGAGCAAATTCACTTTCCATACAGCAGTTCACATACACTCTCTCATGCATTGACTACAATTTACCACAATGCAACAGCTCCCCTCCCACTTCCTCCTGATAGTTACCTCTTCTCTGTGTACATCCCTCCATGCACTCCTACCCCTAAGCTGTCTCCCTGTGCATAAACAGCCCTTCTTGATTGTTCTCTCCAAGGAGTGTATCTGCCTCAGGTAAATGTTCAATTCATATGCCTCTTTTGTTTGGCTGGAAGCCACAAGTGTGGGTTCAATTCCAGACCTGAAAGGCAGCTAGGGGCCATAGACTCAGTGGTTCCACCAGGCTCTATCAGACGGTCACCACCCCCCACACACACACTTTATTTTTCTAAATGATTTTGAGTTTTGTTCCACATTGTTCACCCTCTCTATCCAGGATCTCCTACATAGATACCCCTCCGAGTGGTTGACAGTGGTAGCCGGGCACCATCTAGTTCTTCTGGTCTCATGGTCGTATAGGCTGAGGATCTCATGGTGTACCAGTCACTAGGACTAATTGTTTCCATGAATCTTTGGTTTTCTTTGGTTTTCTTTGCTCTGGATGAGGAGACACCCATCATTGCACCTAGATAGCTGCTTGCAAGCTTTTAAGATAATGTGTCTTTCTTTGGAAATAAAGTCCCTAGGCATCATAAGTGGTTTGCACTTGACTAGCTGTAGTGGTGCTGTGGTAAAGTACTTGATTGCTAACCAAAAGGTCGGCAGTGCGAACCTACCAGCTGCTCTGTGGGTGAATGATGAGGCAGTCTGCTTCCATAAAGATTACAGCCATGGAAATCCAGTGGGGGTCACTATGAGTTGAATTGACTCAATGACAGTGGGTTTGGTTTGTTTTATTAACCTAAAGTTTGGCAGTTTGATCCCACTCACCAGTACAACAGAAGAAAGGCCAGGAGATCAGTTTCTGTTAAAAGTGCAGCAAAAAAATGGAACAATTCTACTTTGTAACACCTGGGGTCACTATGAGTTGGAATTGATTCAGTGGCAATGGATTTTTTTTCCTTTTTTTAAGAAAATAATTCTAAACAGTGAGCCTGTATTCTCTTAGTTATGTTAATAGACAAGAGTTCAAGATACTTGAGAAATGTTCATGTCCCCCTCCTTACCATGTTAGTATTTCATTCAGCAAATATTTACTGAATACTTACCACATGCAAAGTACCATCAAAGAACTATGGGATACTCTAAGATAAATCAAATAAGAATCCTATCACTAGTATGTATCGCTAGTTTTCCCGGTCTTGCACCCCTTCTGCTTTCTTCTCTTACCCATATTCAGCCACAGGATTTGGCCCATGACAAGGACTTCCATTCAACATGCTCCTTCCCTCTGGCCACAGTGATAGGTTTAGGACAGACAAAATACCTAAGATAGATCAATAAAAGTCTTCCTTGGGACTTTTCTCATGTATTTATCAAGAAAGATGTGTTCTTTTGAAAGAAATTGTTACATGAAAAGGATGTGAAAAGCCTGTGAGAAGGATGAAGCCAAGCTGAGATAAATAGAGTTGAGAAGGAGAGAGGGAGACTGAGCCTCTAGGACAGCCATGGCTGACGCTCATTAACCTTCCCAGCTGTCTGAGTGAACAAATTATTTTGTTTCACTTAAGCTATGATTTTATACCTTACAGCCAAAACTGTTTTAACCAATATAGCATTCTCTTATAGGTAAGAGAAGATATACATAAATATAAGATAACATAAGTAAGTGAAGCAAAACTATAAAATTACAAGTGACATTTAAAAAAAAATAAACATAGAGACTTCTGGGAGGTAAAGAAACAGAAATTATTATCTTAGTAATGAAGCTAATTAAGATGCCATTCTTTCACAGAAATAATGTAGACATGCTGATCATTGGAGTGAGAGGGCATAAAAAGGGGCAGTAGATGTGATATTTGTATATTAGTATTTCATAGGAGCTCTGGTGGCGTAGTGCCTAAGACACTTGACTGCTAACCAGAAGGCTGGCAGTTCAAACCCACCAGCTACTCCTAGGAAGGAAGGTTGGGCAATCTACTTCTGTAGTGATACTGTCTCGGAAACCCAAGAAGGGGTTGCTGTGAGTCGGATCTGACTCGACGGCAGTGGGGTTTTTTGGTATCTCATAAAGAAAAAGAAGTATATAACACAGTGGAGTAAATATTACAATTTAATGCTGGTGAAAACCCAAACATGTAAAATATATACATTTATAACTCTTAAGAACACACATAAAATTATTTAACAATGGTTAACTTTTGATAGAAGAACAATGAATGATTTCTCCTTCTTTGTGTTTTTCTATTCTTGAAATAGCATCTTGGTAATAAGGGAAAAAGCAGAAATTGTGAGAAAACACCAAAATATATCTAAAATAGGTGGCCAGGTTTAGAAACATTAATGCTCAAATTCATCTATGTTTGAATTGTTTGAAGACACAACAGTCCTTAATAGCATGACCACAAACTCAAGGGTAGAATTAACTCAGGCCATTTCAGCTCTTGGCTACATGCCACTTACTGTTTACAGGTTGCCCAAGATCAATGTGTCAGAGAACTTGTTATAACACTTTTATATAGCTCTAGGAAACTAGATTTTAGTACACAGTTTTATCAGACAGCCAAAAACTCAAACTATATAACCTGAAAAAGTCTAGAAGAAAACATGAAAGAAAATGTGTAAGCTCTAACTACATACAAATTAATAATTTCTGTACATTGAAAGACACCATAAACAAAGTTATTCAGTTAGCTTGAATCAACAGACTGAAAGGAAAGATTTTTAACTTATCCAAGGGATTTATCCTTAATACATAAGTTGTTGTTGTTGTTTGCCGTCGAGTCGGCCCCGACTCATAGCGACCCCTCCTTGGGTTTCCGAGGCAGTATCACTACGGAAGTAGGATTGCCCAACCTTCCTTCTGAGGAGTGGCTGATGGTTTTGAACCGCCAGCCTTCTGGTGAGCGGTCAAGTGCCTTAGGCACTATGCTACCAGAGCTCCTAATACATAAGTAGTTCTTACAAATACATAGTTAGAAAAGCAAACAACCCAATTAAAAATGATCCCAGAAGAAATACAAGAATATCTTAACCACTATATCACCAGAGCTCCTTTAAAATCATATTGTTGTTGTTGTTGTTATGTACCGTCGAGTCAGCCCTGACTCATAGCGACCCCTCCTTGGGTTTCCGAGGCAGTATCACTATGGAAGTAGATTGCCCCATCTTCCTTCTGAGGAGTGGCTGGTGGGTTTGAACCGCCAGCCCTCTGGTTAGCAGTCAAGTGCCTTAAGAACTACGCTACCACAGCTCCCCCATAAAGATTTACAGCCTTAGAAACCCAGTGAGGTTTGCCATGAATTGTAATTGACCTGATGGTAGTGAGTTTGGTTTTTTTTGTTTTTGTTATATATACATAAACAGAGACAGAAAAAAAGGAACAGAATCTAAAAGGGTATACTCCAATAGACTCCAAAGTACTATCAGTGGTAATTATTGAGAATTAGGATTGGAACAGAAAAGTTGTTGCTGTTGTTTGGTTCATAATTTTTATTTTCTCTTTTGTATTCTCTAAATTTGTTACAATTATCACATCTTATTTCTGTAGTTTGTTTGTCTGTCTGTTTGTTTGTTTGTTTGTTTTCATTCCTTTAGTTCATTGTAAAGACATTGAAATAGTAGCATTTTGCTCACATCTATCTGGTCATAAGCAATTGCAGTAGACTGTGTGGTGATTTTGGTCTGCCAAGAGAGTATACTGAGAAAGGGTGACAGGTAAGCAAAATAGTACAGGGACATGGATTAAGGCCAGACAATCTACTGTGATGACTTTGTAGACAGATTTATTCTGCATGAAGAGTCACTTTCAAAATTTCTTCCTTCTCTTATGATGATTTATCCTAAGAGAAAGGAAAATATGATTTTGATCCCAATTAAATTTTAAAATTTTATGTTTTGCTATCAAAATCTACCAAATGGACTTTACATTTCTTTTCCTTGGTTGTCTGGGTAGTAACCAGAATGGTATGATATTGACAACAGTAATAGTAGATATCTTGCTTATTACACCCTAAGCCCTGCTTTAAGTATGCCACATGCATAACAACCCTATAAGAGACTTACAAATAGTATTTGCATTTTGCAATTGAGGAAAGTGATGCTCACCATTGGTCATATGGCTAGTAAATGTGCGAGCTAAGATTGAACCTCAAGCCCATCCTGGTACAGAGCTCATGTATTACTGCTTCCCCAAGAGAAAAGTGATAGAAGTACTCTGTGTGTATATAAACACATCCTTAGAGAGTTAGAAAGGTGCTCTCGTGGCATAATGGTTAAAGCATTTGGCTGCTAACTAAAAGGTCAGCAGTTTGAACCCACCAGCCACTCTGCGGGAGAAAGATGAGGCAGTCTGCTTCCATAAAGATTTACAACCTTGAAAACCCTATAGGGGAATTTCTACCCTTTCCTATAGGCTTACTATGACTTCGGGAGCTCTGGTAGCGTGGTTCTTAAGCCACTTGACTGCTAACCAGAAGGCTGGCAGCGCAAGCCCACCAAACACTCCTTGGAAGGAAGGTTGGACAACCTACTTCTGTAGTGATACCACCTTGGAAACCCAAGGAGGGGTCACTATGTGTCGGGTCCAACTCAATGGCACATAACGACAACAAAAACATGACTTAGAATTGACTTGATGACAGTAGGTTTGGGGGTAAAGAGTGAGAATCCTTAATACAAATCAACAAACAGTGACAACTGAAAGTTTTCATTATTTAAAATACAATTCCCATTTCCTTTGAGGCACAGCTGGCTGAGGTTAAGTGTGATCTTAGTTTTGGCATCATCCTAACTCAGAGGTAGCCAGGAGTCCCCTGGATTCTAGAGCCATATATCAGTCTCTCTGTGCCATAAGAATTCTCTGTGCCAGGCAGAAACTGACCTACCAGTATTGTAATGCTGAAAGTAGAGAGCTCAAACAACAGCTGATTGCACACCATGAGATCCACTAAAATCTGACAGCAGGTGTATTCACCAACTTTGACCATAATGATGGCAATAAGGAGACTTTCTGTTAAAGAGACAAGAGAGCAGATATCTGGCAGCAGGCACTGGGAAAAAGCAAGGCAGTTTTAAACAAGTACCACATGTGGTGACTCATTAAATGTAGAGAGCTAATAAGAGGCTGAAGATTTTTAGCTTAGCACTGATGCTGTGGACAGCAGGATATCCTAACATCTAGAAATTGAGAATGAATCTGGAGGTGGTGATAAATCCTGTGCTGATGCCCGGTGTGTGGAACTGTTATATTTTTAGGACAAAAGCAAAGATGAAAAAGTCCAAGAGAGTGCCAGAGTGAAGCAAACAGAGAGATCGGCACATTTGTATATTCATTCACTCACTAAGCAAATACTATGTGACAGATAGTGTGCTAGGTTTCAGAATACAGAAGTCAACAAGAAAGGCAAAGCCCCGTTCTGGTGGAGCTGATAGTCTAATATTAGAGTAATAATTAAGTAGATAATGATTACAAAGTTTGTTGAGTGCTGTGATACTAGATACATAGGATAGAATGGGGGCCATGGTCTAGAGAAATGAAGAAATCCAGTGGAGCTACAGGCCCATGAAAAGAAAAATGAATAATCCAGATAAAACAAATAAACAAACAAAAATAATTCACTGTCATCAAGTGGATTTCAACTCATAGCAACCCCCCTGGGTTTTCCAAGGCTGTAAATCTTTATGGAAGTAGACTTTTCCATCTTTTCACAAAAAGCAGATGATGGGTTTGAACCACTGGTTAGTAGCCAAATGCCTTAACCACTACACCACTGGAGTTCCTTAATTCAGACAAAGAGGGAAGGAAATCTCATAAGGAGGGGGATCAGCATGTAAGAAGAGCAGAAATGAAAGGAGCTGGGGGTGATTAATGGCAAGAGATGGGGATAGAGAGGTGGGTAGAAGTCAGAAGCAGATGTTCTATGCAAAAACAGCTCTACTTTTACAAGCATGAGTGAATTGTAATAGCCACAGTTCTTGAAAACCAGCCAGCTAATCTACATTTCTATTTTGAGAAAGTACTGTGTTCTATACAGTGAACAAGGCAAAATCCTTGGCCTCAACGAACTTATCTATTAGTGGAGTGAGTCAGGCAATGAACCCATAAAGAATAAATACAAACACTTATCAAGTGCTGAGAAGATGATGTGAAAGAATATGAGTGAAAGAGTAGGGACTGTTTTAACTCCAGTGGTCAGGAAAGATCTCTCTTGGCAGGAAATAGTTGGACTGAAGTCTAAGCAGTGAGGAAGAAGGAGGCTTGTGGAGGTCGGGGACAGAGAATCCAAGCAGAAGGTACAGCAAAGGCAAGTACCTGGAGGTAAAAACCAGGCAGTGTGTGCTCAAGATCCAGAGACTAGGCCTGTGGGGCCAAGACTGAACCAGGAAGAATTGGTTCAAAGTCCTGTTTTCAGCAGAGGATTGATTTTATTCATCAAAATTTATTCATATTTAAAAAGATCATCTAGCTACAATTTGAAGATGTTCTGTAAGGAGGAAGTATAGAGGCCTCACATTTCCAATCATTTTGTTTAAAGCTCTGATACCTAAACAACTTCTTCAGTTTCATGGAATATTCTAAAATCTTAGAATTAGGAAAGAATCTTGAGGTTCATTTCATCTATTCTACTTTATCATGTAGGAATATTTTTACAATAGTGGATGCCCAGAAATGATTTGAATGAAACTGGAATCAGATTAAGTTTTTAAAGATAAGACTGTCATTGGATAAATAGGAGGAAGACTATACAGTCAGAAGAGGCCAGTCTTTGGAGTAAAATAGAGCCATGTGATTCCTGACACTTTATGAACTTTGTGACCTTAGGCAA
This sequence comes from Orycteropus afer afer, assembly GCF_000298275.1. NCBI lineage: Eukaryota > Metazoa > Chordata > Mammalia > Tubulidentata > Orycteropodidae > Orycteropus > Orycteropus afer. The sequence goes on along the minus strand of NW_006921590.1, from coordinate 3,855,878 downwards.
ATTACTTAACCTCTCTGAGCCTTGGATTAACCATATGCAAAATGGAAATAATAATAACCATCTGGCTGCTTTTAAAGTATCAAAAATATAGCATGGAAAGCACAATCTGATGTATAGTAGCTGAATACAATCACATAAAAAATAATGATTCTTTAATGGCATTTTAAAATGCCAGTCCTACCAGCAAATTGATTTTCAAGTTAATCTCAATGTCACTTTTTCTAGGTCATTTTGAAAATCTTGAAAGCAACACATTCTTCCCCAGCATAATGCACACATTGATATACATATTAAATTTTGTAAACATTTTTTGAAGGGGAATTCTAAAAAAATTTCTGCATAAATGTTGAATGGCTCCTTTAAAAAAAAAGTTATTATGATTTGGGCAAAAGTTTACAGAGCAAATTCAGCTTCCATACAGTAGGTCACATACACTTGTGATGTTGAGTACAATCTCCCACAATGCAACAGGTCTCTTCCCACTTCCTCCCCATAGCATCTTCCCTGTGTCCTTCCCTCCCATGCACTCCTGCCCCCCAAGCTGTCTCCCTATGCATACACAACCCTTCTATTCCCCCATGACTGATATCTCTAAGGAGTGTATCTACACCTAATAATGTAAATTTTCAGCTCATGGCCTGTCTTGTTTGGCTGGAAGCCATAGGAGTGGGTTCAATTCCAGACCTGAATGGCAGCGAGGGGCCATAATCTCAGGAGTTCCACCAGGCTCTATCAGACCACCATTCCTGGTCCCTTTTGTTTTGTTTTGTTTTATGACTTTGAGTTTTGTTCCACATTGTTCTGCCACTCTATCCAGGATCTCCTACATAGATTCCCCCTCCGAGTGGTTGACAGTGGTAGCTAGGCATCATCTAGTTCTTCAGGTCTCATAGTCATGTAGGCTGAGGGTTGCATGGTGTACCAGTCCCTTGGACTAATTGTTTCCATGCATCTTTGGTTTTCTTCATTCTTTTTTGCTCCGGATGAGTCGAAACCCATCGTCACTTCTAGATGGCTGCTTGCAAGCTTTCAAGATCCCAGTGGCTACTCATGAATGGCTCCTTTTAAAACAGAGAACTGAGCTGGGAATTACACAGCTGTAAATCCCATCTCTGGTAGCATAGTGGCTAAGTCACTTGCCTGCTAACCAGACGGCTGGCGGTTCAAACCCACCAGCCACTCCTCGGAAGGAAGGTTGGGCAATCCTACTTCCGTAGTGATACTGCCTCAGAAACCCAAGGAGGGGTCGCTATGAGTCGGGGCCGACTCGATGGCACATAACAACACAACAACAACAACAAATCCCATCTAAGAACTGTACTTAATATCTCAACTTTCTTGTCCAGGTCACTTCGGTGTTTCTCCCTCTGTTGCTCACACCCCTTCACTAACACTAGTTTAACTGACCTCACTAAGCAAACAGATAGGTTATCAGACATACAAAAGGAAAGCAATAGAACTCTGTAATAAGAAAAGAGGCACCCTGGTGGTGCAATGGTTAAGCGCTCCACAGCTAACTGAACAGTCAACAGTTCAAACTCAGCAGCCACTTCACAGGAGAAAAGACCTGGCAATCTGCTTCCATAAAGATTATAGTGTAGGAAACCCTATGGGGCAGTTCTACTTTATCATACAGAGACACTGAGTCGGAATCTACTTGATGGCACATGACAACCGCAATAAGGAAAGAAGAAAACTATTTGAAAGCACCAGCAACCAAAACAGCAAATATTTTCCGGACAAAGTGATTTTTATCCTGCTGATGGCTAACTATTTCTGAAACATACATTCACATACTCTCTATGAGCTAGGATAAGGTGACTCAAATCTATGTGATTTACCACTGGCAATAAGAGACTGGGGCCACAAGCATCCTTCATCATCTGACGGGACCTCTTTCCCAGTAATCTTGGGAAGTAGTTCTATCAGGTTTAACAGGAAATTATCATGAAGTTATTATAGACCTGGAAATGAATCATCTTTACATTTATTTATGTCCTGCTAAAACAAGGTTCCACTTGAACTTTTCTAGTTAAAAAGAAAAAGGGGGAGGAGGTTCTTTTGAAAACATCTTCAGAGCTACTAATGATATTCTTGTTTAATAAAATATTTCATTTGAAAATATTCTGCCTTATTAAAAAATACATTCACCATTATAAAAAGAAATTAAAAATGGATAAAAATCTGATGCAGACCTCCCCCCAGGCCCACCCCTGCCACCACTTGTTCTCAATGTTGACATTTGAGTCTCAAGAGTTGTCATGTCATGCACATGGAATTCATTCTGAAAATCTCTGAAGCCTGGTTGGAACAACTGTTAGTGTTTATAAGGCACATGGTATGATGAACATTACATTTATTTTAGATTAATCTAGGGGCCAGCACTGTTGTTTTAAAAGTCTGAAGATGAAATTATGAATTTAAACCATTCGTGTTATTGGCAAAGTCTGCTGTTGTCTGTAGCAGATGCTGTCAGCTCTCCACCCAAAGCCTGTTGTTCTTTTCCTACCAAGAGCACCTGCGACTCTGCCAGAGGGTTTTTTTCAGGCCTGCAGGTAGCACAGGCTGGAACTGCTGGGGAGTTAACACCACTGGGAGCAACCTTCAGCCAAGAGCAGATGGGAGTTGGCAGACGAATATTCCAGCGTCCTCACACTTCAGTTAGGATAGCCCTGAGAAGGTCTACACTGACTCCTAACATTCCCCGGCTGGATTAAGCTTCAGTTGCCCATTCCACCATTTGTTACCTGCCTTCCCTTCTTTGTCTCACTTTCTCACTTTCCTAGTGTTTGTTAATTTCAACTCCTAAATAAAAAAATTTATACATTGCTTTAGGATCTGCTCCTGGGGTAACTCAGACTTAAGACCATAAATTCCCAACAGCTATTCCCTTCTTCCTATTAACATGACTTCAGTTTTGCTGAATTCCTTCTCTCCCCACCATGGCCATGTGCCTAAGGGTAGGCTGGCCCATTCCTACCCCAGCAAAGGGGTCTGATTGGTCTGAGTCAAACATGGTATCCCCATTTTCTAGGCATAAGCAAGTGGTTCAATTATGGCCAATGAGACATGATGGAAAGTCAGCTGGGGGAGCCAGTTTATTTTCAGTCACTGAATTTTGTGCTGTCCAGATGTGATGCTGGGACTATTACAGCCATATTACAACCATGAGGGGAGATAGTAGGAGAACAGAGCCATGAGCACCACCAAGAAGCAGAGTTGTTGTTGTTGTTATATGCCGTCGAGTCGGACCCGACTCATAGCGACCCCTCCTTGGGTTTCCGAGGCAGTATCACTACAGAAGTAGATTGCCCCATCTTCCTTCCGAGGAGTGGCTGGTGGGTTTGAACCGCCAGCCTTCTGGTTAACAGTCAAGAGTCTTAGCCACTATGCTACCAGAGCTCCCAGAAGCAGAGTTAGGGACCTAATTATGCCATACCTGGGGCAGTTATCTCACCTTTGGAATTCTTCTTGTTTAAAGCACTTGTGTCAGGATTTTCTGTTACTCCAGGCAGAAAGTATCTATTGATAAAATTTTTATGACTAGGAAAACTCCCACAATCTTTAGGACATCTGGCAGTTGGAAGAGACCACTGAAGCAAAAATCAAGAGACAAAGTTATACAGACATCAGGGCAAACAGATCAAGGGGAATGTGGAATCATGTTCACCATTAAAAACCATAAACAAAGCTGGAACGTATAAGCTCCAGAAAAGTAGAGGCACCAAGAGTGGAGAACCTACCAGCCTGTCTTCCTTTTTTCCTTCCTTCCTTCCTTTAACTATCATTTATTGAACACATACTCTATGCCAGGCACTTCCAGGCACTGCACATACAGTGAAGAACAGAGCAGACATGGCCACGACCCTTGAGGAGTTTTTATCCTAGGGAATCACTGACATGTTAGGGTCAGGAGTACATTGCAGAGCAAAAAGAAGAATGGTGGACCCCTGAATGGGCCCAGATAAAATTCTGTCAGGCAACAGGTTGCTATTTCTGCTGCTTTTCCCCACTCTTCATGGCTATTTCCACTCCAGGTCTCAAAGAGGCAAGAATGGCTCCAGACCCAAATACTAGTGATTAAGCTAGCCCTAAAGAAAAATATCTCCTCAGATGGCCACAGTGGAAACCCTTCCAACTGGCCAATATTTGATCAAGTAGACCTGTGGAAGACAAAGGCCACATCAATCTAAATAGAATATGAGATGGAGATGGTACTTGGCAAGTGATTTTTCCTCTCAGGTAAGCAATTACCTAAGTTATGGATGTCAAATAAGATTGTTCAAAAGCCTTCCTAGAAATAAGGCATTATAAGTCCGTGCTTAGCAGGAAAAAAATAACCACTATCACGTCCACCATGGTACATAAAAGAGAACAACCACTCAGATGCCACACATTTGCTGTAGCCTAACTGCAGGACAATTTGGAAGAAGGCAAGTCTTGACCACTCACTATTCCCATGGAAGAAATTATTTCATCACTAAGAGAACCGACCCACGATGTAAAATTACACTTGTTTCTTTTCTCAGGATCAAATTTATGTAATAAAAAAGTGTGAATCTTGAAGAGGCAAGTACCCATTCCTGAGTTTAGAGCTATGAATTGAAGCAGTTGACCCAAGCAAGTCTTAAATGTAAAGTGCAATGTTACTTAACTAGCTTAAATGTAGATTATGCTTTATTATTTATGAGCTTTTGAGACTTACTTAAAATGTTTTACTGAATGTTTATCATTTGTACATTAAATCTGGTAACACCTTTTTTCTGCACTGACTTACAGATGGCTGGGTTACCTATTGCTGTTCTGCTTTGCATATGCTCCGCTTTATTTTCAAACAAATCAAAAATGTTCACATACACACATTTATGCTCTCTTTTCATTGTAACAGGGCTGAAAATGATGCTACTAAAAATGTATGATTATTGTTAAAAAATATTGTGGGTTTTGTGTTCATCATAGAAGCATAGAGATAATTTTAATTAACATATTTGTTCATTCAACAAATATTCATTAAACATCCATTATGTGCTAGATAGTAGAACACTGAGCTGTAAACTAGATTTATGACTGCAAGTCTTGTTTGTAGAATTTCTTTTTCTATGATAGCCTATGATAAAGCCAGTTAACCATGAGTTATTTTAAAAAATTAAAGTTGCCAAGTTATTTCTGACTCATGGAAACTATGTGCGTCAGAGCAGAACTATGCGCCATAGCATTTTTAATGGCTGATTTTTCAGAAATAGATCACCAGGCCTTTCTTCTGCAGTACCTCAGCATAGACTCAAAGTGCCAACCTTTGGTCAGTAGCAAGTGCGTAACCATTTCACCACCCAGTGATCCTGAGTTATTAATACCAAGATCTAAATAATGAATCAATACCAAATAGAAGAACAAGGGTAGAAAAACAAAGGCTTTGATGAGTTATGAGAACCATGTTTTCTGTTCAAAAGCACTCGGGATAGAGCCATATTCAGATAATGAGATTCTTAGAATGGGAGATAGAAGATTTAAAAGGTCTGGGAGAGTATGATGACTCTGGAAAAATCTGAGACCAATAACCACCAACCTATGAAGAAAGTGATCTTAGTCAGTACTGGTTGGTGTGGGCAAATTTACATCTACAGAGGACTGTTTTGAGAACCCTAAGACCCATCATTAGTCCCAGTTGTTCTGAAAGGTATACCCTAGTAGCACTATAAAGCAGTAATTTCACCTATCTGAAAAATCATCACTTTATCACAAAAGGCCAACCACTTTGTAATCCTTGTTTTATTTTGTTTCCTATCAAGTTCAAGATGTCTTCCAATTCTGAATGTAGAATTCTAACACTGTATCACAAGAGATTTGAATTGGTTTCTTCTGCCATATCAAACTGTACTCCATGCCCTCTATTCATGACATAGTAGTCACTCATACTGCCTGAACATGCCAGTCCTCCAAGATGCAAAGAAAAGAATGTCACACTATCAAAACCAACAAGTTTCCAAAAGGGACACTTGAAGACAACAATAAATTCCAAATTAGAAAAACCCTCCATAAATGATCAAAGCTTAATTGGAGGAATAGGAAATGTTGTAGGCTGATGCACAGAGAGTGGTAGACTCCAAATGGCTAACGCTGATTCAATGGTATAGATTCAGAAATTTTGTTTTATCATTTTTCTCATAGCTGACTGGGCTCTGGAAACCAACTTAAACTAACTAATCTCAGTAGAGCCAGAAATGTGTATCAGAAGGTCAATGAATTATTTATCAGAAGGAATGCTCAAAATCCTTATGACACTAGTCACAAGAGACTTACAAAATGCATCAGGAGTTTTCTTGGTGACATTGGACTAAGAATAATGGAAATTTAAGTGTCTTAAAGAGACAGTCCCGACAGTGCAAAAGGCTGGTGATCTGATTCTATTCCAAGTCATCTAAATTCCCAGGCAGACAGGGGTTGTAGAGCTCTGAATGCAGCTGCACTTCTAAAGAATACAATTCTAACAGCCAGGAATGAGCACTGGAATAGAGTGAAGTTGATCCAGAGCCTAGTGGATAAAGCAATTAAAGGGTTAAAGATGGGAGCTATTTAGAATCCTTAGAGCTAAAATGCACAGGAAGATTTAAGATTTGGGCATACAGGAAGAAGAGTCTAGAGAGTCTCAAGATGCTGGGTTAGAGTCAGAGACCCCTTCTGGGGGCACTTATGAGCCTCATTCATGAATGGAGAGGGATCTGTCAAGGTCACTAAGTGAGTCAGAAACATGACAGAATACATAGGAATTCCATTGAATGGAAATTTTTGTACTCCTGCAAATGCCTGGATAAAAACTGACAGATTTACCTCTTGCTTTTCTGAACTCTATGAAAATTACTACTTTTTTCTTTGAACATATGAGTCCTATTAAACATTAGTGGAAAGACTGAATGACCTAAAAGGGGAAATTGACAAGTCATTTGATTAGCATTACTATACAACTCTACCAATAGGAGGAAATGGTTGGAGAGTTATTTAGTAGACCTTTTCTTATGAATATTGAAGAAAATGGATTAAGCCAAGTACAGCACAAAAGTCATTTCTGCTAGATGTTTTCTCTTTGCCCCTCAGTATCTACCCTCCAATTTCATCTACCCTGTTCTACAGGAAGCTGACTTTTACAGATACATCCACCAGGTTATGACCTCTTCTGGTTTCCACTTCTGTCGAACCAAAGAGGAACACTGCAGGAAGGAAGTTATTTCCAGTAATCAATACATGTCATATGGAAAACCAAACCAAACCAAACTCACTGCCGTCTAGCCAGATCCGACTCATAGCGACCCCTCCTTGGGTTTCCAAGGCAGTATCACTACTGAAGTAGATTGCCCAACCTTCCTTCCGAGGAGTGGCTGGTGGGTTTGAACCACTAGCAATCCAGTTAGCAATCAAATGCCTTAG
>NW_006921590.1:3843427-3847886 GCF_000298275.1 Orycteropus afer afer | reverse complement strand
GTAATGTTCCTTTACCAAAGCTACATCTCCTGTTGGGTAGCTGGCCCTCTCTTACAGTTACAGATTTCTTCAACGTCTGGTAAATTTTCCACTCCTCAGTATATATTATAAAGAGCTCTGCTGGCACTGTGGTTAAAGCATTGGGCTAATAACAAAAGAGTTGGTTGTTTAAACCTACCAGCTGTTCCTCGGGAGAAAGATGAGATAGTCAGCCTCTGTAAAGATTTACAGCCTTGGAAACCATATGGGAAAGTTCTACTCTGTCCAATAGGGTCAGTATGAGTCAGAATCAACTCAATGACAGTGCTTTGGGTTTGGTTCCATACATATTATACTGGTATTAACAAGGCTAGAGGTGCCTGTATTATTAGCCTTGGGATACTTCATTATACCTTTTGGCCTCTCTTAGTATTTCCTAAGCCTTTGTAAATTGGTTCTTCATTAAACTTTCTTCAATAACTTTTTCTAAGGAGCTTTGGTGGCACAGCACCTAAGGCATTTGACTGCTAACCAGAAGGCTGGTAGTTCAAACCCACCAGCCATCCCACAGAAGGAAGATGAGGCAATCTACTTCTGTAAAGATTTACTGCTTTAGAAACCCAATGAGAGTCACTATGAGTTGGAATTGACTCAATGGCAGTGGGTTTGTTGTTTTTTTGTTTTGTTTTTGGTTTAGTATGTCTGTGGTGGACATACTAAACCAAAAACAACAACAACAAATATATATATATATATATATATATATATATATATATTTTAACATAACAACAACATGTCTGTGGTGGACAATCAGCACAAGGTGGCCCTCCATGGTGTTTATGCCCTCCTGTAATCCCTACTTAATTACTTTTTCCATGATTGCATTACATTGTGTAAGGCTCTATATTGATGGCAGGTGCACTTATAAGTATAACATATATAGAATATTTGCATGTGGCTTGATATGAAGTATGTATAAGTTTTTTTAAAAAAAATTAGAGTATCATGAGCACCTATGTACTTACTACCGAGCTAAAAAATCTGAACATTACAAAAAGTTTTGACACTAAGTCCCTGAATACATATCTGAAATCTTATTTTCTTGCCTCCTCAACTAGTATCTGGCATTTTTCTGCTTTTAATACTTCCTTGATTTTTATTACAGTTTGTTGTTGTTGTTGTTATGTGCCATCAAGTCGGACCCGACTCATAGCGACCCCTTCTTGGGTTTCCAAGGCAGTATCACTACAGAAGTAGATTGCCCCATCTTCCTTCTGAGGAGTGGCTGGTGGGTTTGAACCGCCAGCTTTCTGGTTAGCAGTCAAGTGCCTTAGGCAATATGCTACCAGAGCTCCTTATTACAGTTTAGCATCTGTATAATATTACATTGTTTAGTTTTGCATGCTGGAGGTTTCAAGATAGATACATGTATTATTCCTCTGGAACTTGCATTTGTTTCCCAATAATATTATGAAATTCATTCTTGAGGTTGTATGTAGCTATATTTTATTCATTTTTTTATTTTTTATTGTGATTTGGGTGAAATTTTACAAAGATTTGTTTTACTTTAAATAGTACATGTATATTTTGTTTTGTGATACTTGATACATTCCCTGCAGTGTACCAGCTCTCTTCCCACTTCCTCCCTGTGGCCAGGGTACCCTTTCCCTACATCCTTCTTACTTATGCATTCCCACCTCTGTACTATTCTCCCTGGGCAAAGGCTGCCCTTCTTCTTTCTTCTTCTTCTTCTTCTTCTTCTTCTTCTTCTTCTTCTTCTTCTTCTTCTTCTTCTTCTTCTTCTTCTTCTTCTTCTTCTTTTTTTAATTGTTATAAAAAATACTATTGATTTAATTTTAAAGTACTTTTTTTTTTTGCACCATTTCCTCCCCTCCCCTCCCACAGCTGGTAACCAACAAAGAAATTTCCTTCCATATATAAACATTTCCTTGACTTTTTATAATAATGAACTAATATAATATTTGTCCTTCTGTGATTGACATATTTCATTCAGCATAATGTCCTCCAAGTTCATCCAAGTTATGTAGTGTTTTGCAGATTCTAGATTACTCTTTACTGTTGAGTAGTATTCCATTGTGTGTGTGTACCATAGTTTGATTATACATTTTTCTGTTGATGGGCACCTAGGTTGTTTCTATCTTTTGGCTATTGTAAATAGTGCTACAATGAACATGGGTGTGCATATATCTGTTCTTGTCCTGGTTCTCACTTCTTTAGGTTACATACTTAGTAAGGGAATTGCTGGGTCAAATGGTATTTCTATTTCCAAATTTTTAAGGAATCGCCATACTGCTTTCTACAGTGGTTGTATCATTTGACAGTTCCACCAGCAGTGTATGAGAGTCCCAATCTCTCCATATCCTCACCAGCATTTGTTATTTTCTGTCTTGTTGAACTTTAGTATCAGTGCTGGGGCCAGAGGTGTCTCATTGCTGTTGTTTTGATTTGCATCTCTCTAATGGCTAATGATCATGAACATTTCTTCAAGTGTTTGTTGGCCATCTGAAACTCCTCTTTGGCAAAGTGTCTATTCATGTCTTCTGCCCATTCTTTAATTGGATTATTTGTCTTTTTGTTGTTGAGGTATTGGAGTTTTCTATAAATTTTAGAGATAAGTCCATTGTCAGCTATGTTATTGCCAAATATTTTTCCCTAATCTGTAGGTTCTCTTTTTACTCTGCTGGAGAAGTCTTTTGAAGCACATAAAAGTTTCATTTTCAGAAGGTCCCATTGTCTAGTTTATCTTCTGCTATTTGTGCACTTTTGGTTATGCTTGACAGGCATAAATTATGCCATAAATTGTTGTTGTTGTTGTTGTTATGTGCCATTGAGTCAGACCCGACTCATAGCGACCCCTCCTTGGTTTCCAAGGCAGTATCGCTACAGAAATAGATTGTCCAACCTTCTTTATGAGGAGTGGCTGATGAGTTTGAACAACCAGCCTTCTGGTTAACAGTCAAGTGCCTTAGGTACTATACTACCAGAGCTCCCATGCCATAAATTAGGGCCCCTAAATTTCCCCCTTAGTTTTACCTTGAGAAACATTAAAGTTTTAGGTTTCACATTGAAGTTTTTAATCCACCTGGAGTTAGTATTTGTGTATGATGTGAGGTACAGATCTTGTTTTATTTTTCTGCAAATGGATATTCAGTTTTGCCAGCACCATAGGTTAAAGAGATCATCTTGGGATTTCCAGTAAGATGGAAAAATAGGTAGACAAGCTACATAGACCCTCTTCAACAAAGAAAAGAGAAACCAATTGACACAGATACAGAAGATAATTCTGGAGCCTTGAACTTTGAAAGGAAAGATACAGAAGTAGATTACACACCAACTAGTAGAAGAACCTGAATGGAAACATTGATTAAGGAGACAAATAGAGCTGCAGACTAACACCTATCCTGATGACATGGATAGTCTGAATATTTCCAAGTGGTGTTAGGACCTGAGAATTAACCTAAAAATTGGCACTCTTCACAAAAGACTGCATGGACAACTGCACAAGTAGCTGATGACTTAAAGAGGGAAATAGCAAAGAGACAAACTGAGCTGTCCAGAGGGCACAGCCATTTTGAATGATTACTAGTGGTGGCCATTTTGGGTATTTAAAATGACAGTATTCTCATTTAGATCCCAGGGACCTAAGAATAGGCTCTGTTTGCCAAGGACAGCATGGATATGGGGAGGCTGGCCACTGGAAAGAAGACAGATGGTGAGTGCATAAGTGTGGCCAGCTAGCAAACAGAGGAGCACAGTACCCTGCTTACTAAGATACATCTGAACAAAAGAAAGAAAACAAAATCTTGGGCAGATCACTCCAACAAACAATCACCAATTAAATATAAACACAAGAATGTCACAATGTCTCAGAGACAACAGACCATAACAGTCCACACAAAGAAGCAAAATAAAGCAGTAGAAACAAGGGACCAGGATACAGACCCAGAAAACATCCCTGAAGAAGAAACATTGGAACTAACTGATAAGGAATTCCAAAGAATTATATTTAGGTACCTTTAATAGATTGAGAGACAGATCATGGAAAACACTGACAAAATTGAGGAAAACACAGAGATAACCCTAGAACAATTTTGAAAGATAATATAAGAATGAAATGACAAAATAAATGAAAAATTAGAAATGATACAAAATCTATAGCCAGAAATCCAGATGATTACTATAAAATGTTCAGAAATAGATAACACATTGAACAGGCAAAGGAGGAAAACTGAATCAGTGGAAGCCAGAATTAGTAAGATTGAATACAAATACCTCAATACTTCTTTGGAAAGTAATCAATCAGAAAAAAATCAAAACAAAATGAAGTCTTCTGGTAAGATGGAGGAACAGGCAGACAAACAAGTGACACAGACCCTTTTCAACAAAGAAAAGAAAAACCAATTGACAGAGATACAGAAGATAATCCTGGAACCCTGAGCTTTGAAAGGAACTATACAGA
>NW_006921590.1:3840696-3841732 GCF_000298275.1 Orycteropus afer afer | reverse complement strand
AAAATACATTGACCCATTTCACTTTAGTTTTGTGTTTTTCACTGTACATAAATTATATTTCAATAAAATGCAGTAAAAAAAAAGATCAGCATAAATATTCAGGAAATAGTAAAACAATACCAATGAAGGAAGTGATAACATGATTCATAAACAAAATGAGCTTAGCAAAGAAAATTACATGGAACAAAGAAATTGACACCACAAAAAAGTACATAACAAAAATGACAGCAACTTCATATTTGCCGATGATTACATATCTGGCAAAGGATTTCTCTCCAAGCTTTATAGCAGAAGAGTGGATGACCAAACTATGGTAATCACACATAATGGAATGTTATGCAGCACTAAAGAATAATGTAGAGTCTGCAAAACACCACATAATATAGATGAACTTGGAGGACATTATATTGAGTGACATAAGTCAATCACATGACAAATATAGTATTAGTTCATTGCTGTGGAAGGTCAAGAAAAGGTTTATATGTGATGGGAAACTTTCTTTGTTGGTTGCTAGGGGTGGGAGGGGAGGGAAGGGAACACTGCAAAAAAAAAATGCATTGATCCATGTCACTTTAGTTTTGTGTAATTCACTGTACATAAATCATATTTCAATAAAATGCATTAAAAAAAGAAGACAAAAAATGAAATAAGCTGAAGGTTCACATGGGATACCTTCAAAAGGAATAACTTACATGTGATCTGAATTAGAAAACAGGAAGAGAAAAATAAAACCACAGAGAAAATTGTCAAAGGTTTGTTGGAGGAGAACTTCCCTGATATGATGAAAGAGGAGAGTATATCCATTCAAGAAGTCCAATGAACCTCAAACACGACAGACCCAAAAAGAGAATCACCAAGACATATCATCAGCAAACTCACCAAAACCAAAGACAAAGAAAGAATCCTGAAAGCAACATGGGAAAAACAAAAAGCTACCCACAAAAGGCAACCAATAAGACTAAGCTCTGATTGCTTATGCAGGAGAGAAGGCAATGGAATGGTACATATAAAACCCTGAAAGAAAAAAATTTCCAAC
>NW_006921590.1:3832887-3840196 GCF_000298275.1 Orycteropus afer afer | reverse complement strand
TTCAAGGTGGTATCACTATGGAAGTAGATTGCCCAATCTTCCTTCCAAGGAGAAGCTGGTGGGTTTGAACCACCAGCCTTCCGCTTAGCAGTCAAATGCCTTAGGCACTATGCCACGAGAGTTCCTGCTATAACATTAGAAATCAACAATAGGAAGATCAATGGAAAAAAAGCAAACACATGGAAACTGAATAATAACCTCTTTGAAAATGACTGGGTAATAGAAGAAATAAAAATGAAATAAAGAAATTTCTTGAATCAAACGAGAATGAAAACACAACAACATCTTTGGGACATAGCAAAAGCAGTGATCAGAGGCCAATTTATAGCAACAAATGCACACAGCAAAAAAGAAGAAAGAGCCAAAATCAACACCTTAATCCAACATCTCCAAATATTAGAAACAGAGCAGCAAAAAAAGTCTACAGTCATATGAAGAAAAATAAAATTTGATTTGGGATTTGAGCAGAAACCAATGAAACAGAAAATAGAATGACAATAGAAAAAAAATCAACAAGACTAGAAGTTGGTTTTTTGAAAAGATTAATAAAATTGACAAACAACTGGCAATTTTAACAAAGGAAAAGAGGGGCAGAATACAAATAACATGAACAAGAAACATCACAACAGAATCAATGAAAATTAAAAAGGTAATGTCAGGATACTATAAAGAATTATATTCCAACAAATTTGAAAATTTGGAGGAAATGGATAGATTTCTAGCAACATACTACTTACCTAAACTAACACAGACTGAGGTAGGAAAGCTGAACAGACCCATAACAAAAAAAGAAATTGAACAAGTCATAAAAAAAAAAAAATTACCAACAAAAAAACAGTCCTGGCCCAGATGGTTTCACTGGAGAATTCTACCAAACATTCAGAGAAGACCTGACACGGATCCTACTGAAACTATTCCAGAACATTGAAAACTGTGTAATCTTCCCACATTCATTCTATAAAGCAAGCTTAACCTTGATGCCAAAACCAGGCAATAACATCACTAAAAAGGAAAACTATAGAACAATATCCCTCATGAATATAGATACAAAAATCTTCAACAAAATTCTAGCCAACAGACTCTAACAGCATATATAAAAATAAAATAAAACCACACACACATTATGGCCAAGTGGAGTTCATATCAAGTATGCAAGGATGGTTCAACATTAGAGAAACAATCAACATCATCTATCACATAACTAAAACAAAGGAAAAGAACCACATGATCATATCAATTGATGCAGAAAAGGCATTTGATAAAATCCAACACCCATTCCTAATCAAAACTCTCAGCAAAATAGTAATAGAAAGGACATTCCTCAATGTAATAAAGGACATATATGCAAAACCAACAGACAACATTATTCTCAATAGAGAGAGACTGAAACCATTCCCTTGTGAACAGGAACCAGACAAGGATGCCCTCTATTACCACTTCTATTCAACATTGTATTGGAAGTCCTAGCCAGGGCAATAAAGCCAGAAAGGGACATCAAAGACATCCAAATTGGTAAGGAAGAAGTAAAACTATTGTTATTTGCTGATGATATGATCCTATACCTAGAAAACCCGAGAGATTCAGAAAAAAAAAAAACTACTGGAACTAAATGAGAGATTTAGCATAGTGACAGGATACAAGATCAACATACAAAACTCAGTTGGATTCCTCTACAGCAGCAAAAAGATTGCTGAAAAGGAAATGAGGAAATCAATACCATTTACAATAGCTACCAAAATAAATAAATAAATACTTGGGAATAAATCTCACCAGGACACAAAAGACCTGGAGAAAGAAAACTACAAATCACTACTTCAAGAAACCATAAGATATCTACATAATGGAAGAACATACCATGTTTGTGGATAGGTTTAACATTTAAATCTTTGATTCATCTGGAGTTACTTTTTGTGTATGGTGTGAACTACAGATCTTGTTTCATTTTTCTGCAAATGGATATCCAGTTTTGCCATCATCACTTGTTAAAGAAACCATCCCTGCCTTGTCCCTCCCCCACTCCCCTATGGTGCTTCCCAGGACCACCTCTCACATAAGCTACTTCCACATAAGCTACTTATACTCAAATCCTTGACCCAGTGTTTGCTTCTGGGGAAACACAACCCAAGACAGTGTAAACTCAAATAAGTTTGAACTAAGTCCTACCAGCTGATTAGTATTCCTGCACTTTTTACCACTTGTGTGGGAAAATGGTCATTCCAGGCTAACTTCAAACAACACTTGTATGCCTTTGTGTTGTTGTTGTTGTTATATGTCGAGTCAGACCTGACTCATAGTGACCACTCTTTGGGTTTCCGAGGCAGTATCACTACGGAAGTAGATTGTCCCATCTTCCTTCCGAGGAGTGGCTGGTGCGTTTGAACCACCAGCCTTCTGGTTAGCAGTCAAATGCCTTAGGCATTGCTTGTATGCCTTAGCAGATTTCAATCAGAATATAACACAGTGGAGTATTTATCTTGAGTAAAATGGTCTTGTGTCTGTGCTTGAGTGTCATTCTCTGTCACATCAGCATGACACACCAAGTGCTTAGCTTGCATAAGTGGTTCCCTCTCCTTAGGTAATACATTGTGGATCCAGCATTCTGCTCACTACAATTTTTAGCTCCATCAAGGGTAGCCCAGAGATTTTCAAACTGTGCTTCATTTGTTCTATTATGCACTCAATCCATCTTATCCATTTGAACTGGATTCACCAGGGACTGCAATTACCACTTTATTTTCTTTCTGTTTTCATTCTCTAGCCTGCCACTTCATTTTTAGTCTAAATTGTCATGTTGCTTCCTCATCCCCACACACCCTACACGTCTCACTCATCTTTCATTTACAATCCCACAGAGCTGAGCAACAATAATACCGTTCCTTCTCATAACACCAGAAGATTTCATTAGGCAATAATAGGTAATATTTACACAGTACTTTGTATGTGCCAGACACTGCTATAAGCACTTTATATGAATTAAGTTTTTCACTCTTCTCATCAAATTTTTGTAGTAGTAAATATTATTATGTCCATTTAATACGACTGAATGATTATTAATTATAATTGGTATGTTTTGAATTCTGCAGTACCTGAAGGCTAGAAACAGCCTTGAAAGGTCACTGAGGTGAATTTTCTTGATAAACAGAGATTTTTGCAAGCATGCCTAGGATAATTATAGACCCAAATCTTTAATTGCTGCAGTCCCTGGCCCTGGGCTTTGTCTCCCATCTATCGCACATCATCCTCCCTTACTCTAAACCTCCAGTCACAGTGGCTTCATTCTGTTCTCCAGTGTGACAAAGTTGCTTTAATTTCAGGGCTTTGATCAATGCTGTCCCCTCTGCCTTGCATTCTGTGACAGGTGAATAATTAATACCACCTTAAAGAGGTCTAGAGATGGAGCCCTGGAGAGATCGATAGATAAGGAGATATATAGTGTGGTGGTTATATTTGTGTGTCAACCTGGCTGGGCCTGGTTAAGTGGCTGGGCAACTGGTGGTAGTTATTCTCCATGATGAGACTGGCAATCAACTCCATGGTAGGATCTACCACAAGCAGCTGAGTAGTTGCTTTGGGTATGTGGTCTGCTTCCCGTATATAAGAAGCAGCTTTGGGAATGGTCTCTAGCTTGTGGCATGCTTGGACCCTGCATGTATCCATGTCATTGTTCAGCAGCCTGCCATGCTCTGCCAACCTTGGGACTTACAACGGACTTGAATTAATGGCCTGCCATGTGGTTTGGTAACATCGGGACTATGCCATTTTATTTGTCAACCTTGGACTTGTTACCCTCAACAGCCAGTAGCTGCCTAAATGAAGAGATGCTTCTAGCTTCAGTTGGCTGGGAGTAAGATGGAGAGCTGAAGACCAAGGTTAAGGGTCTTTCACTCAGCCCTAGAGCCTGGCACTTTGAACTCAGACTTCTAGCCTCCCGAACTGTAAGTGAATAAACTCCTGTTTGTTAAGGCCATCCTATTTGTGGTATATTCTTGTCAGAGTGGCACTATGTAACCAGAACAGATAGATATAGAAAGATAACCTGGTGGCACAGTGATTAAGTGGTTAAGTGCTTGGCTGTTAACTGAAAGAACAGTGATTTGAACCCACCACCTGCTCTGTGTGGGAAAGATCTAGAAGTCTGCTCCTATAAAGATTACAGCCTTGGAAACTCTATGGGGCACTTCTACTCTGGGTTGCTATGAATTAGAATCAACTCAAAAGTGACAGTTTTGGTTAAAGAAACAGTTTTGGTTAAAGAGGTCCACATTCTAATCCCCAGAACCTATGCATGTGCTACCTTAAAGGGACTCTGCAGACGTGATTAACTTAAGGATCTCAGGATAAAAAAACATATCCTGAATTATCCAGTGAACCCAATATAATCACAAAGATCCTTATAAGAGGGAAGCAGAAGGGTCAGAGTCAGAAAAGGAGATATGAAGACAGATGCAATGGTCAGAGTGAGGCCATTGCTAGAGGACACCCATAAACCAAGGAATGTGGGCATTGTTTAGAAGCTGGAAGAGGCAAAGAGATGGATTTTCCCCTAGAGCTTCCAGAAGGAAAGTAGTCACAGCAACCCATATTGGACTTTTAACCTCTAGAATGGAAAGATAGTACATTTATGTTGTTTTAAGCCACTAAGTTTTTGGTAACTTGTTACAGCAGCAAAAGGAAACTAGTACATTCTCTCTTCCCATCCATTCTGCTCTTTATTTTAACTTTCTTTGATCTTTCAGACTTTGATTCAACTACCGTTTCCTCAGGGAAGCTTACTACGCTCAATGATGAACTCACCAAAAAATCTCCCTGGTGCCTTTTCACAATATCCCACACATTTTCTTCATGACACTTATCACTGTTTCATTATTTGATTAATATATGTGCAACCCATCAGACCATAACTTCCATGAAGGCTGCTTCTTCTCATCTGTATATTCCTAGCACCTCACACAGTATTTGGAACATCATAAGCACTCAATAAATAGTTGTTTAAAGAATAATAAATTAATAAAGTAATTAATTAACATAGGATATGAAAGTGATTTGTTAATTCTAAGATGGCAAACAAATACTAGGTATAATTTTAATTGGTTAGGACTCCAAATGAAAATCAATGCTATATATAATAGGAATTCTAAAAGGCTATGAAGCATTATTTCTATATTCAAATGGCATCAAAATTTAAAGTCAGAAATCACTGCTGGTTAATGAAAGACTGGAGGTTTCCTCCACATTTCCTTCTGCTTCATTTTCATTCTTCTGTTTCTAAATCAAGTCATTTTCTTGTTTTTGCCAGCCTAGATCTATGAAAAATAGCATTGAAAGAAAGCTCATTCCAGAACTAATTTTATAACTTTATTGGTCAAAACAATCCCTGCTCTGCTATAGTAATAAAACCCAAAATCTCAGTGGTTTTTCCCTCTCCTCTCCTCTCCTCTCTTTCTCCACCCCTACCAAACTAAACTCACTGATGTTGAGTTGGATCTGACTCATAGTGATCCCTCCTTAGGTTTCCAAGGCAGCATCACTATGGAAGTAGATTGCCCAACCTTCCTTCCAAGGAGTGGCTGGTGGGTTTGAACCACCAGCCTTCTGGTTAGCAGTGAAATGCCTTAGGCACTATGTCACCCGAGCCCCCCCCCCCCCCCCGACACACACACACAAATTCTTATTCTTGCAAAACCTGAGCAGGGTCAGCAGAGTTGCCTCCCATTTAGTGATTCAAGAATTCAAATTTATCATGTGATGCTACAATTTCAATTTCTGGCTTCCAAGGGTTTGGTATCAGGACAAAATATTAAGAACTCACAATCCTTAACTGCTCTGGTCTAGAAGTGAACACATAACAAGCCATTGGCCAGAATTTATCACACAGGCCCAACACAACTCCAACAGAGGCTGGAAAATATAAGCGAGTACATGGAATATTTGGTGAGCACCATTGTCCAGTACATAACAGCTATAAACTTTGCTTTTGGTGAGGATGCTTATAAGCTATAAGCAAACTGAAATATTTCTCAACTATATTTTAATGCACTTAGGAGGTTCCAAGCCCTGGTGATACAGTGATTAAGCACTCAGCTGCTAACTGAAAAGTCAGCAGTTTGAACCCACCAGCTGATTCTGAAAAGATTTACAGCCTTGGAAACCATATGGGGCAATTCTACTATGTCCTTTAGGGCTGTTATGAATTGGAACAGACTTGACAGCAACAGGGATTTTGTTTGTTTGTTTCCTGTTTGTTTGTTTTTTTTTTTTTTAAGCAGTACAGTTGTTTATTTCTTAAGAGAATTTTGTTAACGTGAGTAATCACTTCAAATGTCTGTCCTTTAATATAGATAGACCTGTTTATATTGGCTTTTCTTCAAGTAATATATTCAGTGTTGTGCTAGAGTGGCTCACATCAGCTCATGAAGACAATTGTACACATCTTTTTCCAACTCCCAAGTTTGTGTGTGACATCAATCACAAAGGTAGCCTGAAATTGGCCATAGTCAGAGGGTTTATAACATGAAAATCAGCAAATGCTACAAAACATGGATTTTTCTGTTTTTCAAAGAGCTAGTTAACATTACTGTATATGCCCATTAGTTTAAGTGGCTGTTTATTGCTAGAAATCAGATTGTAACATAGTATTAAAATTATTGAGTTCTGAAGCTATAAATTCAAATTATCTCTGTGCCATTGTGCCTGTACACACACATATAATTAATTTGGTCCAATTAATTATAGCTCCACAAGAAATCATTCCAAAACTAGCATATGTCTAGAAGTGGGATGTGGTAAAAAGCTATAGAAGAAAGGTCTATGAAACCAAAGCTCTATGCCATATTCTGCCCCTAATCATTTATGTGAATTTAGGCAAATCACTTCAGGAGCCCTGGTGGTGCAACAGTTAAGCCCTGGGCTGCTAACTGAAAGGTTGGCAGTTTGAACCAACCCAGCGGCTCCACAGGATAAAGACCTGGAGTTCTGCTCCGATGAAGATTACAGCCAAGAAAACTCTATAGGGCAGTTCTATCACATGGGGTCACTATAAATTGGAATCAGTTTGATGACACTTAACAACAAAAACAAGGCAAATAAATAATTTTTAATCTCTCTCAATTTAATCTCTCTCTTCAAATGTAAAATAAGCACCTATTATTCTACAAGGCTTTCTCCTGTTGTAATATTTAGGATACAAGTTCCAGGTGGAGTCAAGGTGATCCTCACACTCTGCATTAAGATGGCAGTTACCTAAAAAAAGTATTTAAAGGAGAGTTCCGGCAAGATGGCAGATTAGGCAGAAAGACTGCACAAACCCTCT
>NW_006921590.1:3820515-3827067 GCF_000298275.1 Orycteropus afer afer | reverse complement strand
CTCTGTCCAGATTCCTGGGCCTTTTAATCCCCTTTCTCCCACTCTCCTGCCCTGCTGCTTTGGGCATGCCTGGGTTCTTTCTCCTCATACTCATAGCAGCTGGTTGTAGGTGCTGGCAAGCCCCAAGTCCAAGGTTCAGAAGTCAGGCTGGGGGCTTCTCCTGACTCATATAACTGCAGAATGTGATGAATTCAAGTTCAGCAGGTAATACAGCAGGCTACTGGCTGTAGAGTCTGATGAATTCAAGACTGGCAGGTAAAATGGCAGGCTTACAGGTTGCAGAGGCAACAATCCCAAGATAGATAGGCAATATGGAAGGCCACTGGATCAAGTCCAAAGAATCAGAGGTCAGATTGTAACAAGCCAGATGCAGGATCCAGATCTAATAAAAACCCTAGGTACTAGGGAGATGTAAATCAAAACAACAATAAGGTATCATCTCATCCCAGCATTAATAGCAAAGTACAAAAAAAAAAAAAAAATGCTTGTGAAGGTATGGTGACATTCAACCCTCACATACTGCTAGTAGGATGGTAAAATTATGCAATCACTGTGGAAAAGAGTATGGCACTTCCTTAAAAAGTTAGAAATAGAAATACCATATGATCCATCAATCCCACTACTAGGTATATATCCCACAGAAATAAGAGCCATGACACAAACAGATACATACATACCCATGTTCATAGCAGCATTATTCACAATGACAAAAAAGTGAAAACAACCTAAGTGCCCATCATCAGATGAATGGATAAACAAACTATAGAATATACACAAACAATGTATACACACACAATGGAACACTACACAGTGTCAAAGAATAACAATGAATCTGCC
Organism: Orycteropus afer afer; assembly: GCF_000298275.1. Classification (NCBI taxonomy): domain Eukaryota; kingdom Metazoa; phylum Chordata; class Mammalia; order Tubulidentata; family Orycteropodidae; genus Orycteropus; species Orycteropus afer. The sequence goes on along the minus strand of NW_006921590.1, from coordinate 3,826,230 downwards.
AAATACCTCATAACATGGATTTACCTAGAGAATATTATGTTGAGTGAAATTAGTTAATCACAAAGGACAAATACTCTATGAGACCACTAATGTAAAAAGTCAAGAAAAGATTTACTTACAGGAAAAAATAAATAAACAAACAAACATTATTTGATGCTTACCAGTGGCAGGAAAGCAGGGGAAAGAAAAGCTGGTGACAACTGACCAACCAGCGGCAGCATCCAGGTAAAGTGAGGGTGGAGAGGTTTTGAACAGCTAAGGGAGACAAAGTTGTCTGTCAGTTTGTCCCACTGTGGTGGTTTGTGTGTTGCTGTAAGGCTTGAGGCTGTGCCACTGGTCTTTCAAATGCCAGCAGGATTGCACATGGTGCACAGGTATCAACACAGCTTACAGACTGAGACAGACTAGGAAGAAGGAAGAGGCTATCCACTTCTCAAAGAATTGGCCAGGGAAAATGTTATGAATACCAGAGAAACACTGTCTGCTACGTTACTGTGCAAATTTATGAATAGCCCAAAAACATTGTCCAATAAAGTCCAGGTGGATGAGCCACTAAGGTCAGAAAGCTCTTGAAGTATGACTGGGAAAGAGCTGCATCATCAGAATAAATCCAACCTTCCTGATAAGGATAAAGTAAAGCTTTAGAGACCTCCATTTGCTGACATGGCATGACTCAAATTGAGGAGAAACAGCTGCAAATATCCATTAATAATCAGAACTTGGAATGTATAAAGTATGAATCTTGGAAAATTGTTAAGTTGTCAAAAATCAAATGAAATGCATAAAGATTGATATCCTAGGTATTAGTGAGCTGAAATGGACTGGTTTTGGCCATTTTGAATCAGATGACCATATGATCTACTATGCTGGGAATGACAATTTGAAAAGGAATGGTGTGGCATTCATTATCACAAAGGATGTTTCAAGATCTATCCTGAAGTACAGTGCTGTCAGTGATAGGATAATATCCATATACCTACAAGTAAGACCAGTTAATACTACTATTATTCAAATTAATGCATAAACCACAAAAGCCAAAGATGAGGATATTGAAGATTTTTATCACCTTCTGCTGTCTGAAATTGACCAAACATGCAATCAAGATGTGTTAATTATCACTGGTGACTAGAAGGCAAAAGTTGGAAACAAAGAAGAATCCCTGGTAGTTGGAAAATTTGGCCTTGGTGACAGAAATAATGCTAGAGATTGCATGACAGAATTTTACAAGACCAATGACTTATTCACTGCAAATGCCTTTTTTTTTTTTTAACAACATAACCGGTGGCTATACATGTGGACTTCACCAGATAGAGTACACAGGAATCAGATTGACTACATCTGTGGCAAGAGGCAATGGAAAAGCTGATATCTTCAGCCAAAACAAGGCCAGGAGCTGATTGTGAAACAGACCATCAATTCCTCATATGCAAGTTCAACTTGAAGTTGAAGACAATTAAAACAAGTCCACAAGAGCCAAAATTTGACCTTGAACATATCTTTCCTGAATTTGGAGACCATCTAAAGAATAAATTTGATGCTTTGGACACCAGTGACCAAAAACCAGAAGAATTGTATGATGACATCAAGAACATCATCCATGAAGAAAGCAAGAGGTCATTAAAAAGATGAGAAAAGAAGAAAGACCAAAATGGATGTCAGGAAAGACTCTGAAACTTGCCCTTGAGGGGAGAGTAGCTAAAACAAATGGAAGAAATGACAAGTAAAAAGAGCTGAATAGAAGATTTCAAAGAGCTGCTCGAGCAGACAAAGCCAATTACTATAATGAAATGTGCAAAGACCTGGAGTTAGAAAACCAAAAGGGAAGAACATGCTCAGCATTTCTCAAGCTGAAAGAACTGAGGAAAAATTTTAAGCCTCAAATTGCAATGTTGAAATATTCTATGGGCAAAATATTAAATAATGCAGGAAGCATTAAAAGATGGCAAGAATACACAGAGTCACTGTACCAAAAAGACCTGGTAGATCTTCATCCATTTCAGGAGGTGGCATATGTTCAAGAACCAATGGTACTTAAGGAAGAAGTCAAAGCTTCACTGAAGGAATTGGTGAAGAACAAGGCTCCAGGAATTGATGGCATACCCATTGAGATGTTTCAACAAATGGATGCCCCACTGGAGGCACTCAATCAGTTATGCCAAGAGATTTAGAGGACAGCTACCTGGCCAACTGACTGGAAGAGATTCATATCTGTACCCATTCCAAAGAAAGGTGACCCCACAGAATGTGAAAATTATCAAACAATATCATTAATGTGACACGCAAGTAAACTCTTACTGAAGATAGTTCAAAAATGGTTGCTGCAGTATATTGACAGGAACTTCCAGAAATGCAAGCTGGATTCAGAAGAGGATGTGGAACCCCACAAGAGGAAGACAGAGTCACTGTCAGTAACCCAAGGCCTATTCCTGCAAGGCCAGACATGCTGCCTCCCTCCAGCCCTTTCACCAACTGTTCCTCCCAAAGCACCCACCACCTCTCTTCTGGGTTCGATAATTCGCTGCAGTAGCCACACATAACTCACAGATTATGGCATTTATTAGGGAAGCACCAGGCTACAATTCAAGTCCAGGAACAATGTTCAGCCTCTCTTCCAGCCCAGTCTCTCACCCAACAGTCTCTCTCAGTCTCTCTCCCAGCAATGCATGTCTCTTGGTGTCTCTTTCTCAGCAGCATGTCTCTCTCTCACCAGTGCATGTCTCTCAGTGTTTCTTTCTCAGCAGCACATGTCTCTCAGTGTTTCTTTCTCAGCAACACGTCTTCCTCAGCCAGAGGTCAGAGAGGCCTCCTTTTGAGCCTGGCTGAGTGGTCAAACTAGCCAATCATAACATCAGAATTCTAAGCACCTGAGAGAGATCGAACTTCCTGGAACATTGTTTTGTGCCACTCCCAACAGAAATATCCCAGGCGGATAACTTTTACAATCAGGAGTTCCTCAGTTGCTCACAGCAAATTCCACCACGGAGTTTACAAAGACTTATGGCTAGAAAAGCCATACCAGGTAATTTACTACAGTGCAGGGCTCAAGCACAGCAAGGATCATGGAAATGGCACGGGACCTGGCATTGTTTCATTCTGCTGTGCGTAGGGTCACTATGAGTCGGAGACAACTCTACAGCACCTAACAACAACAACAACAACAGTGGTAGGAGGGGTAGGGTGGGTAAATCACTAACTAGAGGTAAACACATATTAACTTAGGTTAATATGAAAGGAAAGACAATATATAATAAGGAGGAGATCAGCCCAAAATGATAAGGCAAAGGAAGACACTAGGAGAAGGACAAGAGTTAAAAGCAATGATGATACCTAATATTACACAAAAAATCCTGCAATAGTAATAATAATCTGCAAGTGGATACATAGATAGATACACAAGCTGAACAGAGTAGGAAAGCAAATGGGTCTACACCCATGCATAGATACAGGTTTGACAGAGGATAGTTCTATGTATGTATTTATATGTGCTGCAAACATGTTCATGAATATAGTAGAACATACAGAAGGCAAAATTATGAAAATTTCTTAACCATAATCAAACACCTTGAGGGAAGGAGTTGCTGAGACTGGGGGCTCAAGACCATAGTCTCGGGGAACATCAAGGTCCACTGGCACAACATAGTCAACAAAGATAACATTCTACTTCCTAGTAGTTGGTGAGTAGCAACTGAAGTCTAAAGCTTATGAGTGGCCGTTTAAGGTACAACTATTGGTCTTTCCTTGTTTGGAGCAAAGAGGAGTGAAGAAAATAAAAAATGCATGGAAACAATTAGTTTAAAGGACTAATGGACCACACAAACATCAGCCTCCATGATCCTGAAACCAGAAGAACTAAAAGTCTCTGATCCTGTTCTGAAAGGGGTCACAAATGGAGGTCCTAGATAGAGTGAAAGGAAATTGTGGAACAAAACTCAAAATAATATAAAAAATACCAGGCTTACTTGTCTGGTAGAAACTGATGGAACACCCAAGACTATGGCCTTTAGACATCCTTCAGGCCTAGAACCAAACTCATCCCTGTGGCTCAACTTTCTGCTAAACAATAGCCAGGCCTATAAGGTAAACAATAACACCAAGGAGGTATGCACTCCTTAGTATCTTACAAGCAACCATACAAGATCAAAAGGGCATCATTTGATCAGAAGCAATAGGAAAGAAAGACAAATAGAAATGGTCAGTACAGGAAACAAGGAGATGAGTACTGTTACATTTTGGGGATTGCAATCAATGTCATGAATAAAAATATGTATACATTGCTGAATGGGAAACCAACTAGCTATGTAAACTTTCACCCAAATCATAATAAAAACAAAAAGAATACCTTTTATTATTATCTCTCATGTTTCTATAGGTTGACTAGGTTTAGCTGGGTGTGTCTTACTTGAGATATATTATGAATTGACTTGTTCCCCTAAAAATATGTGTCAACTTTGCTGGGCCATGCATGATTCTCAGTGATATGACAGTCATGTAATAATGTAATCAGCCAATCTGTTGCAAGGGAATTAGAGTGGGATACAATACACTTACTCAGGTCACAGTTCCAATCTGATATAAGGAGAGTTTCCCTGGGGTGTGGCCTGCATCACCTTTTATCTTTGCAAGAGATAAAATGAGGGAAAAGTAAGCAGAGAAGGAGAACATGACTACCACTGAGAAAGAAGAGCCAGGAACAGGACACATCCTTTGGGAATGGGATCCCTGCATTGAGAACCTCCTAGACTCAAAGCAAGATACACTGAGATTTCCAAGGAGCACTGGGCCCAAAGATGTTGAAAGGAGACGAGGACCTTCTTCCAGAGCTGACAGAGAGAGTAAGCCAGAGCTCTGAATTTGGACTTCTAGCCACCTAAACTGTGAACAAATAAATTTCTCTTTGTTAAAGCCATCCACCTGTGGTATTTCTGTTATAGCAGCACTAGAGAACTAAGAAAGGGTGCCTCATGAAATTACAATGAGATGTCAGCTGGGGCTGTAGTCATCTAAAGGCTCAACTGAGTTGGAGCTCCAACATGGCTCCCTTGTATGACTGGCAGTTAACTCTGGCCTTTGGCTGAAAGTTCTGTGATGCCAGAGCATTTACATGTGGTTTCTCCTTGTGGCTCTGGCTTCTCACAGCATGGCAAAGAAAACATCCCAAGAAACCAAGATCGAAGGATAAGGTTCTAATGACCTAGCTTTGCAAGTCTCAGGACATCACTTGTGCTGTACTTTATAGGTCAAGCAATTGGCTAAGGGCCACCTAAATTTAAAACCAAAAACCAGTTGCTATCTAGTTACCTCCAACTCATAGTGACTCCATTATTTCAGTATAGACACAATGACTCCATGGAGTTTTCGGTGACTCATTTTTCAGACATAGATCACCAGGCCTTTCTTCCACGGTACCTTTGAGAACTCAAACCTCCAACCTTTTGGTTAGCAGCCAAGCATGCAAACTTTTTGCAGTACTCAGGAGCTTCTACCTAAATTTAAAGGGAGAGAAATTAGACTATGACTTACTGAGGGAGTGAAAAGGTGATACTGCAAAAGAGTATGTGAGATAGAAGATATACCTGTAGCCACCTTGTTGTTGTTGTTGTTATGTGCCGTCGAGTCGACCCCGACTCATAGCGACCCCTCCTTGGGTTTCCAAGGCAGTATCACTACGGAAGTAGGATTGCCCAACCTTCCTTCCGAGGAGTGGCTAGTGGGTTT
>NW_006921590.1:3817850-3820415 GCF_000298275.1 Orycteropus afer afer | reverse complement strand
CTTCCTTCCGAGGAGTGGCTAGTGGGTTTGAACCGCCAGCCTTCTGGTTAGCAGTCAAGTGCTTTAGCCACTATGCTACCAGAGCTCCCCACCACCTTAGGACAATGCAAAATGCCACAGCTTTCTAAAAGCAATAAAACCAAACCCACTGCCACTGAATCAATTCTGTCTCATAGCAACTCCCATAGGGTTTCCAAGGATGTGAATCTTTGCAGAGGTAGATTGCTTCATCTTCCTTCTGAGGAGCAGCTGGTTTGAACAGCTGCCCTTGTGGTCAGCAGACACATGGTTTACCCACTGCACTACTGGAGTACCTTACAGCCTTCTGAAAACCAAACTCACTGTTGTTGCGTGGATTTCAACTCATAGCAACCCCTCCTTGGGTTTCCGAGGCAGTATCACTACTGAAATAGATTGGCCCATGTTCCTTCTGAAGAGTAACTGGGGGGTTTGAACTGCCAGCCTTCTGGCTTGCAGTCAAATGCCTTAGGCACTATGCCACCAGAGCTACATACAGCTTTCTAACGTACCTTTTATTTGCTTATTTTTATCTAATGAACTCTAGTTGTCAGGCTAGAGAAAACGCTTAGAGAAAAAAATCACATTTTAAATATCTGTTAGACTATTTGGAAAGCCAGGACCAACTCAGTGTTTCTACCATTGGGCTCCCATTTTAACAGATATTTTAAGCAGAGGTGTTAATTGCAGCACAAAAGATCCATTAAGGGTCTCACTGATTCCTCTCAGGTTAGGATAAAAATTTAAATTGTAGTCCAATGCATTTCCTCTTTGCTCTCAACCTAGCAGATAGTAACGTTAATATTTCTCATGTCATTTTTCCTCCGTGATTTTTTTTATAACCACTAGGCTGTCAAAGTAATTGGGAAACATTTTCTAAGAATTGAGAGATTACGTTGGTCCAAGGAGACTGTGAAAGCATAATTTAATGTCTTGATATGAACTGTGGTTTCTTAAAGTAAAATGATACCTAATGAAATTGGATCAATTTCATTTGATTGTGAAGGTAATTCATTTATTTAACATTTACTACATATCAAGATCACTTCTAGGCTCTGGGATATAGTGTAAGTTACCCTCTTGGACATTTAAGTTATGAAAAGACTCTTAAGAGTCCTAGACTAACTGTAAAATTAATGAATATACTGGTATATTGGAGCACTTTATACTCATTAAAATCATTTTTATAAGGAATAGTAACAGAGGAAATGCTTGCATTATAAAGCTAAGCAAATGTGGTAACAGTGCTATGGTAATTAAGGCTGTGTGTCAACTTGGCTGGGACATGGTTTTGCAACTGGATGTAGTTACTCACCATAATGAGATTGTAATTATCTCCAAGGTGGAATCTGCTGTAAATACCTAATTAGTTGAAGGGGAGTTCCCTTTGGGGTGTTGCTTATTTCCCATATATATGGAGAAGCTTTGAGGAAGATCTCCAGCTTTTTGGCATGTCTAGGTCCTGCATTTGGATGAGTCTTCATCTCTAATTCCTGGATTTGAACCAGTGACCTGCCTTGTTGCCTACTGATCTTGGAATTGTGCCATTTTACCCCCAACCTTGGATTCATCAGCCTCAGCAGCCAGCAGCTGTCTGAGTTAGGAGATACCTCAGTTCCAGAGGGCCTGGAACAAGAGGCAGAACTGAAGTCCAAGGTCAAGAGGCCTTCACTCAGCCCCTAGAGCCAGCCGTCTGAATTTGGACATCTAGCCTCCTAACTGTAAAATAAATTCATGTTTGTTAAAGCCATCTACTTGTGGAATTTCTGTTACAGCAGCACTGGAGAACTGAGACAAGTGCTAATGGCCTACCTAGTATCCAACCTTCCCTTTTAAAAAAAAAAAATAGAATCCAAATTTTATTCAAGAAGTCAATGTATTCATGTAAAATATGGCATTTCCCAGACTCCTTTGTAACTAGCTGTGTCCTTGTGCTGAATTGCCACATTAAAAAATAAGCAGATGTGGTGTGGGCACTTCCTGGAAAGCCCTTTTTGCTCCTTGCCTTTTCTCTTTTTCCCATATGGCAAAAAAGATATGTCATAAGATATGATAGCTGGCATGGGAGAACAGAAGGGCTGTGTATGCACAGGGAGACAGCTCCAGGGGCAGGAGTGCATGGGAGGGAAGGACACAGAGAAGAGATAACTATGGGGAGGAATTAATTGGGAGGGAAGCTGTTGCATTGTGAAAAATTGCAGTCAATGTCATGAGACGAAGTGTATGTGAGCTTCTGTAGGGAAAGTGAATTTGCTCTGTAAACTTTCACCCAAATCACAATAAGAATTTTTTAAAAAAGATATGATAGCTGAAAAAGTTCTGATACCAGGTAGTGGTGATGGATGTAAATGTACTGAATGCTATTCAATAGTATACTCTAAAATGGTTTAAATTGTAAATTTTGTGTTATGAATAGTTCCCACAGTTAGAAAAAAAAAAAAAAAAAAAAGAGGGGAAAAAAGGTATGATAGCTGAGGCACTAGCAGCCTTCTTGAGACCCTGAAGATGAAAACTGCATATTAGGGATGGTAGAACAGAAAGGCCTGG
>NW_006921590.1:3812346-3817750 GCF_000298275.1 Orycteropus afer afer | reverse complement strand
TTCTTGAGACCCTGAAGATGAAAACTGCATATTAGGGATGGTAGAACAGAAAGGCCTGGGTCCCAGCTGGCATTTAGCCTCATCCAGTCCTGCATGGCCTATACTTCTCATTTGTTTTAAAATAGGGGAATAAAACTGCCTATGATTAAACTACAATTATTTTTGGTTTTTGGTTATATACAACAAAACTAACCCTAAGTGATGTAATGAAAGAGAATCAAATTTGAAGTTGTTATATGTATAACTATTACATGTATGATGATAGCAAATACAAGGGATGATAGGGAACTTGGTTATCTTTGGGAGGGAGAGTACAGCTAATTTGTATTTTCTTCATTATTCTTCACTACATTTATAATCTAAAAAAGAAATATTAAATTAAAAAAACAACTTTTTTCTTGGTATTTTAACCTACTTCAAAGGTCTTTCTTCCACATTATTTTTATTTAAAAGAGTGTGCTCACCAGTCCCTCCATTCTGCATTATTCCCAGGAGATGACTGATTATGTATGGAGTCATTGTGGCTTGAATGCAGGGTGACTGCATATGTGTAATACCTGGCTTCCAGCTCAGATGTTAGATCCAAGTGACACGGTTTGCAGTCAACAGTTTTTTTTTTACCACATAAGGTCTCTAGGCCTCGATCCTAGAGTGATATGGTTGGGGATACAAGAGATTAGAATGGCCAATGTGAGGCTCCTTGAGCAGCATCTCACCACAGGTAGACTGCGAATGACAAGGAACAGATGGAAGCAATAGAGAGCCTGGCCACTCCTCACATTTGTAACCTCACATAGATCCTTTGCACAGCTTAAAAAAAAAACCAACCAAACTCACTGCCATCAACTCAGTCCTGACTCATAGTGATCTCCTTTGGGTTTCCCAGGTGGTAAATCTTTATGGAAGTAGATTGCCCTATCTTTCTTCTGCATTGTTCTGCTTAGTGGTAGGGATAATAGTATGAGCAAGCTGAGCTGAGCCCTTATTTTCTTGATCAATTTCACTGGTGGACCAGACTTTAAGGTGTGGTCTACCTTGGGAAAAACTCAGACCTCAATTGCCTTTTGTTCTCAACTTCAGTCTCCACTTCTCATCTGAGTTTGAAAAAGAAAGCTTTTCTCTTCATGCTTTGCTTGGCCAATTGACAATTTCTGAGGCTTTGTTTGCCAACCATGCTTGGAAAGCAAAACATGTTCAAATATAAGTTTTGTTTTTTTTTCTTTTGAATGATCTCTCTCCACACACTTCTTTTCCACCATATATGGGGTTTATCATTCCCTTTGAGAACACAATATGTTACAATATCCAGACATCAGGGATTTTTAAAAAAGGAAGTCAAAGTGAATATTTATAAAAGGATGTTTCTGTCACTGCATATGCAGGGACATGAATAAATCTGGATGGCAGGAAGAACACATTCCTTAATCCTCCCATCTCCTTCTATCATATTTTTCAACATCACTGTCCTCTGTGCCTTCAGAAGACTTGCTATCTTCAAACAGTTTCAATCACAGTACAAGTGACTGTCTGTTCAGCCTCTGTTCTTTTATTATTTGCTACCCTGGCAAGGTCTCTGTCCATGTGACCTTGCATCAAGGTTCCCATTTTCTTCCTTCCAGACATCCCAGTTGTCATCACACCATACTCAGCTGGGAAGGATGTCCAGCATCATCTTCTTATTCTCTTCTCAGAGATGCTCAACAAAGCATTGAATTGACCCACTATATTCTCTGCTTGAGGATGAGGATGGACTCTCTGTGATGGGACCAAATGGCACTGGTTTAAAGCTGATGGAGTCCATGTAGTGCATTTTTGCTTGAGGAAATTATAATGCAAATCCTTTCAACGAAATGATTTAATGATGAGACCATTTAGGTTACTTTTCTATTCTAAGACAGCTAAAGAGAGTAAACAAGCTTGAGAATGTTTCCAAAATTGAAAAAAAAACAGATTGCCATTCATTATATGGATTATTTTCCATTAGAAGTAGGAGCTAAACCCTGTCCAATTAGAGTGAATTATAAAGATTAGGATAAAGAGAGCACTCTACTGATATACACATTACAAATTGTGTTGTACCCTTTGCTGTTTAAGCCCATCTGGTGGCATAGTGCCTAAGGCATTTGACTGCTAACCAGAAGGCTGGTGGTTCAAACCCACTAGCCACTCCTCGGAAGGAAGGTTGGCAATCTACTTCTGTAGTGACACTGCCTCAGAAACCCAAGGAAGGGTTGCTATGATTTGGGTCTGACTCAGCGGCAGTACGTTGCATTTTATCTTTGCTCTTAAATGTGCAAACACCTATATATGTAAGAGATTATCTATGTAAAACTCTTTGCATAATGCTTAATATTTACAAAATAATAATTGAGACTTCATTTATTCCTTCCTTTATCCTCATCAATTAAGTTTGAAAATGTCAATTAAAGTAGGCTTTTAGTCCCTCCTAGTCTCTCACACCCTCTTCTCAGTCAAAACCAAAATCTCATTTTCCTTCTACATCTTCTGGATTTGTCCTTTCTGAGCTCTGATGGCGTAGTGCCTAAGGTATTTGACTGCTAACCAGAAGGCTGGCGGTTCAAACCCACCAGCCACTCTTTGGAAGGAAGGTTGGGCAATCTACTTCTGTAGTGATATCACCTTGGAAACCTAAAGAAGGGTCTCTATGAGTCAGATTCAACTTGATGGCAGTGTGTTGCATTGCATTTGCAGTAAAGAAAATGCAATAGAATATGTTTGTGACCTTTCACAATATCAAAATTTAAATAAATATGTATCACAAAATACCACAAAGTTCAAAGAGATATATTTGGAAAAAATATTTGAAACATATTTAAGTACAGCATGAATTAGTATCAAAATTATACAAAGAATTCCTACAAGTCATGAAGAAAAAGATAAATCACAATGTAGAAAAAACAGACAAAAACAGATACACAAATGACAAAGGAAAGACAGTAAATCTGACTTCTAAGTGTGAAATTGCAAATTATAATCAATTAAAACATTATCTATTGTATTGATAAAAATTTTAAAACAATATGGAATATCAGCAAGAATAGAAGAAAAAAGAACAGCTGGTAGAACTGAAATCAACACAGAGGCCAATTCAGAAATATTTATTAATAACACAACAAAAAATACATACCCTCCGTGAGTCAGTAATTCCATTTCTCACTAACAGCCATAGTTTCTGGGCCAAAAGAGACATCTTTATATTGTCAAAACTATCACCAAGGCTATTGACATATTCTACCTTACTTTTCATTAGCTGTTAAATAAAATTCCCAATTTATTAGCCACCATCTACAAAATTTTGTAGGCAGGCAAAATTTTGAGTGTATTAATATAATTAACATGTTTTTGTACAATTATATGTAAAGAACTGTGTTAAAAGTTACTAAGATTTTATAGCATTATTCATAAGCATGAAAAAAAAACCCTAAATAATCATCAATAAGGTTGGTTGCTAAACAAAATGTCCTATAGTTTCTGTTAAAAGATTGAAGTGAATTCATGTGAAGGTCCTGCTTTCAGTCAATAGGCAGCAGTCTCCATGGTTCACATGTGCACTGATTGGCTTCTTTCATTAAGAATGAAGGAAAGACGAAAATGCAATTATTCTTCTCTATGGATTAGGGCAAAATGTCATAAAATGGACACATTCCATTTAATTATCATTATTGGTAACTCTTTAGTCAAAGGGTATAAGAACTAGATAATCAGAACCAAATCTTCATCAAAGATTACATCCAGACCAAATTATAAAGCAAGTACTAGAAAAGACTGTAGTAATTGTTCAATCACTTTTTAAAATTATTAACAGAAGCACAATGTGTACAAACTGACATTGTTACTGTCCTACTCCTTTGTGCACCCTCCTCCCAAAAAGAAAGAAAATAAAAAGATCTTTTACAAAACACACTGTTTGTGTTGATGGCATCAAACATGGCAAGAAGAGCCTCTTCCTTTAGTCATTTCCTGTTTGTCAGTTTTCTATCTAGGTGTCAATTTTAAATTTGGAACGTGCAATATGCAGTGAATGCATCTCAGGCAAAAGTAGGAAAAAAAACTCTGCAGTTTACTTATTTAAATAACAAAATATAATTTAATATAGAATGTTACTTTTTGGAGTTATGAGAGCTATTGCATTATAAATGAAATTAATTTGCATAATGCCAATGAGTTCCATAAAGAAATATGGCTCTAACATTTACGAATTGTTAGCCTGTGATTTGAAGCTTGATTCTGGAAATGTTGATGTTACAAGTGTAAAATAGAAGTGATGATGAAAAGTAATAAATTCCAAGTTTGGGTAAATTAAAAATGAAAGATCAAGAGCAAAATGAATGTAAGAACTTAAAAAAAAAAGTATGAAGAAGAAATGGAAGAATATTGAAACAGAAAACAAGAGATACAATGTTATTGGTATAAGCTGCCAAACAGTGGACTTCAACTCAAGACAATCTTATATAGAGAAGAACAAAAAGTGATTGTGTGCCATCTTCATGATCATTGGTATTTTTTAATCCATATTTGCAGCTGTTGTGTCAATCCATCTCCTTGAAAATTTCAATCATTTTTCACTTGTCATCTACTTTACCAAACATGATGTCCTTTTTTAGCAATTTTATTTTTCTGATGATTGTCCAAAGTTGTTGCTTTTGTTGTTAGGTGCCGTAGAGTCAGCTCTGACTCACGGCATCCCTATGTACAACAGATGGAAACATTGCTGGGTCCTGTGCCAGCCTCACAATCTTTGCTATACCTGAGCCCATCATTGCAGCCATTGTGTCAATCCATCCTCTTGAGGGCCTTCCCCTTTTTCATTGACCTCCACTTTACCAAGCATATTCTCCAGAGAATGGTCCCTCTGAGAACATGACCAAAGTAGGTGAGACGATGGCCATTGTCACCTCCAAGGAACATTCTGGCTGCACTTCCTTCAGGGAAGATTTGTTAGTTTTTGTGGCAGGCCATGGTACTTTGAGTATTTTTCACCAACACCACAACTCAAAAGCATCAACCCTTCTTCAGTCTTCCTTATTCATTGTCCAGCTTTCACATGCATATGACGCAATTGAAAATATCATAGCTTGGGTGGTTAAATCATACAATAGATATAAGGATCTACTGATACCAAAATGCAACTCCTTTTTAACCAATATACAAGAAAAGGAGGAGAAGGGAAACCCTATTAAGCCACCAGTTGTTATCAAGTTGATTCCAACTTGAACTGTGCCAAATAGGGTATTAAAAAAAAAAAAATGGAACTCCCTGGTAAGGACTTCAAAAGAATTATATTTGTTGTTGTCGTTGTTTGCCGTCGAGTCGGCCCCGACTCATAGCAACCCCTCCTTGGGTTTCCGAGGCAGTATCACTACGGAAGTAGGATTGCCCAACC
>NW_006921590.1:3799412-3810796 GCF_000298275.1 Orycteropus afer afer | reverse complement strand
ATTCAGGTAATCATCTAATACATGAAGAGATGCTCACAATCATTGGCCATCAGAGAGATGCAAATCAAAACAACAATGAGATATACCATCTCACCCCAGCACTGATGGCAAGGTTCAATGAGACAGAAAATAACAAATGCTGGTGGGGATGTGCAGAGATTGGGACACTTGTACACTGCTAGTGGGACTGTGGAGTGATAAAAACACTGTGGAAAGCAATATGGCTATTCCTTAGAAGCTGAAATTGGAAATACCATTTGACCCAGCAATCTCATTATTAGGTATATATCCTAGAGAGGTGAGAGCCAGGGCAGGAACAGATGTATGCATAGTCATGTTCATCGCAGCACTATTTACAATAGCAAAAAGATGGAAACAACCTACGTGCCCATCAGTGGAAGAATGGATCACCAAACTATGGTACATACACATACTGGAATGCTGTGCAGCACTAAAGAATAATGTAGAGTCTGCAAAACACCACATAATATGGATGAACTTGGAGGACATTATGCTGAGTGAAATCAGTCAATCACAGAAGGACAAATATAGTATTAGTTCATTGTTGTGGAGGCTCAAGGAAAGGTTTATATCAGAAGACAAATGTAGTATTAGTTCGTTGTTGTGGAGGGTGAAGGAAAGGTTTATATATGGAGGGAAACTTTCTTTGTTGGTTGCCAGCAGTGGGAGGAGAGGGGAACGAACACTGAAAAAAAAAAAAATGCATTGACCCATGTCACTTTAGTTTTGTATATTTCACTGTCCATAAATTATATTTCAATAAAATGCATAAAAAATAGTGGTATAACTGGCACAGTAAAATACACATATATTAAGTGGATGGCACAATTAATTTTTGTGTATGTATACACATACACAGGTATGTATACCTACACCCAGAGTTAGATTAAAAAAAATTCCATCACTTCAGAAGATTCTCTGATGATCTTTTTCAGTCAAAGCTTCCTGTAGAAGTAGCTACTACTTTAACCTCTATCATTACAGTTTACATTGCTTGTTCCTGAACTTTATATAAATGGAATCATACAATGTGTAGTTTTTGTGTCTAACTTCTTTCATTGCTGAATGATATTTCTACTGCTTCCATTTTGGTATCATGAATAAAGCTACTATGAATATTCTTTAAAAGTCTTTTGATAAACATACATTCTTATTTCTCTTGTATATACATCTAGGAGTGGAATTGCTAGTCATAGGTTAGGTACCTGCCATACTTTATTAAAAATCCTGCAAAAAGAACATGGCATTGTCATAGTCTGACCTCCTCTAATTTGACAATGGAAGAAGAGGACCAAAATCAGCATCAACAGCCCAATGCTGATTCCTATGAGGAGAAGGTCAGACATGCTACAACCCTCTGATCTTCTTGGGAATTATGACACCAACCATCCCTCCCACAGCACTCTCTACTTTCTACTGGCTTCAATAATTTGTTGCAATGGCCACACAGAACTCACAGACAATACCCACAACTATGGGGTTTATTAGGGAAGTAACAAATTACAATTCAGGATCAGAAATGACCCAAGATACAGTTCTCTGATCAGGGCAGCCTCCCTTCAGCTGTGCCACAGCCACATTTCTCTCTGGCCTTGGCCTCTGTTCTGCTCAGGCAAGAGTTACAAAACTCTTTTAGCCCTGCCAAAAGGTACCAAGAAAAGCATCCCACTCTGCCAGCGAGCCTCCTGCCCAAAGGCATTCAGCTTTCTCGCTCTGAAGACTGGGAAGTCCACCTCTCTGTCTCATGCCAGTGTCTTGGTTCTGCTGCCTCTGCTGTCACCATTTCTCAGTACTATCTCTCATGTTGCAGCTCTATCTCCTGGATCAAGGAAATTCAGCTCAGAGATCTCAGGTCCAAGGACATGCTCCACTCCTGGCTCTTCTTTCCTGAAGCTAGAGAGATTCCCCTTTCTGCCTCTGGAATGGCTCATTTTATTCCTAGCAGATGGCAAAACTGACCAATCCCCACATTAGGGTTCAATAGACCTATTTCCAGGGTGCTGCCCCTGCTCCTTATTTACATTGTTTACAAGCTACCCAATCCCCTTAGGAGGCCACAAGTTCCTGATGGGAGTCACAAAGACCATGGCTAAAAAAAGCCATGTTAAGTAATTCACAGCACCACAAAGCCCAAGCGATTTTCTGAACTTAGGACTTTGTGGTATCCATTTTTTGTATTAGTCTAATTGCTAGCCTTATTTTCTGTTGCTGTCCTTAATTTTCCAATTTTTCTCACCATCTTCAAATTTATTTTATCTTATTGTACATCATGAATAATTATGTATTTAGTTTTCAGTGATGGGAAAGATGACCAATGACTTAGTAATATGTCACTACAGGGAAAATCACATCCCACTTATCTGACAACAAATGTGTAGGTGAAATCAAGGCAATCTATTTATTAATTCCACTTCTCCTATCAACCAAGTAAGGCAGTACTACTTCCTCTGATTTCAACCTCCCAGAGCTAAGTCAGATCAACCAAACTAAAAGTCACAGCCCTCCAGATTGCCAAGTCTGCCTAAGGCCTCAGATACTAAGCACAAGTTTGGAGGCCCCGTGATACCATCACTTCTAACCTACTGGTTACAAACTTGGATTTTCCTAATACCTTCCTCAGAATGCCAGCTGTAAGTTCAGGGGTCTCCATGGCTTCACCTCACTTCTGACCTGCTTGCTTAGGTTTGATAATTCACTAGAATGACTTACAAAACTCACAGAATGTGTTATATTTATGACCACAGTTTTATCATAACAAAAAGGATACAGATGAAGAGGTGCATACGGCAAGGTCAGGGACAGTGCCCATTGTGAAGCATCTATGTCCCTAAACGAAACACACTACCCTCCCGTGTGTATCATTGTCTATCACCAACCAGGAAGGCCTCGGAGCTTCCATGTCCAGACCCTTTATTGTGGGCTCATTACATATTCATGATTGATTGGATCATGTTTCCCTCCCCTCAAGTCAGTTGATATCATGAGGTGGGTCTTTCTGGCCTGGCTAGCCCCTGAGAATCACCTGTTAGGTTAGGTGTGATCTGGAGCCCTCATCAAAGACATTTCATTTGCTGGCATAGTTCAAAGGTTTTAGAGATTATCTGTCAGGAATCAAGGGCAAAAACAATTCTTTAGATAAAATTAACCCCATAGTCTTTAATCCATATGTTACTAAGTTGTGGTTATTTATTGCTCTATGACATATTCCTCTAAAATGCAATGGTTTAAAAAAACAATCATTTCTTTTGCTCACAAATCTGTAAGTTAAGCAGGACTCAGTGGGAACAATACATCTCTGTTCTATGCAGCACCAGCTAGGGTGGCTTAATTGGAAGTGGAGAGGCTTCTTCCAAGATGGCTCACTTACATGTTTGGAAGATTAGTGCTGATTGTCAGATGAGTGCTCTGTTGAAGCTGTCAGCCAGAGGCTTTGGTATCTTCCTACATGGGCTTCTCCATAGATTGCTTTGGTATCCTCAAATCATGGCAGCTCATTTTTAAGAATAAGTGTTCCAAGAGAAAGGAAATGAGAACTCCAATTTCTCAAGACCTGAGCCCAAAACTGACAAAGCATCACTTCTACTGTATTGTATTGATCAAAGCAGTCATAGGGCTTTCCCAGACTCAAAGGTGGGATATGAATGCATACATCTCAATGGAAGGAGTCATAGAATTTAGAGTCATCTTTAATCTGTACAGTATACCCTCTGCCCAAAAATTATTTACACTCATCCCATATGCAAAATAAACTCACCCTCTCCTAAGTCTTACCAATGACTCATCTTATAGTATTAGACTCAGGTATTAGATATTGCCATCTAAATGAGATCTAGCTGTAGATCCACAGATGACATTCCTTGAATATAGCTTGTCAAGTGCAGTTCCTCTTAATCATATGATCTCTGAATTAAAATGAAGTTTTCTTAACCAACAATAGTGAGACAGAGATTGGATGACCATAATTGACATTCTCATCCAAAATGGGAGGAAACAAAAGGCACATAGCAGTTACAAGTCCATAGCAATTCTGAAATCCATTCAGGTTCATAATAACAGACTCTTGATTAGGACCAATTCGTCTCCATGTGAATTATTATCTTTGGTTCTGGTCTTTGACTTTCCAGCTCTTGGCTCTTTTCTCTGAATCATCATTTCCCTTCTGTAAGATCTATATTTGGAGCAGGAAAGTTTTTGTAGCCTGTTTCTTGTCCATAAAAGTTAATATTGTGCTATTTATATCAAGGTCACACTCACATTTCTTTCTGAGACAGGTTCTTTTCTACCTGGGCCACATGTAAGGCTACTTTGGGACAACACACTTAAACTTCTTAAACATTTTAGTGTTAAACTGAGAAGGTCTATAAAAGCCTGCCATTAATCTTCCTAAGATCCTAACAGAGTGCCTGGGTAGAGCAAATGATTCATGAGTTTGGCCACTAACCAAAAGTCTGGAGGTTTGAGTCCATTCAGAGATACTTCAGAAAGGCCTGGTGATCTACTTCTGAAAAAAAAATCACCCATTGGAGTACAGTTCATAGTTCTACACACACAACGGGGCACCAAGAGTCAGAATTGACTCAATGGCTACTGGTCATATCCTAACAAAGGGGCTTATAGGCATATACATGAGAAATTTACCCTGAGGCCATGTTCTCCTGATAGCTCTGAAATTAATTTTGCTATTTATTACTTTGAAAATCTTTTTCTGGGAGAGACTATGGATAAAAAGCAATTTTATTTTCAAACTCTATAAGTTCTGAATGATCAGTCTTTGTCTCACCTATTTTATTCATGTTGTCAGAAGGGAGCATTCCCTACAGAAGGATATCATGCTTGGTAAAGTGGAAGGTCAGCAAGAAAGGGGAAGACCCTCAATGAGATTGGTTTGACACAGTGGCTGTAACGATGGGCTCAGGTATAGCAAGCATTGTAAGGCTATGTTTTGTTCTGTTGTACATAGGGTCATTATGAGTTGGAGCCGACTTGATGGCACCTAACAACAAAGTTCTGAATATTTTATATTTAATTTAAATTTGTCTCAAAAACATAATCATTTCTTCTTTAGTTCACCCCTCTCCTCAGAAATTATTATAGTCGGTTAGGAGAAGTTAGTTGGCACATTCTATGTTCTGTCTGGAAATCTCCCAGCCAAATCTGCAAGTATTTTAGATGCCTTTTCTATTTTCCAGTTACCACAGGAAATAGCCAAACTGTGTGCCACTACATAAAAGGATCTCATGTTCCTCATTCCCGAATAACACTTTCCTCACCATCAGAGACACCCTCGGTAATACCTCCTGAGGACCTCTCTGCTTTCATTTAAAATCTCCTCAAAGCTCATCCAATGTCTACCCACTGCCCAGACCTAAAGTCAATGTCACATGTTTAAGGCTTTTATTATGGAGCATCCCGTTCCAGGACCATTACTGTACAGCAAATTATACCAAAATTCAATAGCTTCAAACAGTTATTAATTCTGTATCATCTTCTCTGGGGGTCAGAAATTTGGGCAAGGATGAGCAGGGTAAGTCTTCTGTTCCATGTGACATTGACTGAGATGATTCAGTGATATTTGGGTGTTACAGATGGGCTGGTTTGGAAGGTCCAAGACTCTTCAGATGTCTGAAGCACCTTGGTCGGGATGGCTAGAATTCTGGGCTTCACTAGAGTTCCTACATATTGTCTCTTCAGCATCACAATGGCAGGGTGGTTGGACTTCTTACATGGCAGAGTGTGTGTTCCAAGAGACCAAAGCAGAAGCTGCAAGCTTCTTCTGACCTAGCCTTGGAACACACACAATGTGTCATTTCTGCCACATTCTATTAGCTATGAGAGAGTAACAGGACCTGGGAGAGGAACCAGGACATAAAGTTCATTGGGAGACTACCTTTGGAAATGTGATACTACACATGGTATAAAAACAGTATGCCACTTGAAGACGAATGAGAAACATTGCAATGTCAATGTTGCTTATTCAACCATCGGGTGCTTTCTGCTTCTCTTAATATACCCAATATACACAAGCCTTTATAGATCTTTTTCAGGATAATAAATAAATAAATATATTCTAGATGAATGAGTGGCTATCTAAGTTGCCATTCTTGGTCTTTTCTTGTCCAGAGCTAAGAAGAGGAATGAATATCAATGATGCAAAGAAACAATCCAAAGGACTAATGGACCACGTGAACCCCAACATCCATGATGCTGAGACAAGACGAACTAGATGGTGCCTGGCTACCACTGCTGAGGGCTTTGAAAGGGATACAATAGGAGGTCCTGGATAGAGTGAGATAGGAACTGTTAAGGGGGTCTTCTCTGTGTTATATAATCTTAGGCAAATTGTCTATTATTTCTATACTTCATTCTTCTCATGTTAAATGGGGATAAATCTAGGTATTACTGAGTGTGGCTGAGATGATTAAATTGAGATTATAAAGTGCTTAAAGGACGGTCTGGCTCAAAGTATTAGATATAATAATATAAATATTTAATATTATTACTGTTTCTATAGGAATCTTACTGCAAAGAAATCACTTGTAATACACACACACACACACACACACCAACCAGACACATACATCGAAAGTAACTGTGATCTATTGACCCAAGTAATTTTATTTTATTGTTGAACCTCAGATATTTGTAAATGATATTTGTAAATGGTGAGCAGAAAGTTGGAAGGACCCCGACAGATGTGACCTTATGTTCACCATAATGCGATTCTGACTTGTACTCCTAGATATCTGCATGGCTGTTGTGAGTCTTGAGATTACTTTGAGGGATGTCCCCAAAGACAAGGATGAACAGGGGATTCATATCACCTACAGGGTCTTCTCTGGCTTAGACTCCTCCAAAGAATGGAAGATGTCACCTACTTCAATCCTAGATCATCATTCTATTTCAGAGACAATTTTGAATTTAAGACTTTCAGAGTTATTCTCGATCATCTCAAATTAGAGGGTCTTGAGACAACCAGGCCAGTCAATGTTTGGTTCTAATGAGCACATTTGTAAATGTGTATGTTTCTCTGTGGAAGCCATGCCCTACTTTTGGAGTTAGGCAAAACATTCAAAATTATAAATATCAAGATCTGCTCCAGTGAAAGACAGTTTAGTTTCTCAGATCCCAAACTCACCTCACTTTGAAACTCATATTTGTTATCTCTTTGGTCTGCAGGTGGGGGAGTAGGAGGAGTAGACAAGGCCCATACGGGCATTGCATACCCCTTCCTCAGAAGGCACGTTCAAGGAAGATAAAAGTTACTTTTTTGAAATCCTTTTACGGAAATAAGTGCCTGGCCTTGGTCACGTTTCATTCTCTTCCTTTCAATCAAATTTCTCTCAAGTACAGCAGTTTTAAGTTTGCAGCCTTTCAGTACTGCTGTTAGGGCTGAGCTTTCTCAGGTGTCTGGTTAACTTCGCCCAGCCAGACAGGTCATTACAGGCTTGAGAACTAAAGGGCAACTAAATCTAAGTGGGGCTGAGGTGATGACTATCCTTATTCATTGACTGGAGAATGTATGGAATTAGGAATTTAGATTTGGGAACGATAACTAAACGTCATTTGATATGGACCCTGACAGATGTGTTAAATGGGGTTAAATACATGCAATGATGCAAAATAGTACATTACGATCAGCTTGATTAGAACACTGGAATATTATTTTCCTTTGTCTAATGATTTGTTTTACATTATTCGGGTGCTTAAAAGGCTCAGTGTATTAATTAATCTTTCAGAGGATAAATCTAAAATTTTTGGCTTTGTCTTATTAAAGTTTCAGAGATTTTTCAAACACGATAAATGGTTTCTGTTTCATTTTCTATTTCTATAAAAGACTGATTCATTTGTAAAATGCCTCCACTTCATTCACTCATTTATAACTGAAGATATGTACCAACCCACTCAGGAAACAAGTCTTATTATACATGGAAGATTAACTGTTTTATGAAATAAAATTAAAAGTGTAAATGCAGTTAACATTTTGAAGACATGTCAATTGAAAGTACTCCTTGAACTCATTTGACCAAGTTTTTCTTTTTTTTCTTTTTTTCTTCCATTTTTTGAAATCGCACCTGTATTAAGACATGCACTCTCTTCCTCTATCTGGTAAGCACAAGGTGTGGGAACTTGTGCAATAGATAATTAATCTCTATTGCTATCTATAGTTTCATAGTTAACACTGTCTTAGCAGAAGTGTGAAAACACATTCACACTTTGAAAATGGATGATTAACTAATCAAATGACAATATGAATGTTAGACAGAATTACAGAAATGACTGCAAGGTAGAGCTATTTATGATTATAACATCTATTTAATTTTCAAGGGTGGATTGTTCAGTGTAATCTATACTCCTCAAACACTGAAGCAAATTCTCAACTTTTTAATTGCATGACTCCTGAAAAAAGAAAGAAGAAAATTTCAGATTCCCCTCTAATTAAGCCGTTTTTAATATAAGAGGTTAAAGAGGTGAAGAGAAAGCATAGTTCAAGACCACAGGCATGGAGGAGCCAGAAAAGGAAAATCACATCTGAATGAAGTCAGTTATTTTTCTCCTCTGGACTTCGTCATTTCCATTTAAAATTTAGAGTAATCTGAATAGATAATTGAATATTCAGTCTACCAGAGCAAGTTCTCTTTTGATAGTCTAACATATAAAATCCAAATTGTGGGACAGGCCTCTATCTTCATCATTGTGCTGATTTTTTAAGTTTACCTAAGTTCACCCTTTGGAAGGAAGGTTGGGCAATCTACTTCTGTAGTGATACTGCCTCGGAAACCTAAGGTGGGATTTTATCCTCCGTTGTTTACCCTTTGTTGTTGTTGTTATGTGCCATTAAGTTGGACTGACTCATAATGACCCCTCCTTGGGTTTCCAAGGCGGTATCACTATGGAAGTAGATCGCCCAACCTTCCTTCTGAGGCGTGGCTGGTGGGTTTGAACAGCCAGCATTTTGGTTACCAGTCAAGTGCCTTAGGCACTAAGCTACTAATTGGAAAACAGAGGTGATACTGTTGGAGGAATGAAGATCTAAAGACTGGAGTTTTAAAATCAGCATTCCACATACATTGTATTAAAAGCATTTAAAATAAAACAAATATTTATCCAATATTGATATATAAAATCTAAAGTGTATATTTGTGACACATATCACTTATATTTGTTTTACAGGCATCTGAACTCCCCTATGGGAGCTCTGGTAGCCTAGTGCCTAAGGCATTTGACTGCTAACCCAAAGGTTGGTGGTTCATACCCACTAGACACTCCTAGAAAGGAAGATTGGGAGATCTATTTCCGTAGCGATACTGCCTTGGAAACCCAAGGAGAGGTCGCTATGAGTCGGAGACGACTCAACGGCACATACTAACAACAACAACAACAACTCCCCTATGATGCCTTGACGTCTGGCTACATATCCAACTCATCACACAGTCCCTAATTAGCACAGTGCTTTACACTAAGAAAGCACTAGTAAATGATGAGGTAAAAATTGCTACAAAGTCACAAAAAAGTGATTTAAAGCAAAAAAAAAAAAAAAAAAGTATGACATTTTTCTAATAATTAATTAATTAATTTCTAATAATCTTTATTCTCTAGAAAACAAAACTTTGTAAATTTGCGATAGTTTATTTATGGGCAGAGCCCCAGCATAGTGCAAACAGTTAATGCTCTTGGCTGCTAATCAAAAGTCTGAAGGTTCGAGTTCACCCAGAGGTCCCTCAGAAGAAAAGCCTGGGGATCACTTCTGCAAAACAGCAACTGATGGTCCTATGGGGCACAGTTCTACTCTGATGAATGTGGTGTCACCATAAGCTGGAGCTGGCTTGAAGCCTCTGGTTTATCTAGGAGTAGCATGTGAATATATTGTCAAGTGTTCAACCATGCAGCTAGTATTGTCCTCATTTTTCCACTAAAACCATCCTGATCAATGTCTTTCCCATCTTCCTTTGTCTTGACTTCTCAATAATAATGAACACGACTGAACACTCCTTTTTAAAAATATTATGTTCCCTTGGTTTTCATGTCATCATATTCACTTTATTTTCCTTTGCCTTCTTGGGAGATGTCATTCACTCCTGTGGACTCAATTACAATGAATACATTTTTACTCCTGCCAAATTTAAACTTCTAGTTAAAATTTCCCCTCTTACTTTCAGTCCCATAAACACAGATGAGTGTGTTTATGCACACATACACACACATAGATACCTAGGGCACCACTTGCTGTCCCCTAAGTTGGCTCCTTCTCTATGTTACCCTCAGTGACTGGTGAGCCATCCATTCAGTCACCAAGTAGAAACATGAGTGTTATCCTTCACTCTTCCTTCTCTCACACTCCCACATCTAATTGCTCACCATATGCTAGTTACTCTCTCAAATATTCCTTGGATTCACCCACTTTTATCCATATTCATTTACTTCCATCTATTCCTACTGCTCTGCCTAAGTCTGGGGAACAATTGTCGGGTCTCTGCATTGCAACATTCTATTAGCTGGTCTTCTTGCCTCTATCCATGCACCACTGTTCATTTTCACATTGTATTCAAAGTGACTTTTCTAAACTAATGATTTTTAAACCTCTTTGCTAACAAACTTCCTATAGAAATTTTGGAAAATATCTCTACCCTCTCATGCATTTTGAAGTTGACACAAAATTATTTTACTTAAGTTTTAACAATTACAAAGGACAGACTATCAGGTAAAATGTAAGCACTGATACAGAGAAAAATATAACAATGGGTACTCTTTTGGGTATATCTAGTGGAAGCTAAATAATAGGATTTGATACCTGTCACTGTTCTCTTATATATATACAGAGAGAGAGAGAGAGAGAGAGGTTCCAGTAAGATGGCAGGATAGGCAGAAACACTGCTCAGACCCTCTTCAACAAAGGGTTACCAAGTAACACAGATACAGAAGATAATCCCGGACCCCTGAGCCTTGAAGGGAAGGATACAGAAGTGGACTAAAATCCAACTAGCAGAAGAATTTGCATGAAAACACAGAAAAAGGAAACATACAGAGCTGCGGTCTGGCAGCAATCCTGACAGCACAAACAGCTTGGATATTATTGAGTGGTGGTAGGACCTAAGAATTAACCTAAAAATAGGCCCTGCTAGCAAAGGACTGCACAGAGGACTGCTCTTGTGGCTAGGGAACATAAAGGGATGCAGCGAAGAGGATGGTGGGCTGAGTTATGGACATTTGTCTGTCTGAAGGGCAGCCTTTTTGAATGTTTACAAGCAGCATGACCATTTTGGATATTTAAAGTGACAGCATTCTCCCAGATTCCAGGGACTTAGGAACAGGCTCCACTTGCTGGTAACCCCACAGACATTCCAGACATGGATGACTGGAAAGGT
>NW_006921590.1:3795853-3798109 GCF_000298275.1 Orycteropus afer afer | reverse complement strand
AAAACCACTGAGAAAATTGTCCAAGATTTGTTGGAGGAGAACTTCCCTGAAATGATGAAAGATGAGAATATATCCATTCAGGAAGTCCAATAAACCCCAAACAGGATAGACCCCGAAAGAAAATCACCAAGAAATATCACCATCAAATTAATCAAAACCAAAGATAAAGAAAGAATCCTGAAAGCAGCATGGGGAAAACAAAAAGTTATTTACAAAGGACAACTAGTAAGAATAAGCTCTGATTTCTCAGCAGAAGCCATGCAAGCAAGAAGTCAATGGGATGGCATATATAGAATCCTGAAAGAAAAATTTTGAACCAAGAATTATATACCTGGCAAAACTGTCCCTCAAATATGATGGTGAAATTAGGAGATCTCCAGAAAAGCAGAAAGTAAAAGATTTGTTAAAAGCAGACCAACTTTACAAGAAATACTAAAAGGAGTCCTTTGAACAGAGAACCAAAAATAGCAAATAACAACCAACCATTAATACCAAGATGACATAACCCAGAAACCACAGCTATGGACATATCCAAAGTAAAATAAGCTAACAAGATTGTAAACAGGGAACCAGAGACATCAACTGGCAAGCAAGGACAACTACAAACCAGAAAGAGGGAAAATATTGTGTAGCTACAGAACTTCTAAATGGTGAAGTCAAGAGAGTTGCAAGATAGAATGGACTGTTCGAATCTCAGGAAGAAAATTATAAATCACAGGGTAACCTCAAAAAAATGATAAACCTTCACATCACAATAAAAAAGATGATAAGCACAAATATTCAGCAAATACTCAAACAACAGCAACAAAGGAAATGATAACATGATTCATAAAAATAATGAGCTCAGCCCAGAAAATAATAGGGAACAAAGTAACCAGGGACACCATGAAAAAACATATAACAAAATGACAGCAACCAATTCATAAGTGTCAATAAATACACTGAATAATAATAGATTAAATGTACCACTCAAGAGATGGAGAGTTGCAGATTGGATAAGAAAACAAAACCCATCAATATGCTGCTGTCTATGAGACACACCTTAGAGACAAAGACAAAAACAGACTAAAAATCAAAGGTTGGAAAAGATATGTCAAGCAATTGGCAACCATAAGAGAGAAGAAGTGGCAATATTAATTTCTGATAAAACTGACTTTAAGACAAAAACCACCATACAAGACAAGGAAGGACATTATATAATGCTTAAAGGATCAATTGAACATGAAGATATAACCATAATAAATATCTATGGACCCAATTAAAGAGTCCCAAAATACATTAATCAGACTTTATAAGAATTGAAAAGTCAAATAGATGACTCCACAGTCATACTGGGAGACTTCAATACACCACTTTCAATGAAAGATAGAACAACTGGAAAGAAACTCAACAAGATGCAAAAGAGCTAAACAATACACTCCACCAATGTGACGTTACAGATATCTACAGAGCACTTCCCCCAACAACAGCACAATGTACATTCTTTTCCAGTGCACATGGAATATATTCCATGATAGACCATATGTCATGCCATAAAGAAAGCCTTAATAAGTTTCAAAACATTGAAATACTGCAAAGCATCTTCTCAGATCATAATGATATCAAATTAGAAATCAACAATAGGAAGATCAAGGGAAAAAGAGTAAACACATGGAAACTGAACAACATCATCCTTGAGAAAGACTCGGTAAGAGAAGAAATAAAAATTGAAATTCAAAAATTCCTTGAATCAAATGAGAATGAAAACACAACAAATCAAAATCTTTGGGATACTGCAAAAGCAGTGATCAGAAACCAATTTATAGTAATAAATGCACACATCAAAAAAGACAAAAGCCAAAATCACCACTTTAAACCAACATCTCCAACAATTAGAAAAAGAACAGCAAGAAAAGTCTACAATCACCAGAAGAAAGGAAATAATAAAGATTCGAGCAGAAATCAATGAAACAGAAAATAGAAGGGCAATAGAAAAACTCAACAAGACCAGAAGTTGGTTTTTGGAAAAGATCAATAAAATTGAAAAAACACTTGTAAATGTAACAAAGGAAAAGAGGGAGAGAATATAAATGAGACAAATAAGAAACTAAATGGGTGACATCACAACAGAACCAAGTGAAATAAAAAGGACAATATCAGGATATTATGAAGAACTGTACTCTACCAAATTTGAAAATCTGGAAGAAATGGACAGATTTCTAGAAACACACCACTTACCTATACTAACACAGACTGATGTGGAAAAGTTGAACAGGT
>NW_006921590.1:3791381-3792579 GCF_000298275.1 Orycteropus afer afer | reverse complement strand
GAGGTGAGAACCAGGATAGGAACATGCATGCTCATGTTCACCACAGCACTATTTACAATACCAAAAAGATGGAAACAACTTATGTGCCCATCAGCGGAAGAGTGGATGACCAACCTACGGAACATACACATACTGGAATGCTATGCAGCGCTAAAGAATAATGCAGAGGCTGCAAAACACTGCCTAATATGGATGTACTTGGAGGACATTATGCTGAGTGAAATAAGTCAATCACAGAAGGAGAAACATAGTATTAGTTCATTGTTGTGGAGGGTCAAGGAATGGTTTATACATTGAGGGAAACTTTCCTTGCTAGTTGCCAGGGGTGCGAGGGGAGGGGAGAGAACACTGAAAAAAAAAATGCATTGACCCATGTCACCTTAGTTTTGTGTATTTTACTGTACATAAATTATATTTCAATAAAATGCATTAAAAAAACCTCTCAGCAAAATACAAATAGAAGAGACATTCCTCAACATAATAAAGGGCATCTATGCAAAATCAACAGCCAACATTATTCTCAATGGAGAAAGACTGAAACCATTCCTCTTGGGAACAGGAACCAGACAAGGATGCCTTCTATCACCACTTCTATTCAACATTGTACTTTAAGTCCTAGCCAGGGCCAAATGCCAAGAAAGGGAAGTCAAAGGCATCCAAATTGGTAAGGAAGAAATCAAACTATCCCTATTTTATGATGATATGATTCTACACCTAGAAAACCCAACAGACTCAGTCAAAAATCTAGTGGAACTAATTGAGAGATATAGCATCATGGCAGGATACAAGATCAACATCCAAAAATCAGTTTGATTCCGCTACACCAGCAAGGATATTGCTGAAAAAGAAATAAATCAATACCACTTACAATGGCTACCAAAAAAATAAAATACTTGGGAATAAATCTTACCAGGGACACAAAAGACCTGTACAAAAAAACTATAAAAAACTGCTTCAAGAAACCATAAGAGATCTACATAATGGAAGAACATCCCATGCTCATGGATAAGAAGATTGAACATTGTGAAAATATTAATTCTACCCATAGCAATCTATACATTCAATGCAATCCCAATCCAGATCCCATAAACTTTCTTTAAGGATATGGAAAAATCAATCACTAACTTTATATAGAAAGGGAAAGGAAAAGGAAAGAGAACTCAGATAAGCAAAGCACTATTGAAGAACAAATTAGGGA
>NW_006921590.1:3789977-3791066 GCF_000298275.1 Orycteropus afer afer | reverse complement strand
TGTACCTCACACCATACACAAAAACTAACTCCAGATGGATCAAAGACTTAAATGTGAAACCTAAAACTATACAGTTCCTCAAGGAAAAACTAGGGGCAATTTTAGGGGTCATAATATATGACATAAATATACTATCAAGCATAACCCAAAATGCACAAACAGCAGAAGATAAACTAGATGATTGGGACCTTCTAAAAATCAAAGTTTTATATGCTTCCAAAGACTTCTCCAAAAGAGTCAAAAGAGAACCTGCAGATTGGGAAAAATTATTTGGCAATGATATTATCTGACAAGGGTCTTAACTTTGGAATTTATAGAAAACTCCAACATGTCAGTAACAAAAAGACAAATAATCCAATTAAAAAATGGGCAGAAGACATAAACAGACACTTCATCAAGGAGGATATTCAAGCAGCCAACAAACAGGAAGAAATGCTCACGATCTTTAGCTGTTAGAGAGATACAAATCAAAACAACAATGAGATACCATCTTGCTCCAGCACTGGTAGCAAAGTTCAACAAGACAGAAATGAACAAATGCTAGCAAGGATGCAGAGAGATTGGGACCCTGATACACTGCTTGTGGGACTGTAAAATGACACAACCACTGTGGAAAGCAATATGGTGATTCCTTCAAAAGTTGGAATTAGAAATATAATTTGACCCAGCCATTCCATTACTAGGTATATATCCTAAAGAAGTGAGAGCCATGACAAGAACAGACATATGCATACCCATGTTCATCACAGCACTATTTACAATAGCCAAAAGATGGAAGCAACCTAGGTGTCCATCAACTGAGGAATGGATAACCAAATATGGTTTATACACACAATGGAATAAAATGCAATGCTAAAGAATAGCCTAGAATCTGCAAACCACCACATAACATGGATGAACTTGGAGGACATGCTGAGTGAAATAAGTCAATCACAAAAAGACAAATATTGTATTAGTCCATTATTGTAAAAGTCTAGGAAAGGTTTCTATATGGAAGGAAATTTTCTTTGTTGATTACCAGAGGTGGGAGGGAAGGGGAGGGAACACTGTTAGATAGGTAGAGATAAGTATTGATTTGGGTGATGAGAA
>NW_006921590.1:3787335-3788877 GCF_000298275.1 Orycteropus afer afer | reverse complement strand
CACACACACACACACACACACAAAGCTAAGGGGGTAGGACTACCATGTCCAAAAGTCAGAAGAATGAGGTCTTCCAGGGTCACGAGTGTGGGATCCCCACTCAGTTGGACTAGGACAGTGAGAAAGCCAAGGAAGTAGAGTAACCGGGGGAGGGGGGGCTGGAAGGCGGAGCTGAAGCCCAGGGCCTCCACCCAGAATCCAGAGGGTGTGGCCAACATCTAGAGTCTGGAGGGTGAGGCCATTGCCTAGAAGGATTCAGAGAAGAGAGGATTAGTTTCAAGTCTTTAGATTTCAAGTTGCAGATTAGTGTGAGATGTATCTTCAGTATCTCTTCTGAGTTATAACAAGCAACTAAGTAGAGATGGGGGAAGATAGATGCCAAGACACATGGACACGCCCAATGAGCCAAGAAATAAAAGCTGAAGGCAAGTAACAACCTCCAGAGCTGATATATATAGAGAAAGCCTTCCCCCAGAGTCAGTGTTCTGAATTTGGACTTCTAGCCTTCTAAATTGTGAGAAAATAAATTTGTTTGTTAAAGTTATCCACTTGTGATATTTCTGCTATAGCACCACTAAGTAACTAAGGCGTAGCCTAAAATTTGGAGAGATGAAAACATCATCTGTTTCTTTACCTTATCTATCCAAAACTTTAGAATCAATAGAAAATGAAAACATATAGTCACAGAAACAGGCATGAAGATGGACAGAATAAGCAGTCTAACAGCTAACATAAGACAAAAACAAAATAAAAAAGAAAGCATGGGTTTTTCAGTAAATACCTCTCAGAACCTACTGCTAGAAAAAAAATTTGATTAAATATTTGGAAAAAAAATATAGTTAGCTCCTCAAATCTAAATTATATTACTAAAGTAATATAAAAATAAAGAAAGAAGATAAATGCAAGACAGAAATCTATTTTTTAAACCCCAGAAGAAAACAGAGAGAGCAGGATGGGTTACCTCTCTCTAAACATCAAACCAAAGGAAGAAATAACAAACAAAAATAGCCCCAAACATTTGTAAGTCTTGTCAAATTATAAATAAAAGGAAAAGAATAATAGTTACAAAAATTAAATGTCACAGAAAGGATAGAAAAAGGCTCAATACCCTAGATATGTTGTTGCTATTGTTATGTGCCATCGAGTCAGACCTGACTCATAGCAACCCCTTCTTGGGTTTCTAAGGCAGTATCACTATGGAAGTAGATTGTTCAACCTTCCTTCCAAGGAGTGGCTGGTGGGTTTGAACCGCCACCCTTCTGGTTAGCAGTCAAGTGCCTTAGGCAATATGCTGCCAGAGCTCCTAGAAAAATAGTAATAGTCTAAAAACCACCATATGAGACAAGGAAGAACGTTATATAATGATTAAAGGATCAATTGAACAAGAAGATATAACCATAATAAATATCTATGAACCCAATGAAAGAACCCCAAAATACATAAATCAGATATTAAAAGATTTGAAAGGGCAAATATATTATTCCACAGTCATAGTGGGAGACTTTAGTAAACCACTTTCAATGAAAGATAAAACAATTGGAA
>NW_006921590.1:3785423-3786475 GCF_000298275.1 Orycteropus afer afer | reverse complement strand
GGAAATGATAACACAATTCATAAACATAATGAGCTCAGCACAGAAAATTACATGGAACAATGATGCCTATGAAACAACTGATATGATATGATATGAAATGATATGAAATCAGCCAACTGATATGATATGAAATGATAACACAATTCATAAACATAATGAGCTCAGCACAGAACATTATATGGAACAACGAAACCTATGAAACAACTAGAACACCACAAAAAAACACATAACACAATTACAGTAACTAATTCATACTTGTTGATAATTACACTGAATGTTAATGGAATAAACACACCACTCAAGAGACAGACAGTTGCACTCTGGATAAGAAAACATAACCCATCAATATGCTGTCTACAAGAGACACACCTTAGAGACAAAGACAAAAACAGACTAAAACTCAAAGGTTGGGAAAATATATCAAGCAAATGGCAACTGTAAGAGAGCAGGAGTGGCAATATTAATTTCTGATCAAATTGACTTTAAGAAAAAACCACCACACGAGACAAGAAAGGACATTATATAATGATTGAAGGATCTATCAAAAAATAAGGTATAACAATAATAAATATCTACAGACCCAAATGAAAGAGCCCCAAAATACATAAATCAGACTTTAAAAGAGTTGAAAAGTCAAATAGATGACTCCACAGTCACACTGGGAGACTTTAATACACAGCTTTCAATGAAAGACAGAACAACTGGGAAGAAACTCAACGAAGACACAGAAGAGCTAAACAATACAATCCACCAACTTGATCTCATAGACATCTACAGAGCACTTCACCCAACAACAGTATTATTATACATCATTATACATTATTTCCAGGGCACATGGAACATTCTCCAGGATAGACCATATGAGAGGCCACAAAGCAAGCCTTAATAAATTTAAAAACATTGAAATACCGCAAAGCATTTTCTCAGACCACAATGCTATCAAATTAGAAATCAACAATAGGAAGATCAATGGAAAAAGAGCAAACACATGGAAACTGAACAACACCATCCTTAAGAAAGACTGGGTAAGAGAAGAAATAAAAATTGAAATT
>NW_006921590.1:3780096-3785044 GCF_000298275.1 Orycteropus afer afer | reverse complement strand
AGAAAAAATCAACAAGACCAGAAGTTGGTTTTCTGAAAAGATCGATAAAATTGAAAAACCACTGACAAATTTAACAAAAGAAAAGAGGGAGAGAATACAAATAACACAAATAAGAAACTAAATGCATGACATCACAACAGAACCAACTGAAATAAAAAGGACAAAATCAAGCTAATGAAGAATTGTACTCCAAAAAATTTGAAAATCTGGAAAAAATGGACAGATTTCTAGAAACACACTACTTACCTAAACTAACATAGACTGAGGTAGAAAAGTTGAATAGATCCATAACAAAAGAAGAAATTTAACAGGTCATCAAACAATTACCAACAAAAAAAGTCCTGGCCCAGACACTTCCACCAGAGAATTCTACCAAACATTCAGAGAAGAACCAACACCAATCCTACTCAAACTATTCCAAGACATGGTAAAGGATGGAATCCTCCCAAATTCATTTTATGAAGCAAGCATAATCTTGATACAAAAACCAAGCAAAGACATCACTCAAAAGGAAAACTACAGACCAATATCCCTCATGAATACAGATGCAAAAATCTTCAACAAAATCCTAGCCAATAGACTCCAACAACATATCAAAAAGATAATACTTTATGACCAAGTGGGGTTCATATCAGGTATTCAAGGATGGCGCAACATTAGAAAAACAATCAACATCATCTGCCACATAAATAAAACAAAGGAGCAGAAGAAACACATGATCCTACACCCATTCCTGAACAAAACTTAGCAAAATGAGAATAAAAGGGACATTCCTCAACATAATAAAGGGCACATATGCAAAACCAACAGACATCATCATTCTCAGTGGAGAGACACTGAAACCATTCCCCTTGGAAACAGGAGCCAGACAAGGATGCCCTCTATCACTACTTGTATTCAACATTGTATTGGAAGTCCTAGCCAGGGCAATAAGGCAAGAAAGGGAAATCAAAGGCATCCAAATCAGTAAGGAAGAATAAAACTAACCCTGTTTGCTGATGATATAATCCTATACCTAGAAAAACCAAGAGATTCAGTCAAAAATCTACTGGAATTGAGAGATTTACCATAGTGGCAGGATACAAGATCAACATTCAAAAATCAATTGTATTCCTCTACACCAGCAAAGAAACTGCTGAAAAAGAAATAAGGAAATCAATAAATTTACAACAGTTATCAAAAATAAAATAAAATAAAATAGTTGGGAATAAATCTTACCAGGGACACAAAAGATCTGTACAAAGAAAATTATAAAAGACCTGTACAAAGAAAATTATCAAGACCCATGAGATCTACATAAATGGAAGAACATACAACGATCGTGGATTGGAAGATTGAACAGTGTGAAAATGTCAATTCTACCAAAAGCAATCTATACAGTCAGTGTAATCCAATCCAGATCCCACCAACATTCCTTAAGGACATGGAAAAAACTAATCACTAACTTTATACGGAAAGGAAAGAGACTACAGATAAGCAAAGCATTACTGAAGAAGAAGAACAAAGTAGGACAGCTCACACTCCCTGATCTTAAAACCTACTATACAGCCACAGAAGTCAAAACTGCCTGGTATTGGTACAATAATAGACACATAGACCAATGGAACAGAATTGGGAGCTCTGGTGGCATTTAACTGCTAACCAGAAGGCTGTCAGTTCAAACCCACCAGCCCTCCTTGGAAGGAAGGTTGATCAATCTACTTCTACTGAGAACCCAGAAATAGATCATCAACCTATGGTCAGCTGATCTTTGACAAAGGGCCAAAATCCATTAAATGGGAAGAGACTGTCTGTGTAACAAAAGGCACTGGCAAAACTGGATATCCATTTGCAAAAAAATGAAACAAGATCTGTACTTCACACCATACGAAAAAACTAATGGATCAAAGACTCAACTATGAAACCTAATACTATAAAGTTTCTCAAGGAAAAACTAGGGGCAAATTTAGGGGCCCTAATATATGGACTAAATAGACTACCAAGCATAACCTAAAAGGCACACAGCAGAAGAGAAACTAGATGAATGGGACCTTCTCAAAATTAAATTTTTATGTGCCTTAAACGACTTCTCCATAAGAGTCAAAAGACAATCTACAAATCGGGAAAAAAGTACTCAGCAATGACGTATCTGACAAGGGACTTATCTGTAGAATTCATAGAAAACTCCAAAACCTCAACAATAACAAGACAAACAATGCAATTTAAAAATGGGCAGAAGACATGATTCATGTCACAAAAGAGGATATTCAGGGGGCCAAAAAACATGAAGAAATGGTCACGATCATTAGCCATTCTCAAACTCAAACTCACTGCCGTCGAGTTGGATCTGACTCATAGTCAACCCCTCCTTGGGTTTCCAAGGAGGTATCACTATGGAAGTAGAATGCCCAACATTCCTCCCAAGGAGTGGCTGGTGTGTTTGAACCACCAGCCTTCTGGTTAGCAGTCAAATGCTTTAGGGACTATGTCACCAGAGCTCTTCATTAGCCATTAGAGAGATGCAAATCAAAACAAAAATTAGATACCATCTTGCCCCAGCACTAGTACCAAAGTTCAACAAGACAGAAAATAACGAATGCTGGCGAGGATTAGGACTATCATACATTGCTGATGGGACTGTCAAATGATACAACCACTGTGGATAGAAGTATGGCGAATCCTTAAAAAGTTGGAAATAGAAATACCATTTGACCCAGCCACTCCATCACTAGGTATGTATCCTAAAGAAGTAAGAGCCAGGACAAGAACAGATATATGCACGCCCATGTTCATCGCAGCACTATTTACAATAGCAAAAAAGATGGAAAGAATCTAGGTGCCCATCAACTGAAGAATGGATAACCAAAGTATGGTACATACACACAATTGAATACTATGCAACCCTAAAGCATAATGTAGGATATGCAAAACACCACATAACGTGGATGAACTTGGAGGAGATTATGCTGAGTGGAATAAGTCAATCACAGAAGGACAAATATTGTATTAGTCCATTACTATAAAAAGTCAAGGAAAGGTTTATATATGGAAGGAAATTTTCTTTGTTGATTACCAGAGGTGGAAGGGGAGGGGAGGGAACACTGTTAGATAGGTAGAGACAAGTATTGATTTGGGTGAAAAGACATGCAATTTGCCAAATGTGAGTCATCAACATGGTGGCATTCAGGAAGAGGAAGACATAGAGAGGTTCATGGGAGGTATAGACAATATAGATGAACCCTCTGCACATACAGTACTGCGTTGTCAGTGAAGGCAAACATTGACATATAGGTGGATAGCTAGGTGGACAGGCTGAACTAGGTATGTCTATGTATGGGAGAGTGAGCCCAAGACCATGAAGAGGGTTGGCAAACAATGTTTCATTGTATTTCAGACAGTGTATTTGTATGTTCTGTAAGAATTCCCAGGTATATAGTAGAGCTGACAAGGGACAAGGTTGTAGTCACTTCTTGGCTACAGCCAGCTACCAAGAGGGAGTGAGTAGTTTGACCTGTGGCCTCAGGACCATAGTGTCAGGGGACATCAAGCTCAATGGCATAAGATACTACACAAAAACATTGTTCCACATCCTACTTTGGCGAGTAGCAACTGGGATGTTAAAAGCTTGCAAGTGGCCAGCTAGATGCAACAGTGGATCTCTCCTAAGCCAGAGCAAAGATGAAGGAAGAAAATCAAAGATGCATGGAAACAATCAGTGCAAGTGACTGGTACACCATGCAATCCTCAGCCTAAATGACTACAAGACCAGAAGAACTAAATTGTACCTGACTACCACTGTCAACCGCTTGGAGGGGGATCTATGTAGGAGATCCTGGGTAGAGTGGGAGAACAATGTGGAATAAAACTCAAAATCACTAAAAAAAAGCGGGGGGAGGGACTAGATTTGCTGGTCTGAGATAGAGCCTGATGGAACCACTGAGATTATGGCCCCTAGGTGCTCTTCATGTCTGGAATTGAACCCACTCTTGTGGCTTCCATCCAAACAAGACAGGCATATGAGGTGAACATTTACATTATATATATATACATTCCCTGGAAAGGTCAATCATAGGAGAATAGAAAGGCTGTGTATACACAGGGAGAGAGCTCAGGGGGCAGGAGTGCATGGGAGGGAAAGACACAGGAAAAAGGTAACTATGGGGAGGAAGTGGGAAGGGAGCTGTTGCATTGTGGAAAATTGCAGTCAATGTCATGAGACAAAGTGCATGTGAGCTGCTGTATGGGAAGTAAGTTTGCTCTGTAAACTTTCACCCAAATCACAATAAAAATTAAAATAGAAAAGAAAAACTGTAATCGTCTAATTTAAAATGGAGCAGAATACTGACAGACAATTCACATAAAGATAATGAAATAATGAAAACACAATCAAACACAAAATGTTTAACATCACTATGAGTAAAAATTAATAAATTATACCACTATACCTTTTTATATAATTTTATTTATTATTGCTGTTGAGAATATATACAGTAAAACATACCAATTCAATAGTTTCTTCATGTACCATTTAGTGACACTGATTACATTCCTCAAATAATGTAACAATTCTCAATCTCATTTCATGAGTTGTTCCTCACTCATTAACATAAATTCACTGTCCCCTAAGTTTCCTATCTAATCTTTCTAGTTGCTGTTGTCAATTTGATCCCAAATAGATAATTCTTAAAGGAGCATAATGTAAGCTAAACTATTGTTTGGTTTTAAGAAGACTGCAGGGGATATCTTTGGTTTAAGGTGTAAAGATTATCTAAAGGAAAGGAAGGTTGGCCAATCTACTTCCCTAGTAATACTGCCTCAGAAACCCAAGGAGGGGTCGCTATGAGTTCGGTCTGACTCCACGGCACTGAGTTTGGTTTGGAAGGGCAGTAGTTCCAGAGGTTCATCCAACCTTCAGGGCTCCAGGAAGTCTGGAGTCCATGTTGTTGTTGTTGTTAAGTGCCGTCGAGTC
>NW_006921590.1:3773219-3777791 GCF_000298275.1 Orycteropus afer afer | reverse complement strand
GTATGGATATTATCCTATCACTGACAGCATTGTATTCCAGGACAGATCTTGAAACCTCCTTTGTGATGATGGAGTCCATAAGAATTTTAAATTCTCTTCTGGATTTTCCTCCTTTCAATCAGAATTCTTCTATGGAACCTTTGAATAAAATATTGAGTAACGGTAAGTAGGCATCATCCAATTCTTCTTGTCTCATAGCAAAGGAGGCAGTTGTTCATGGAGACAATTAGTCTTACATTTCATTTCTTCCTGATATTCCTGACTCTTTCTTCCCATTATTCCAGGCAAATAGAGACCAATTGTTGTGACTTGGATGCCCATTTGCAAGCTTTCAGGACCCCAGGCACTCACTACACATTGAACTAGGGAGTAAAATAGAGTTACTGTGTGTCATTAGGCCAATTAAATAGGATGTCACATGATACCAGACTCAAAACCTCCACACCAAGAAACCAAATTTCATGGGATTTTTGATAGTACAAAATCAGCCTCAGTAGCTACTCCTTACTTTATTGTTATTGTTGTTGTTGTTGTTGTTGTTAGGTGCTATCAAGTCATCTCCAACTCATAGCGAAACTATGTACAGTAGAATGAAATACCACCTGGTCCCACACCAGCTCCATGATCCCTGCTATACTTGAGCCCACAGTCACAGCCACTGTGTCAATCCATCTCGTTGAGGGCCTTCCCCTCTTTCACCAACCCTCCACCTTACCAAGCATGACATCCTTCTCCAGGGAATGGGCCCTTCTGATAATATGACCAAAGTAGGTAAGACAAAGTCTGGTCATTCTCACTTCCAAGGAGGATTCCAGCTAAACTTCCTCCAGGACAGATTTGTTAGATTTTTAGCAGTCCATGATGCTTTCAGCATTCTTCACCAGCACCACAACTCAAAAGCGTCAATTCTTCTACAGTCTTCCCTATTCATTGCCCAGCTCTCACATGCATATGAGGCAAACGAAAATATCATGGCATGTGTCAGGCACACCTTAGTCCTCATGGAGATATCTTTGCTCCTCAGCACTTGAAAGAGGTCTTTTGCAGCTGATTTGCCCAGTGCTATACTTCCTCTGATGTCCTGACTGCTGCTTCCATTGGCATCGATTGTAGAACCAAGCAATGTTAAGTCTTTGACAACTTCAATCTTTTCTCCATTTATTGTGATGTTGCTTATAGGTCCAGTTGAGAGGATTTTTGTTTTCTTTATATTGACATATAATCCATACTGCAGACTGTAGTCATCAATATTCATCAGTAAGTGCTTCAAGTCACCCTCACTTGTAGCAAGCAAAGTTGTGTCATCAGCATATTGGAGGTTGTTAATGATTCTTCCTCCAATCCTGATGCCACTTTCTTCTTCATATAGTCCAGCTTCTCGGATTATTTGTTCAGCATGTAGATTGAATAAGTATGGTGAAAGGATACAATCCTGACACACTCCCTTCTTGATTTTAAACCATACAGTGTTCCCTTGTTCTGTTCTAATACAGCCTCCTGCTTTATGTACAGGTTCCTCATGAGTACAATTAAGTGTTCTGGAATTCCCATTTTTATCAATGTTATCCACAATTTGTTATGATCCACACAATCAAATGCTTTTGCATACTCAATAAAACACAAGTAAACATCTTTCTGGTATTCTTTGCTTTGAGCCAAGATCCACCTGACATCCGCAATGATATCCCTTGTTCCACGTCCTCGTCTGAATCCACATTGCACCTCTGGAAGTTCTCTGTCAATATACTGCTGCAACCATTTTTGAATTATCTTCAGGAAGATCGTACTTGCATGCGATATGAATGATATTGTTCAATAATTTCCACATTCTGTGGGCTCACCTTTCTTTGGAATAGGTACAAATATGGATCTGCTCCAGTCAGTTGGCCAGGTAGCTGTCTTCCAAATCTCTTGGCATAGATGAGTCAGTGCCTCCAGTGGGGCATCCATTTCTTGAAATATCTCAATGGGTATTCCGTCAATTCCTGGAGCCTTGTCGTTCAGCAATTCCTTCAGTGCCACTTTGACTTCTTCCTTCAATATCATTGATTCTTGATCATATGCCACCTCCTGAAATGGATGAATATCAATCAGTTCTTTTTGGTACAGTAACTCTGTGCATTCCTTCCATCTTCTTTTGAAGCTTCCTGCATCATTCAAACTTTTCCCTAGAGAATCTTTCAATATTGCAACTCGAGGCTTAAATTTTTTCCTCAGTTCTTTCAGCTTAAGAAATGCTGAGCATGTTCTTCCCTTGGTTTTCTAACTCCAAGTCTTTGGACATTTCATTATAGTAATTGTCTTTGTCTGCTCAAGCTGCTCTTTGAAATCTGTTCATCTCCTTTATCTTGTTATTTCTTCCATTTGCTTTGTCTACTCTCTGCTCAAGGGCAAGCTTCAGAGTCTCTTCTGTCATCTGTCATCCATTTTAGTCTTTTCTTTTTTCTCATCTTTTTAATGACCTCTTGCTTTCTTCATGGATGATGTTCTTGATGTCATCCCACAATTCTTCTGGTTTTCAGTCACTGGTGTTCAATGCATCAAATCTATTTTTTATATGGTCTCTAAACCCAGGAGGGATATATTCAAGATCATATTTTGGCTCGTGTGGACTTGTGTTAATTGTTTTCAACTTCAAGTTGAACTTGCAATGAGCAGTTGATGGTCTGTTCCACAATCAGCTCCTGGCCTGGTCTTGGCTGAAGATATTGATTTCCATTGCCTCTTGCGACAGATGTAGTCAATCTGATTCCTGTGTACTCCATGAGATGAAGTCCACTTGAATAGTTGCCATTTGTGTTGTTGAAAAATGTATTTGCAACAAATAAGTCGTTGGTCTTGTAAAATTCTATCATGCAATCTCCAGCATTATTTCTGTCATCAATGCCAAATTTTCCAAATACCGGTTATTCTTCTTTGTTTCCAACTTTTGCATTCCAGTCACCAGCGATAATTAGCCCATCTTAATTGCATGTTTGGTCAATTTAATAATGCAGAAGTTGATAAAAATCTTCAGTTTCCTCATCTTTTGCTTTGGTGGTTGTTGCATAAATTTGAGTAATAGTCATATTAACTGGTCTTCCTTGTAGGTGTATGGATATTATCCTATCACTGACAGCATTGTTCTTCAGGACAGATCTTGAAATATCCTTTGTGATAATGAATGCCATGCTATTCCTCTTCAAATTGTCATTCCTGGCATAGTAGATCATATGATTGTCTGATTCAAAATGGCCAAAAGCAGTCCACTTCAGCTCACTAGTGCCTAGGATATCAATCTTTATGCGTTCCACTTCATTTTTGACGACTTCCAATTTTCCTAGATTCATACTTTGTGCATTCCATGTTCTGATTATTAATGGATGTTTGTAGCTGTTTTTCCTCACTTTGAGTCATGTCACATCAGCAAATGGAGGTCTTGAAAGCTTTACTCTATCCATATCAGTAAGGTTGGTTCTACTCTGATGATGCAGCTCTTTCCCAGTCATATTGTGAGAGCTTTCTAACCTAAGTGGCTCTTCCTCCTGCACTGTATCAGACAGTGTTTCTGGGCT
Organism: Orycteropus afer afer; assembly: GCF_000298275.1. Taxonomy (NCBI): domain Eukaryota; kingdom Metazoa; phylum Chordata; class Mammalia; order Tubulidentata; family Orycteropodidae; genus Orycteropus; species Orycteropus afer. Next base: position 3,774,237 of record NW_006921590.1, on the reverse strand, counting down.
ATTCAGACAGTTGCCTAGTAATGTAACTGACAGCGTTTCTCTGCTATTCATAAGGCTTTCCCTGGCCAGTTCTTTGAGAGTGGATGGCCTCTTCCTTCCTCCTTGTCTGTCTCAGTCTGCAAGCTGCACCAAAACCTGCACACCATGTGCAACCCTACTGGCATTTGAAACACCGGTGGTATAGCCTCAAGCCTCAAAGCAACACACCACCACAGTACGACAAACTGACAGACAAATTTGTCTCCCTTAGCTGTCTGAAAACTCTCCAACCTCCCCTTACCTGGATCCCTGCCACTCGCTCTCTCTGTCCTGGATGCCCTGGCTTTCCTTTCCTTTCCCCTCCACTTTTCCTGCCGTTTGGAGGTGGGGTGGGGCCTGGGTCCCTCCCCTTACCTGGATACCTTTGCCGCTTGCTCACTCTGTCCTGGACTAATTGTTATTAGTGTTGTTGTAAATATAACCACCACATAAATTTTGCCAATTCAGCTTTTTGGAGGTTTACTATTTATTGTTAGCAATTACAATAATTGGCTGTGCAAACCTACCATTAATCAACATGGTATTTCCATCATTCACTGTTACTCCACTTTCCCCCTCCTTCCTTCCCCTAGTAACCACTAGTAACAAAAAAGAGATCTTTTTGTTCTTCATACATTTGTCTTTTTAGATAAGTGAGGTCATACAGTATTTGCCCTTTTGTGATTGCCTTATTTCACTCAGCATAATGTTTTCAAGCTCTACCATATTGTAGCGTGAGTCAAGACTTCATTTCTCCTACTGGCAGATTAGTATTCCATTGTATGTATATTTCATATTTTGTATATCATCTTTGGGAGCTCTGGTGGTGTAGTGCCTAAGGGATTTGACTGCTAACCAGAAGGCTGGTGGTTCAAACTCACCAGCCACTCCTCAGAAGGAAGGTTGGGCGATCTACTTCCATAGTGATACTGCCTTGGAAAGGCAAGGAGAGGTTGCTGTGAGTCGGATCTGACTCAATGGCAATGAGTTTTTTTTTATT
>NW_006921590.1:3757774-3769399 GCF_000298275.1 Orycteropus afer afer | reverse complement strand
GACCCATTGTGAGGATTTTTGTTTTCTTTATATTGAGGTATAATCCATACTGCAGACTGGAGTCTTTAATCTTAATGAGTAAGTGTTTAAAGCCATTCTCACTTTCAGCAAGCAAAGTTGCATCATCTGCATTGTTAATGAGTTTTCCTCCAATCCTGATGCCACGTTCTTCTTCATATAGTCCAGCTTCTCAGATTATTTGTTCAGCATACAAGTTGAGTAAGTATGGTGAAAGGATATAACCTTGATACACTCACTTCTTGATTTTGAACCATAGAGTATCCCCTTGTTCTGTTCAAATGACAGCCTCTTGGTCTATGTACAGATTCCTCATGAATACAATTATGTGTTCTGGAATTTCCATTCTTCTCAATGTTATCCACAATTTGTTATGATCCACACAATCGAATGCTTTTGCATAGTCAATAAAACACAAGTAAACATATTTCTGATATGCTTTGCTTTCAGCTAAGATCCATCAGACATCAGCAATGATATCCCTTATTCTACATCCCCTTCTGAATCCAGTTTGCATTTCTGGGAGTTCTCTGTCAATACACTGCTACAACCGTTTTTGAATTATCTTCAGTAAGATTTTATTTGCATGTGATATTAATGATATTGTTTGATAATTTCCATATTCTGTGGGACCACCTTGCTTTGGAATGGGTACAAATATGGATTTCTTCCAGTCAGTTGGCCAGGTAGCTGTTTTGCAAATGTCCTGCATAGCTGAGTGCCTCCATTGTGTCATCCATTTATTGAAACATCTCAATGGGTATTCCATCAATTCCTGGAGCCTCGTTCACCAATTCTTTCAATGCAGCTTCAACTTCTTCCTTCAATACCATTGGCTTTTGATCATATGCCACCTCCTGAAATGGATGAACATCGGCAAATTCTTTTTGGTACAGTGACTTTGTGTATTCCGTCCATCTTCTTTCGATACTTCCTGCATCATTCAATATTTTGCCCATAGAATCTTTCAATATTGTAACTAGAGGCTTAAATTTTTCCCTCAGTTCTTTCACCTTGAGAAATGCTGAACATGTTCATCCCTTTTGGTTTTCTAACTCCAGATCTTTGCACATTTTATTATATTAATTGGCTTTGTCTGCTCGAGCTGCTCTTTGAAGTCTTCTGTTTAGCCCTTTTATCTTGCTATTTCTTCTATTTGCTTTAGCTACTCTCTGTTCAAGGGTAAGTTTCAGAGTCTCTTCTGACATCCATTTTGGTCTTTTCTTCCTTTCCTGTCTTTGTAATGACTTTTTGCTTTCTTCATGGATGATATTCCTGACGTCATCCCACAATCCTCTGGTTTTCAGTCATTGGTGTTCAATACATCACATCTATTTTTTAAATGGTCTCTAAATTCAGGACAGATATTATCAAGGTCATATTTTGGTGCTTGTGGACTTGTTTTAATTGTCTACAACTTCAATTTAAACAGGCATATGAACAGTTGATATTCTTCCACAATCAGCTTCTGGCCTTGTTTTGGGCAAAGATATTGAACTTCTCCATCACCTCTTGCCACAAATGTAGTCAATCTGATTCCTGTGTATTCTATCAGGTGAAGTCCATATGTACAGTCATTGCTTACAATGTTGAAAAAAGGTATTTGGAATGAATAAGTCATTGGTCTTGCAAAATTTGTCATGCAATCTCCAGTGTTATTTCTATCACCAACACCCTGTTTTCCAACTACTGGTAAGTCTTCTTGGTTTCCCACTTTTGCATTCCCGTACACCAGTGATAATACACACACATCTTGATTGCATATTCTGTCAATTTCAGACCACAGAAGTTGGTAGAAATCTTCAATTTTTTCACTTTGGCTTTGGTGGTTGGTGCATAAATTTGAATAATAGTAGTATTAACTGTTCTTCTTGTAGGCATATGGATATTATCCTATCACTAATAGCATTGTAGTTCAGTACAGATCTTGAAACATTCTTTGTGATGATGAATGCCACACCATTCCTCTTCAATTTGTCATTCCCGGCATAGTAGATCATATGGCTGTCTGATTCAAAATGGCCAAAACCAGTTCACTTCAGCTCATTAATGCCTAGTATATTGATCTTTATGTGTTCCATTTAATCTTTGACAACTTCCAGTTTTCCTAGATTCAAACTTTGTACATTCCATGTTCCAATTATTAATGGATATTTACATCTGTTTCTACTCATTTTGAGTCATGCCACATCAGCCAATGGAGGTCCTTAAAGCTTTACTTTATCCGTATCATTAAGGTCATCTCTACTTTGAAGAGTCAGTTCTTCCCCAGTCAAATTTTGAGTGCCTTCTGACCCAAAGGGCTCATTTTCTGGCTCTATATCAGAGAATGTTTCAGGGCTGTTCATAAAGTTTTCCAGTAATATATCAGACAGTGTTTCAGTGGTATTCATAAGGTATTCACTGGTCAATTCTTTCAGAAGTGGATGGCCTCTTCCTTCTTCCATGTCTTATTAGCCCGGAAGCTCTACTGAAACCTGTCCACCATGGGTAACCCTGCTGGCATTTTGCAACACAGTGGCACAGCCTCCAGCCTCACATCAACACATAAACTGGACATTACAAATGTCCAATTTGTGGACAACTCCTACCTATCCTTTAATATTATGTAAGTTTGAAAAGACAGACATAGGGCAATCCCTCACAGACAGCCAGACACTGTGGGAGAGAGAGCCAATGGATTTACCAATTCAGGACCATAGTATTGGGGGACACCAGACTCAATTGGCACAACAAAATGCACAAAAATCTTGTTCCACAACCTACACTAGTGAGTAGAGACTGGGGTCTTAAAAGCTTTCAAGCAGCCATCTAAGATGCAGCTAATGGTTTCCTATCCTCTGAAGCAAAGAAGAATGCAAAAAAAAAAAAAGCAAGGGCATTTGAAAACAATCAGCCCTAGGTCATGATGGACCTCAAGACCCAAAGAACTAGATGGTCCCTGGCTACCAATGCCAAACACTCGGGAAGGGATCAAAACTGGAGATCCTAGATATAGTGGGAGGAAAAACATGGAACAAAATAAAAAAACACAATAATGACCAGAATTACTGGTCAGATGGAGTCTGATGGGACCCCCAACACTATGGTCCTGGGATACACTTCAGGCCTGGAATAAAATTTATTCCCAAGGCTGGCTCTCAGTCCAACAGTAAATAAGATGTATACTCAGACCACTCAACCCAGAGTGATGCACCCACACACTCTACAGAGATACATCCCTTGGAGCAATTGGCCACAGGGTACCAGAAGGACAGCATTCACATGGAGGAAAAACAGGATACACAGGAGTGCACAACTATGAAGGGCATGGGGTGGGGGTGGAGTTACTGGGAAGGGAGAGGAGGAGAGTGAGTTAGGGTTGGGGATGGTAACTGGGGAGTGAAACCAAATGTACATGAAATGTTGAATGTAAAACAAATTCTGCTCTGTAGATTTGCACCTGAAGAACCACCACAACAAAAATATTACGTAAGTTTTTCCTCCCTTTGAAATGACTGAACCAACCCCTATTCACAGCAAATTATTCATCACACTCACCTTTACTTGCTGCATGTGCAGCTTTTAAATCACTGAAAATACTTTGAACTTTTTTTTGCACTAACCCAAACCCATTGCCGTTGAGTCAGTTTGGACTCATAGTCACTCTACAGGACAGGGTAGAACATAAGGTTTCCAAGGCTGTAAATCTTTACAGAAACAGACTGCCCATCTTCCTTTTTTTTTTAATACATTTTTTATTTTTATTTTTATTGTGCTTTGGGTGCAAATTTACAGAACAGAATTTGTTTTCCATTCAACAGTTAGTGTACATTTGATTTCATGCCCCGACTACCATCCCTAACCCTAGCCCACTCTCTTCCCCTCCCTTCCCTGTGGCCCCACTTCCCTGTGCCCTTCTTCACTATGCATTCCTGTCTGCCCAGCTTTTCCACCATGTGAATGCTGTCCCTCTGGTGCCTCATGGCCAAATGCTCCATGAGGTACATCTCTGTAGGGTAGGTGGGTGCATCACTGAGTTGGGTGGTCTGCATGTAAATCTTTCTGCTGTTGGGGTGAGGGCTAGTCCTTGGGAGTAGTCCTATCCAGGGCCATAGTCTTGGGGGTCCCACCAGACTCCATCCAACCAGTAATTCTGGTCATTATTGTTTTTGAGTTTTGTTCACATTTTTCCTTCCACTCTGTCCAAGACCACCAGTTTTGATCCCTTCCCAAGTAGTTGGCATTGGTAGCCGGACACCATCTAGTTCTTTGAGGTCCATCATATCCTTGGACGAATTGTTTCCAAATGCCCTTGATTTTCTTCACTTCAGATGAGAGACCATTAATTGCATCTTAGATGGCTGCTCGAAAGCTTTTAAGACCCCAGTCCCTAATCACAAAGTAGATTGTAGAACAAGATTTTTATGTACTATGTTGTGCCAATTGAGCCTAGTGTCCCCCAATACTAGGGTCCTAAGTTGGAAGACCTGGTGGTTCTCTCCCCCAAGCTGTTTGGTTGTCTCTGAGAGATTACTCCAACTCTGTCTTCTGTTGCTTCTGTAATGATTATGGTTATTTTATATCACTAGTATCTCTGCAGGATTATCTTCAGCTAAATCTATCATTGGTCTAGGGTACATTCCTGTTCACTGACCCCCTTCCAATCTTCTTAGTTGTCTGCGCATTTATCTGTAGCCTGGTGTTTGGTGTTAGTGGTAATGCAGTATTGTGCATATATTAGTATTTGCCTCTCTTGTCTCTATCTTGTGTGCATGTTTTGGTGTCCTTCCTTTCTCCAATGTTATGCTGGTCACAAAATCTTTCCATACCCAAATTAGCAAGCGGCCCTCAACTAGTCTGAAATTTTCCATCCCCTTCCCTCTCATCTCTAGTAACTGATAAAGTGAGTTCCCTTCCTTAACTTGTTACAATAATGGGCTCATATAATGTGATTGACTTATTTCACTCAGCATAATGTCCTCCAGATTCATCCATGTTGTGAGCTGATTTGTGTATTCTTCATTGTTCTTCAATGTAGCATAGTATTCCATTGTGTGAATGTACCATAATTTGGTTATCCATTCATCTGTTGATGGGCATTTAGGTTGTTTCCATATCTTTGCTATAGTGAACTGTGCTGCAGTGAATATGCATGTGCATATGTCTGTTCATGTCCTGTTTCTCATTTCTTTTGGATATATTCCTAGCAATGGAATTGCTAATTCAAATGGTATTTCTATTTTCAGTTGTTTTAAGGAAATGCCATACCATTTTCCACAATGATTGTACCATTTTACAGTCCCGCCAGCAGTGTATTACAGTTCCAATCTCTCTGCAACCTCACCAGCATTTGTTATTTTCTGTCTTGTTGAACTTTGCTATTATTGATGGGATGAAATGATATCTCATCGTTGCTTTGATTTGCATCTCTCTAATGGCTAATGGTTGTGAGCATTTCCTCATGTGTCTGTTGGCCACCAATATATCATCTGTAGTGAAGTGTCTGTTCTTGTCCCTTGCCCATTTTTGAATTGGATTGTTGAGGTGTTGAAGTTTTTTATACATTTTGGAGATAAGTCATTTGTCAGATATCTCATAGGCAAATATTTTCTCCCAATCTGTAGGTTCTCTTTTTACCCTTTTGGCAAAGTCTTTCAATGTGCATAAGAATTTAATTTTCAGAAGGTCCCAGTCATCTAACTCCTTTTCCACTGCCCGTGCATTCTAGGTTATGGTTGATAGTCTGTTTATGCCATAAATTAGGACTCCTAGATTTGCCCTTACTTTATCTTTGATGAGCTTTATATATTTCAGTTTTACAGTTAAGTCTTTGATCCTACTTGAGTTTGTTTTTATGTATGGGGTGAGGTATGGTCATGTTCCATTTTTCTGCAGGTGAATGCCCAATTTTGCTGGTACCATTTGTTAAAGAGGCTATCTCTCCCCCATTTAATAGGTTTTGGTCCTTTGTCAAAGATCAGCTGTCCATAGATGCATAGGTCTATTTTTGGGTTTTTGATTCTGTTTCATCAGTCTATCTATCCATCATTGCACCAGTACCACACTGCTTTAACAACTGTGGCTGTATAGCAGGTTTTGAGATCCAGGAGTGTGAGACCTCCCACTTTGCTTTTCTTCTTCAGCAGCACTTTGCTTATTCGAGGTCCTTTTCATTTCCATATGAAGTTAGTAATTGGTTTTTGCATATCCTTAAAAAATGTTGATGGTATCTGTGTGATGGTATCTGTGTCAGGATTGCATTGAATGTGTAGATTGCTTTGGGCAGAATTGACATTTTCACAATAGTCTTCCTATCCATAAACAAGGCAGGTTCTTCCATTTATGTAGATCCCTTATAATTTCTTGTAGTAGTGTTGTATAGTTATCTTTATATAGGCCTTTTGTGTCTTGGTAATATTTATTCCTAGGTATTTTATCTTTTTGGTAGCGATTGTAAATGGTATTGTCCTTATTTCCTTTTCAGAGGCCTCTTTGTTGTTGTAGAGGAATCCAAATTATTTTTGTATGATGACCTTGTATCCTGCCACTTTTGCTGAACCTCTCTATTAGTTCCAGTAATTTTTTTTCACTAAGTCTCTTGGGTTTTCTATGTATAGGATCATGTCATCCACAGATAGAAACGGCTTTACTTCCTCTTTGCCAATTTGGATGCCTTTTATTTCTCTTTCTTGCCTTACTGCCCTGGCTAGGAATTTCAATACAATGTTAAACAGAAGTGGTGATAAAGGGCATCCTAGTCTGATTCCTGTTTGCAGGAGGAATGCTTTGAGTCTTTCTCCATTAACAATAATGTTGGCTGTTGGCTTTGCATATATGCCCTTTATTATGTTGAGGAATTTCCCTTCTATCTCTATTTTGCTGAGAGTTCTGAACAGGAATGGGTGTTGGATTTTATCAAATATCTTTTCTGTGTTCATTGATATGATCATATGGTTCTTTTGTTTTGTTTATGTGGTGGATTATTTTTCTGAACCATCCTTGCACACCAGGTATGACCATGTGGGCATGGTCAGGATGTATTATTTTTTTGATATGTTGTTGGATTCTGTTGGCTAGGATTTTCTTGAAGATTTTTGCATCTATATTCATGAGGGATATTGGTCTGTAGTTTTCCTTTTTAGTGGTGTCTTTCCCTGGTTTTGGTATCAGTATTATGCTTGGTTCATAGAATGAATTTGGTAGTATTCCATCTTTTTATATGTTCTGAAATAGTTTGAGTAGTATAGGTGTCAACTCTTCCCTGAATGTTTGGTAAAACTCCAGTAAAACCATCTGAGCCAGGACTTTTTCTTGTGGGAAGTGTTTTTATGACTCACTCAATTTTTTCCTTTGTTATGGGTCTATTCAAGTATTCTATCTCCGATTGAGACAGTTTAGGTAGATCTTCTGTTTCCAGAAACTTGTTCATCTCTACTAGATTCTTGAATCTGTTGGAGTACAGTTCTTCATAATATTCTGTCAATATCTTTTTTATTTCAGTTGGTTCTGTTGTGATGTTGCCCTTTTCATTTATTATTCCACGTTTGATATTTTTTTCTTGATCTTCCTAGTATTGATTTCTCACTTTATAGCATTGTGGTCTGAGAAGATGCTTTGTAGTATTTCAATGTTTTTGAATTTATTGAGGCTTGTTTTATGTCCTAACATATGCTCTATTCTGAAGAATGATCCCTGTGCACTGGATAGGAATGTGAATTGTGCGTTTGTTGGGTGGAGTGCTCTGTATATGTCTATGAGGTCAAGTTGCTTGATTGTGTTTTTGAGTTCTTGTGTATCTTTGTTGAGTTATTGTCTAGTTGTTCTGCCCTCCTTGAAAGTGGTGTGTTCACTTCTCCTACTACTATCATAGAGTTGTCCATTTTTCCTTTCAATTCAGTTAATATATGCTTCATGTATTTTGGAGCACTTTCATTGGGTGGATAGATATTTATCATGGTAATGTCTTCTTGGTCAATTGATCCTTTTACCATCATATAGTGTCCTTCTTTGTCTCTTATGCTGTTTTTCACCTTGAAGTCTATATTATCAGAAGTTAATATTGCAACTCTGGCTCTTTTTCGATTATCATTAGCTTAGTATATATTTTTTTCCACCCCTTAATTTTTAAATTTGTTATTATCTTTGTGTCTAAGGTGGGCTTCTTATACGCAGCATATTGATGGCTCTTCTTTTCTTATCCAATCTGCCATGCTCTTTCTCTTGATTAGTGCTTTTAGTCTATTCATGTTGAGTGTAATTAGTGATAGGCATGAATTTATTGCTGTCATTCTATCATGTTTTTTGTTGTGTTGTTGGTGGTATCTCCTTGGTCCAAATATTTTTCTGTATTGAGCTCATTTTGCTGTCAAGTGTTTCTTCTCTTTTCTTACTGTTGGTTTTGTGCTTACTAGGAGTTTTGGTAGCATAGTGCGTAAGGCACTTCACTGCTAACCAGATGGCTGGTGGTTCAAACCTACCAGCTACTCCTTGGAAGAGAGGTTGGGCAATCTACTTCCATAGTGATACCACCTTGGAAACCCAAGGAGGAGTTAGTATGAGTCAGGTACGACTCCATGGCATGTAACAACAACAAGAAGCCCATAGTAGTGTAGTGCCTAAGGCACTTGACTGTTAACCAGAAGGCTGGTGGTTCAAACCCACAAGCCACTCCTTGGAATGAAGGTTGGGCAATCTACTTCTGTAGTGATACTGCTTCAGAAATCCAAGGAGGGGTCACTATGAGTCAGATCTGACTCCACAGCAGTGAACTTGGTTTTTTGATTTTGGTGTTTGCTTAGAGGGACAGTTAATTTTCTTTGTGGTTACCCTGAAGTGACTTCTTGTCTCTTTAATTTTGGGAGAGGTTGTTCTATAAAGACATTGTCCTTTCTTCCTCTCCATTTGAAAGTTTTGTAATCAGAACTTTTTTTCTCTATATTTGCTTTGTTGCTGGTGCCATCTGCAGATTGACTCCCTTGTTTCTTTGAGTACAATATCTTATGAGTTTATTTTGAGCATCTATTTCTGATTTGGTTTTAAGTGTTGGTGTCAAGTATCCTGATTTTAATTTGTTGTTCACTATTGTGGGTTCTCTATTGGAGGGACTCCCTTTAGCATTTCTTGTAGGATTGGTCTGGTTTTCACAAATTGCCTTAATTTCTGTTTGTCTGAGAATGTCTTGATTTCATTCTCATATTTGATGGACAATTTGGCTGGATATAGAATTCTTGCTAGGACATTCTTTTAATTGAATGTTTTATATATGCCGTCCCATCACCTTCTTGCCAGTATGGTTTTGGCCAAGTAATCAGAACTCAGTCTTATTGCTTGTCCATTGTAGGTGACATTTTTTTTTCTTGAGCTGCTCACAAGATTCTTTGTCTTTGCTTTTGGAGAGTTTGATTATGATATGTCTGGTTGACTTTTTCTTGGGGTCTATCCTGTATGGAGTTCATTGAGCCTCTTGGACAGCTATCTTTTCTTCTTTCATGATATGGGGGAAATTTTCTGTTAGCAAGTCTTCCACAATTTTCCAAGTGTTTTCCCCCTCCCCACCTCCTCTTGTTCTGGTATTCCAATGAGGTGTATGTTGTTTCTTTTCATGTCATTCTATGTAACGCTTAGGTTCTCTTCATTTCTCTTAAATCTTTGATCTGATTTTTCTTCATGTCGGCTGGTGTCAAGGGATTTGTCTTCTAGTTGAGAACTGTGTTTTTCAGCCAGTGCTAGTCTACTCTTTTCTCTTTCCTCTGTGTTGTCTAACTCATTTGTATGAGTTCTGATTGTGTATTTATCTTGTTATTTTGTTATTGAATGCTATTCCTGAATTTTTCCAGGGTACTGTCTGTGTTCTTCTTGATTCAGTTTGTGGTTTCCTTGAGCTCTTGCAGACTTCTTCTATATACGTATTTCTAAATTCCTTCTCAGATAGTTCTATTGCCTGTTCTTCTTCCGTGATAGATAAATCTTTAGCCTGGGGTTTTATTTCTATTTTCTTGTCCTGTTTATTTATTTGATTTGAGGTTGTCTGTTATTTCCTAGACATTTTGAAGTTGTTGCCTTTAACTGTTAGTTATGTATTGGTTTGTTTCACTCTGATTTTATGTTTAAATATATTTGCAAGTATGGAGCAGGTGTGCTTTTTTTTTGGGGAGTGGTGGTGGTGGTGGTGGTTAATTCAGATGTATTGCTCTCCAGTTTGTGTTGATGGAATCACCACAGGGGATGTGGATGCAGGTCTCTGTTCATCATGAAGAGGATTTGGAGTTGGGGCTAGTAGGTATTGTGGTGGCTAAATATGCTTCTTCTATTGAATGAGGCATGGTAGAAGGGGAAAAAGAGAAATAAAAGAAAAAAGAAAAAAGGCACCAGTAGTGAGTCTCCATTTTCCACATTTCCTCGGTTGCTGCTGGCTCCTGGGGTTAGTTTTGAGTCTGCTCGGAATGGCTACCAGTGATGACATTTTGCTGTCAGTCACAGACCTGCAGTTCAAAATTGACAGAGACCCCAAGGTTAATGGGCCACTACTTTCCACTTGTGTCAGAAAGCCACAAAAACTCTGTGCCCCGGTCCATTTGCTCTAAAAAGCAGTCGTGGCAGCACTACTTACAATAGCCAGAAGATGGAAACAACCTAGGTGCCCATAAACAGAAGAATGGATAACCAAACTATGGTACATAAACATAAAGGAATACTACACAACCCTAAAGAATAATGTAGAATCTGTAAAACACCACACAATATGGATGAACTTGGAGGACATTATGCTAAGTGAAATAAGTCAATCACTTCTGTGATTGTCACTTCCTGTGACAAATATTGTATTAGCCTGTTACTATAAAAAGTCAAGGAAAGGCTTATATATAGAAGGAAATTTTCTTTGTTGGTTACAAGGGGTGGGAAGGGAGGGGATGGAACACTGTTAGACAGGTAGAGAGACAAGTATTGATTTGGGTGAGGAGAAGGGCAATGTACCAAATGTGAGTGATCAACATAGTGACATTGAGGAACAGGAAGGCATAGAGAGGTTCATGGGAGGTACAGACAAGAAAGATGAACACTTTTGCACATATAGTACTGCATTGTCAGTGAAGGGAAACATTGATATATGGGTGGATAGATAGGTAGACAGGCTGAACTATTAGGTATATCTATGGAGGAGGGAGTGTGCCTATAACCATGTATAGGTTTGGCAGACAATGTTTCTACAAGTGTATTTGCATGTTCTGTAAAAATTCCCAGGCATATAATGGAGCTGACAAGGGAAAAGGTTGTAGTTACTTCTTGGCCACAGCCAGCTACCTAGAGAGCGTAAGAAGTTGGAGCTATGGGCTCGAGACCATAGTCACAGGGGACATCAAACTCAATTGGCATAATATACTACACAAAAACATTGTTCCATATCCTACTTTGGTGAGTAGCAACTGGGATGTTAAAAGCTTGCAAGCAGCCATCTAGACGCAATGATGGGTCTCTTTTCAGCCAGAGCAAAGAAGAATGAAGAAAATGAAAGATGCATGTGAACAATTAGTCCATGCAACTGGTACATGATGTGATCCTCAGCCTATATGACTATGAGACCTGAAGAACTAGATGGTGCCTGGCTACCATGGTCAGCTACTCGGG
>NW_006921590.1:3731331-3757674 GCF_000298275.1 Orycteropus afer afer | reverse complement strand
GAGATCCTGGATAGAGTGGGAGAACAATGTGGAACAAAACTCAAAATCATTAAAAAAAAAAAAAAAAAAAAAGGACCAAGTTTGCTGGTCTGATAGAGCCTGATGGAACCAGTGAGACTATGGCCCCTAGCTGCACTTCAGGTCTGGAATTGAACCCACTCATGTGGCTTTCAGCCAAACAAAAGACAGGCATATGTGCTGAATATTTACATTAGGTACACTTGGAGAGATCAATCATGGGAGAATAGAAGGGCTGTGTATGCACAGGGAGACAGGTCAGGGGGCAGGAGTGCATTGGAGGGAAGGACACAGGGAAGAGGTAACCATGGGGAGGAAGTGGGAAGGGAGCTGTTGCATTGTGGAAAATGGCAGTCAATGTCATGAGACAAAGTGTATGTGAGCTGCTGTATGGAAAGTGGATTTCCTTTGCAAACTTTCACCCAAATCACAATAAAAATTTAAAAAAAAGAAAAATTAGTAGTGGAAGAGTTAAATCCCAGCCATCCACAGTGCACTCACCCCAGGGCTCACCTTTTGGGGGTCAGTTTCCTCCCTTCCCCCTCTCCACTCTGAACTCCCCAGCAACCCAAGCCAAGAGGGTTTCTGCTCTGTTTCTCAGCAAGGTTATTCACTTACTCAGCTCAGCTCCCAAGGTTACCATCAGAAGCTCCCGGTGTGGGTATTCTGAGTCGTCAAAGCTTCCGTGGGTTCTGTGGTGCCACTCCCCATTTTTTTCTCCTCCTTCTCCTCGAAGCTCTCCCCTCTATTGCTAATGAGTTATCTGCTTCTCCGCCTCTCCATCTCCCCACCAACCAGGCAGGTTCCTTTAGTTTTCCCAGCTGTTTAATCTGTTCTCTTTCTCCCCTCCACTAAATATGGCACCCTTTCTCTTCCTCAGTTGTTAACAACTCCTGAATCCCTGCTCTATCTGCTACTCCTAGTTTTTCAGGAATTAAGATGCTAGAGGGAACAAACATTTGGGCTATAGGTTCAACACCATCTTCCCACCTCCAGACTGCCTCATCTTTCTCTCATGGAATGGTTGTTGTTGTTGTTGTTGTTATGTGCCGTCAAGTCAGATCTGACTCATGGTTAGTGGGTTTAAACTACCAACCTTTTGGCTAAATGCTTTAACCATTATACTACCGGAGTTCCTTTTTCTTACACTAAAGTTAAATAAGAACCACATGCCCATGTTCTGACTCACATACAGATTCCACGTAAAGGCACAGTTAGGAATAGATCTTGTTTTAACCCAGGGGCTGCCTGTATATCTAGGAGTGGTATAACTGGATCATATGATAATTCTAAGGAACTCTGGTGATGTAGTGGTTAAGGCATTTTGCTGCTACCCAAAAGGGCAGTGGTTTGAATCCAGCAGGCCCTTCATGGAAGAAAGATGAGGCAGTCTGCTGCCATAAACATTTACACTATTGGAAACCCAATGAGGGTTGCTATGAGTTGAAGCAACTCGATGGCAGTGAGTTTTGTTTGTTTTTTTGGATGGTAATTCTTTTTTAGTTTTTTGAGAAACTGTCACACTGATGCTGTGTTCTTCATATAGTCCAGCTCCTCAGATTATTTCCTTGGCATACAGATTGAATAAGCATGGTGAAAATACACAACCCTGATGCATACCTCACCTGATTTTAAATCATGCAGTATCCCCTTGTTTTGTTTTAATGACCTTCTCTTGGTCTATGTACAGGTTCCCCATGAGCACAATTAATGTCATGTAATGGAATAATGAATTCCTTAGTCACAATGCTATCCATAATTTATTAACATGCACAGAGTTGAATACCTTTACATGGTCAATAAAACCGCTCAACATCTTTCTGGTATTCTTTGTTTTCAACCAAGATCCATCTGACATCAGCAGTGATATCCCTTGTTTCACACTGGCTTGAATTTCTGGCAGTTCCTTGTTGATGTGCTGCTGTAACTGCTTTTGAATTTTCAGCAAAATTTTACTTGTGTGTAATATTAATGATATTGTTCAATAATACCCACATTCTGTTGCAACATCTTTCTTTGCAATTTGCACAGATATGTACCTCTTCCACTTGGTTGGCCAAGTAGATATCTTCCAAATTTCTTGGCAAAGACAAGTGAGCACTTCTAGCATTGCACCCATTTGTTGGAATATCTCAATTGTTATTTTGTCACTTCCTGGAGCCTTGTTTTTCTTCAACTCCTTCAGTACAGCTTGGACTTTTCCCTTCAGTACCACTGGTTCTTGATCATATGCCACCTCCTGAAATGATTGATCATCAACCAATTCTTTTTTGTTACACAAGAGATTTGCTATATACAAGTTTGTGGTGGCTCAAGGAACAACAAAGACACAGAAAGAACAGGAAAAAAACTGAACCTCAAAATTGCATCTAGACTTGCAAACTCCATCTGCCTGTGTTAAGTCATATCTTTCTTGGTGATTATGACACCTACTAACAATGGAGTAGGTTGACATGCTGGGGCTCCTCTGGTGGTATCAACCAATACTGCTCTGAGAAGCTTCATTGGCCCATTTTAAATCAAGTATTCTTGGACCAAAAAATATATTTAAACAGAAGTGTCATCTAAGAACATGAGGACAGTGGTCATATAATAGAGTGGAGGAGGAGCAGTTTCTAAAAGAGCATGATGCCAAGTAGCCAATGCCTGAAATGTGCATCTAATGTCCTAAGTGAGGGAGTACTTGACCAGAAAACATCTCTTAAAGCATGCAGAGACTGGAAGTATCTGTAGCAAAAGAATAGAAAAGACACAAAAGAACCTGAGTTATGGCAGGAGTTAGTGGACAGGATAGAAGTGATGGTAAGGAGGATAAACAATGGGTTATGTTATCTCTATTAATTTCATATGGTGCCTTTGTATCAATCCATTAACAATAACCTACGCAACAAACATTTACAATGCCAGATGCCAAGTCCTATGAAAGGCACTGGTACTGAAATGGTGCATAAGATACAGTCTCTACCTTTAAAGAGCAAAGAATCGTTTGGCTTTCATCCATGCCTTGGAATTCCTCACTCCATGACATAAAGTCTTGTCACCTGAGACTCCATTTGTCCTTCTGCTGCTGAGTAACTACTTATTCTTTCAGTCCATTTTAAATTTAAGCATATATATGAATTCTTTTGGAGGCTGAATTAATTTCTCCCTCCTCTAGAATCCCATATAATTTTGTATCATGTTGGGTTGTTATCACTTGTTCATCTGTTTGTCTCCCTCTAGACTGTGAGTCCCTTAAGGGCAGCCGTTTTATCTTTGCTTCCCCAGGACTCAGAACATTGCATGGCATATAGAATGCTCTTCAATTTTCGGGAGGTATGCCTGCTGAATTCAGGATATTTTCTAACAGATTAACAAAGCAGAGAAATCTTGTGTAAATCACTCCAGTGTTCAGTTACATTATTTCCTTGAAACAAGCAAAAGGTTCCTGAGATGTTTTCAATCTTACTAGAATAACACTGTTAGTTCAAAAGCTATATACAACCAGCATTCACATAGAGGGAGAGCTGAAAAAAAAAAAAAAAAAAGCTACGAACAACCAAAAGTACTGCTCTTTTTTGTTTGTCAAGTTTGCCAGCTCCTACATAATAAAAAAAAACAAATGTCAAATTCTACAAACAAAACAAAACAAAACAAAACCCCAAAACAACATAGCATCTTCAAAAGACCAAGGTAAGAAGAATAAAAGTCATATTATAGAATTATCATTATTTTTATTACTATTATATGCGTTAGGAATAAGAGTCTCTGACTCCAGAGAAAATTGTGGTCTATCTCAAAGAAGGTCACCCAGAAAACAATACATAGTGAAAACAAAACATAAAATAGAAAGCCATCTGCAGAGGTGAGAGGTGATTTTTTCACACCTTTTGTTCTCACCTGATGAGTGATAAGGCACACTGTTAAATCTCCTTTGTTCATTTGAAGAGTTTTTTACATAATGCTGATTTAAACATATTGTTACCAAGATTTTAGTCCTAAAAGAAGAGTAGCCCTGAACTGTTAGATTAAAAAAAACCAACAACAACAACAAAAAAAAACAGTATAATAATAGTTGAAAAGAACAGTTTTCTCAAAGTGAAAATAGAAGATAAAAAGATTAATCATTAGTAAGAATCATAAGTAGAACTAGCTATAATTTAGGACCAGCCTACTATGTGCTAGGCACCATTTTCAGTGTTTGATATAGGTTATCATTAATGCTTAAAATAATTGTGCAGGGAAGTTATTGTACTTTTACAGATGAGAACACTGAGACGTAGGACAAAAATGATGTCACATTAGAAGAGCAGATAACACAGATTATAGATAAATCTCATAGCCATAATGTTGAGCAACAGAAGCCAAGATATGGAAGTGTACATTGTATGGTTACATTTATGTAAATCTCAAAAACAGGCAAAAAAAAAAAAAAGGTAGCCAAAGGCGTCTGACTGTTAACCAGAAGGCTAGCGGTTCAAACTCACCAGCCACTTCTCAGAAGGAAGATGGGGCAATCTACTCCTGTAGTGATACTGCCTCAGAAACTCAAGGGGAAGGGGGTCACTATGAGTCGGATCCGACTCGATGGCAGTGAGTTTGGTTTTTTTGGTACTTTTGGGGGTGGAGTCTGACCAGGAAGAGTTAGGAGAAAACCTGAGAACCACATATACATATCACCTGATTCACGTGCACAAAACTTTGTGCCCATTACTTTGTATAAGTTATATCTCAATTTAACATATAACATGGAAAAGCTGGGGAGAAGGAATTAGAATGTAGCTCTGTTTAGTTCCGAAGACTATCTCTTTCTACTACACATTCTTCAGATTACAATCAACTTCAAGTTTTTATGCTAAACATAGAATCTTATTCATTCTGTTGGGATACTGCACACAAATCTCCACAGATGATGTAATAAACTATTTTATCAAACCAAAACAAACAAACAAACAAACTCACTGCCATCAAGTTGATTCCAACTCATAGCGACTCCCCCTGAGTTTCCAAGGCAGTAAATCTTTATGGAAGCAGATTGCCCCATCTCTTTCTGTGGATCAGCTGGTGAGTTTGAACCACCAACCTTCTGGTTATCTGTCAAATGTCTTAGACACTGCACCACTGGAGCTCGTGAAAATATTTTAAGTAGGTTAATACTGCAGAAATTACAGAGTACAAGGAGGCTGATCATAAAAGGATGGTGCAGTATGATGCAGTAAGCTAAGACTAGTTTGCAGAGTTTTGTGAACCTTGTTAAAGAGAAGCATTCAGATATAACTTACAGAGGGAACACTGGCAGATTTTCTGCAAAACATTTTGTGATCCTATATACTGTTTTAGGTAAAAGGGAGAATGAGTTGGAAGAGGAAAAGCCTAGAAACAGACAGCCAGTTCGTGACTACTATAATAATCGATGCAAAAGAAGATGGATCTTGGTCTACAGTTGTTACACTGTAATTGGTAGTAAAGGTACTAGGAAAGTAGGATTGAGTGGATATTGTGACTAATGGGATGTGGGGAATGAGGGACAGACAGGTGCTGACTGAGGAGGATAAGTGAATTGATCCAGATTCAAGCAGGTCTTATTTAACTACCAGATTAACAGGACAAAGTATATTGCTCTGAGGAGAGGGTAAAGGTAGTTAGTTGTCAAGGCTCTAGCCAAGTGAGTTGGGATTCAGAGAAGAGTTCCAGTCTTGGTAAAGAATGTCAGTGCTAATCTCGATCAAAATCTATTTATGGAGAAGGCACAGGCCCTAAGGGCTATGAGCTACCGTTGTGCACCTCAGACAGCAGGCAGGGCCTCCAGAGACTCTGGAATAGGGATCTAGCCAAAAACTCATTCTACACTCTATCCACTGTAGAAATGGGTCTTCTAATATTCTTTCAGAATTAATTCTCATTGGCTCAAGGACAGGGCAGAGCAGAGCTATAAGTGAAAAGTCTAAAGACTCTCATGTTCTGATGCTAGGCAGAGTTGTAAGCAAGCAGGGGCAGAATTAAAAAAAAAAAAAAAACAACTAACTGGAAATCAGCATCTAGTGAAAAGGAACGTTAGATATAGTCATAATTGAATTGATAAATAAAATATTTATTTCCATTTACATTTTCCTTAGACATCGTTGTTGTTAGGTGCTGTTGAGTAGGTTATGGCCCATAGTGACCCTATGTACAACAGAATGAAAGGCTGTGCAGTCCCGTACCATCTTCACAAGAGTTGCTATATTTGAGCCCATTGTGTCAATCCATCTCATTGAGGGTCTTCCTCTTTTTCACTGCCCCCCCCCTTTTTTTTTACGAAGCATGATGTCCTTCTCGAGGGACTGGTCACTCCTGATAACACATTCAAACTATGTGAGACAAAATCTTACCATCCTTGCTTCTACGGAGCATTCTGGTTGGACTTCTTCCAAGATAGATTTGTTTGTTCTTCTGGTAACCCACAGTATATTCAATATTCTTCTCCAGCAGCATAATTCTAATGCTTCAACTCTTCTTTGTTGTTTATTATCCAACTTTCACATGCATATGCGATATTAGATTAAGAAATACCTGGTAGCATAGTGGCTAAGGCACTTGACTGCTAACCAGAAGGCTGGCGGTTCAAACCCACCAGCCACTCCTCAGAAGGAAGGTTGGGCAATCCTACTTCCGTAGTGATACTGCCTCGGAAACCCAAGGAGGGGTCGCTATGAGTCAGGGCTGACTCGACGGCACATAACAACAACAACAACATGAGAGCTCTGGTGGCATAGTGCCTAAGCCACTTGACTGCTAACCAGAAGGTTGGCAGTTCAAATCCAGCCACCACTCCTTGGAAGGAAGATTGGGCGATCTACTTCCATAGTAGTAGTTTCAGCACCTCAGAAACCCAAGGAGGGGTCGCTATGAGTTGGAGATGACTCGATGGCACACGACAACAACATATATTCTTATTTAAATGTTTAGTTTAATAAATACTTCACTTCTCTTTGACTTCACAGACTCTACTTTGGTTCAAAGTATTTTTTTCTGTAGTTATCTGCCTCCCAGCTGGTTTCTCTGTCCCACTATTTACCCCCAGCAATAAAGATCAAGGGTGTGTCATTTGAATTGAAGTCTAAAGGGGCCCATTGCCATGATTATCTTATTTGTTTGTATGCATTTGCCAAGGAAAGGAAACATTTAGAGAATTCTTGGTTGCTTGTATTATTCTCCTCAACCCATTTAAGTATAGATTCTTCCTTAGCAATTACTCTTAGACCCATCTTTCCTCTTTTCCATCTCTACACTTTCTGGTTCAGGCCCTTAACAGATCCTGCTTGAAGTATTACAATAACCTTCTCCTGTTTGCTTACCTCTTGGTCCTCTCCTCATCACCTAAGTCCATTCCACATAAAATCATCATAAAATATCACTTTGAACACAATACCATTTTTTTTCCCGTTAACTTTCAATAGCTCCTGACTGCTTATAGCAACAAATTCAAACACTCTCAACCTAATGTTTACGGAATCTGGCCTCCTCTAACATTTTCAATCTCAGTCTTCCAACTTCTTAAATCCTCAAACTCATTGAAGTGATTTCAGGCATTGCTCTACACTTGGTTTCCACATAGTCTTGTGCTTCCCACCACTGTACTTTTATTCATACCAGTTCCTTTCCTTACCCTTCACCTCCTCTAGGCCCCCTTGTCCTTAAAAAAAAAAAAAAAAAAAACAAACCCACTGCCATCAAGTCCATTCCAACCCACTGGGTTTCTGAGGCGGTAAATCTTTACGGAAGTAGAGTGCCCTGTCTCCCTTCTGCAGAATGGCTGGTGGATTTGAACTGCCAACCCTCTAGTTAGCAGTCAAATGCCTTAGGCACTGCACAACCAGAGCTCCTGACTGTCCTTTAAGAACAGGTCAAATCCACATGCTTTTGCTCTTGCTTTCCTCCCTAGCCTGGCATGTTTTCTCTGCCTACCCATGTGCCATGCATTTTTCAAAGCCAAACATAATTTATATTTGATGTTTTCCTAATCACACTGACATTCTTTCCTTCATGAAACGCTACCGTGGAGCCATTAGGTATTTGGGCACTGTCTGAGTTCTGGGGATCATGGTTGAATAATGCACAGTTCCTAACTTCCAGGATCCCACTTTAAGGTCCTATTGCTGTTATTGCCCAAAGAGTTACCTATTAACAATATGATGTCTTAGGAAATGTCTTTGTGTTGAACTGCCAATTTAATTTCTGTGATTTAACTTTCTTTTTAAGGAGCCCTGGCTGCACAGTAGTTAAGTACTCAACTGCTAACCAAAAAGTCAGTGGTTTGAACTCACCAGCCACTCTGCAGAAGATGTGGCAGTCTGCTCCTGTAAGATTATACCCTGGGAAACGATATAGGGCAATCCTACTTGCCTTACAGGATTACTACAATTTGTAATCCACTTAATAGCAATAGAATTTTTTTTAAAATTTAACTTTTTTTTTTTATAACTTACTTCCCCAATTATATTGTAAAAACTGTTTCCCGCAAACTCGTTTTATATGAGTGGAGAGTGATATACTATTATGTACCAGGCATTGAATTAGGTACCTGGGTGATACAAATGGTTTAAAATTATCTACTAACCAAAACTGGCTCACAGTCATTCAGTGGTGCTACAGGAGAAAGGTCTGGTGACCTACTTCAGTAAAGACTTCAGCCAAGAAAACCCTACAAAGCTCAGTTCTACTCTGTATCAGTGGGGCTGCACCAAGAGTTGAAATCAACTTGACAGCAGCAGGTATTGTTTACCAGGCAATGAGGTGGTACTTTTGCTAGGCTTCTCACTGTATAATATGTCTAGTAGTCCACTGGAGTGCACAAAACACATGATTTTACAGATATTCTTGCTTAGGAAAAAGTTAAAATGAGTTGATTTAAATTAATCAATTGATTAAATCAATTAAATTATTATATATATAATGATGGTTCAAGTGCTACTTAGATAGCAAAAATAGTGGAAGGGTCCTTAAATGATTGAAACACAGATGTATATCACATTTATTCCTCACAACAACCTTATCAATTAGTAACTAAAGACAAGAAAAACCTTGGGACTTATTCTAATAAGCTAATAGGTTGTGATACAGGATTCAAATTCAGGTATTCAGGTCTCTCTAACTGAAGCTCTCCAAAACTTCTACCTTTACCATAATGCTCTTCTGTGTAAATAAAGATTTGGTTAAATTATTTGAGTGTGGAAGTCTGACTTGTGTTTTTATATAACTCATTACTTCAAAAGGATTTTCTTTCTAAATTAAATCCTTTACCTTCAGGGAGAAAAAGGGGTTCCGAAGTCAGCTTAGGGTGTTACTGAAGCACATTTATAAAACACACAAGGAAAAGGACCTTGCTGAGCAAAACGTTAATTCCTCACTTTGGCATCTCATACTACAGCTGTAATAAGGGCCGTTATGCCTAGATAGGCCCTTAAACGGAAGACCTGCTGAGCAGAGACACGCTTTCCCAGCCCTGCTCAACTGTGTCGTATTTTCTGCCAACTGACCAGGCGGAAGCAGCAGCAGGGGAGGAGGGACTGCAGGTAGGCGGGGAGGGGATCATTTTGAAAACCTTAAATCCCTTATAGGGTAGCAGCAGCTGCTCCTTGTTTTTTGAAACATCTGTCCCGCCTTCGGCCGCACTTCACCCTTTGGAGCCTCAAGCTAGTTAAACATGGATTCGACAAGGCAGCGTTTCTGACGGCTGGTTTGTGAGACAGAATTGAGTATTGTACCACCTAGAAAGTTCCTGCTATTGAGAGGAGCGGAGTTGGCGGGCTTAAGGAGGTCGGCCATCACCTTCCTTCATTTGTATCCCAAAACATCCTGCTTTCATTAAGTCAAGATTTAAGGATGCAGTGATCACTCAAAATAGTACGCCATGTGGATATTATTTCACAAAACAGAGGTATCTCTAGCGCCCTATTTTTCACTTTAATCTCCAGGGAGGCACAGGTTGTAGTTGCAGGGAAGAAATGATACTGCATAATCTACTCCATGTCTATCGCAGAACACACTGTGCACATCTCGCGTGTGTGGCGTTTATCACATTTAACAGCGTGTTACTTGTGTCTCACTCCCCTGCCAACACTGTGCTCCTTGAGGACAGGGACCTTATTTTTATTCAATTATTATTTTCCCTTAGCACTTAGGGTCTTGCCTGGCACCTAGCAGGCGTGAATCAGATATTTATGAATGAATGAACGTTAACAAAGAAAAATTAATGAAAGGAAGGCGGTAATTCATTTGGTTCTCTGAAAGTGAGCATGGGAGGTCTCGGACTCTGACCTAATCGCTGAAGGAATCCCAGTCCCAAAGGCCCACAACTCCGGCTCCCGCCACAGCAGACCAAGGTCGGTCTTCGGGTGCTCGCGCTAGGTCCCAAACGAAGCTGCGCACGCAGCTACGCCTCTTCATTGGGTCATTCCTTTTGCGAGGTCGGTTCCACTCTGGAGGGTAACGGGATTAGGGGTGGGGCCAGTAGAGCGCAGGCGCAGTGGGTGGCGGAAGTAGGAACTGGGGAAGGAAAAGAGGCTTGGCCCGGCTTCTGGAAGGGAGCTGCGCTCCTCTTCTTCTTCCTCCTCACCGGGAGCTCGAAAGGGCGCACGCGCAACTGAGCCGAGGCTCCTCCCCTCCCCGCCCCCTGCCCGTAAGCCGCTTCAGGGCTACTTGCTTGTCTGCCCGCCGAGATGGCACTCGACCCTGCAGGTATGGGTGCAGGGATCGGGCGTTATTGAGGGGCCTCGGGCGGGTTTCAACCTCAGACATGCCGACTCCGGGAAAGCCTGGAAAAGGTGTACAGCTGTGGCGGTTCCGCAGACGCCTCTCACCCCTGTTGATGACTTAGGGTTTCTGTCCGACCCTGGCTTCCTTGATTGGGGTCATAGGTCATCTTCGTGCGCCTAGAGGTTAGGGTTAGGTGAAGGGCGCTGGATTTGTGGTCTAAACACCCGTCTGTTTGTAAACATTCTCCTCCTTAAATCGGCACTCCCTTTCCTCTCTTTGGAACACTCTTTAAATATCTAATATTAGGAAAATTTGTATGTTCGTTGGGATGCACAATTTTATGTAGCTTTTAGGAGTTCACAGATCCCAAGTTCTTGACTTCATCCGATTTAAGAACAAAAAGTTCTGAGGATCTAGTCACTGTGGCAAGAAGTAGTTTCTTTGGAAAGGTTCCTTAAAGATGGATGTCACTTAATTTTCATGCTTCCACCCCACATCATTTGCAGCCATAGTTTCAGTTCCCCTCCTTCAGAATCTCACCTGCAGTATCTTAGCTTTAGGCTATTTATTTATTTATTTACATCCAGAGAGGAGTTCCTGGGTGACACAAAGGTTTAGCACTCAGCTGCTAACGGTATGGTTGGAGGTTGGAGTCCACCCTGAGGTGAAAGGCATGGTGATCTTCTCCCCTCCCCCCCCAAAAAAAATCAGCCATTGAAAATCCTATGGAGCACAGTTCTACTCTGACACACATGGGGTGCCGGTGAGTTGGGATCACTCCTTGGCAACTGGTTTCGTTTCTTGGTTATAGATAAAGAACTTCATTTTTGAAGGGAATGATAATGATCTAGTCCATTCCCTTCATTTTATGAACACCAAAATTCAAGATTTTAGGATGTGAAATGACTTCAGTCCTTTAGAAATTCAGAAATGAAAAAGACATTTTTATGCCCTCCTGGAGGATGAAAGCTATGTATAATGCACAGAAAGTACATTTATTGAACACTTTAACATCAAGCCCTTTTCTAAGTATTCTAAATTATCCAACAATAGCATGTGGTATGAGTCGGGCCGACTGGACAGCAAATAACAACAACAACAACAGTATGTGGTATGGTCAATACAGTTATCTCCATACAGTTTAGGAAGGAAACTCGGGCTCAGAGGAGTTAAGTTACTAGTCCAAGTTAAGTGGTAAAATTGGGACTCTAATTAGAAGCATAAAGGACTTGGCAGGAAGTAACACATTGATCATACTGATTTTAGGTGATTAGATCACCCTTTATGAAGCAGTTAGCAATTGATCTGAAAGAATTTCTAGTGTTTAGAGTTGGAGACCAAAATAAAACTAACTACACTGTTATCAAGTTGATTCTGACTCATGGTGACCCTGCAGGGCAAAGTAGAACTGCCCCATAGGGTTTCCAAGGCTGTAAATCTTTACAGAAGCAGACTGCCTCATCTTTCTCTGCAAAGTGGCTTGTGGGTTCAAACCTCTCTTTAGTTTAATAGCCAAATGCTTTAACCACTGCATCACCAGAGCACCTAGAGTTGAAAGTCAGCCTAATGAGCAAAGACGTAGACTTTAAAGTACACTGTGCTGTTTGGTTGCAGTGTGAATGCCTTGATTTTTTTTTGGTGGAGGTGGAAGGAGTGTACTTAAAGGGTGGATGAGGAAATGACCAGACTTTGTCTCACCTGCTTTGCTAATGTTGTCAGAAGGGACCGTTCTCTGGAGAAGAATGTCATGCTTCGTACAGTGGCGGGTCAGTGAAAGAAGGGAAGGCCCTCAACAAGATGGATTGACATGGTGGCTACAGCAATGGGGTCAGGTATAGTAGGGATCTTGAGGCTGGCACAGGACTGGGTAGCGTTTTGTTCTGTTGTACATAAGGGCGCTATGAGTTGGAGATGACTTAATGGCATATAACAATAACAAGGAAAGTTCGAGTTAGAAAGTAGGTGGAAATTGATATCATTCTGATATTTTTGACCTGGTTGACATTCAAAGTCATCTAATCTATTCCTTTACATATAGCTGAGGAACTAGTTTCAGAGTGGTTAAAGGCTTCTTACTTTCCAGACATCGCGATCTTGTTTGTTCAATGCTTCATAGCTAATTGCCATTAGAGCCAACTCTGGATAGAACACAAGTAATTTCTTTCCTAGTCCAGCATTACAGACAATACCTCCATTCAAGTATTCATTGAGTTAACAAATGCTTGTTGAATGCCCAGTATATGCCAAATATTGTTATAGGCCCTAGGAAACAGCAGTGTATATAGGACAGACAAGATCTGTAACTTTGGAGTTTTTAGTCCACCCACTGTTTTCTAGGGCTAATAATAATACCTGGCAGGTACTGGACAGTCACCATAAAGCTTGTATTCTAATGTAGAAGAAAGAAAACAAATATCCCTTCTCTCCGTTTATAGATTATGATAAACATTATGAAGAAATAAGCAGAGTTACATGGTAGATGGTGAAGACAGGGCTATTTTAGGTAGAGTGGTCAGTGAAAAGCTCTATGAAGAAGTATCATTTGGATTAGGATATGAAGGAGCAGAGGAAGCAGTCTTGTGAAGAGCCAAGGAAAGTGTATGGTAGGTAGTGGAAGTAGCAAATGCTTAAAATATTGAACTAGAATGAGCTCTGGTGTGAAGGAGATCCATAAAGGAAAGATGTTGTGAAAAAAGCTTGGAGCTAGATGCTACAGGGACTTGTGGGTGATGATAAAGCATTTAACTGTTTTCTGATGTTATCAAAAGCCCTTGGGGATTTAAAAGAGCAATGACATAATTTTTACCTTTAAAATACTACTCTGACTGCAGTGGTAGCACTGGTTGGTAGGGGGTCATGAGTAAAAACAAGGAGACAGGTTAAGAGACGGTAGCAGTCGTCCAGGCCTGTGGAGATGGAGAGGAATTTAAGAATTCATGTATTTTAGAGGAGACATTGATAGGACTTGCTGTTGCATTGGGTAAGGGTGGTAAGGTAGAGGGAGGAATTAAGGATAATTGGCAAAATTTTTACTTCAGCAGTTGATTGACTGGTAGTGGTCAAGTCCAACAACATGGAGATCATTGGAGAGTTTGACAAAAACAGATTGAAACGAGATTGATGTGGGTTAAGAATGGAAGGTAAGAAAGTGAAGACAGCAGGTGTGAAGACATTTTTCTAAACTGCCTTGTCCAAATTCAAGAATATAAATGTGTTGGAACTTTTTTTTTTTAAACTAATTTTTGTTTGGTTTGTAAGTTGCAGCTTAGGTTCACAGTTTAATATTTTACTGCTTTTTACAATCCACAATAGTATCTGTCCATATTGAGTAGATAAGTGTCTGGATAGTTATGCCAAATAAAACTTTTTAGAGCAAAATCTGTTTTTCCATTGATTTATATTGCAGTTTGAGAGCCACTCTGTGTAAGGAAGAAGGGGCAGTCTACTTCTGTAAAGATTTACCACCTCAGAAACCCAATGGGGGTCGCTGTGAGTCGGAATCAACTAGATGGCAGTGGGTTTAAATGTACAGATTTGATCTTCAGTTGGCAGCAGCCTTTAACGCTAATTTGTTGGGCCTCTTTTTTTTTAAGAGACTGTGCTTACAATGGAATACAGTTTATATACTTGTTCTTACCATTTTGGGCAGTGCAGTTTGTACGACTTTATTGCTCAAAGTTTGATTTAAACTATTTAATGTTGGGGTAGTCACAGTACTCTTGTGGGATCAGTCATAACTGTGTTCATTTTTTTTTTTTCTCTTACAATTTGAATGCAGAGTGAAAAAGCTGGAAATAGTCTGAGCCACCTTGGAACAATGGTTGTAGAGGGTGGTTACATTTTTTTAAAATGCTGATGCCAGGGCTGCACTCCCAGATATTCACATATGATAAGTCCTTTTTAAATACTTCACAGGCTCTTCTAATGTATGGAACCACTGTTGTTAATACGCCCAGCTTTCTCATTCTGAAAAATTTCTCAATTCATCACCCCATTCACAGAGAAAACTCTCCCTACAATTTGTTTTATTTTTCATACCTCTTTTCCATAGTCTTCTTTTTTAAAAAAATTTTTATTGTGATGTGGGTGCAAATTTATAATTTTCCCTAACCTTCTTGGTACCTTAGTAGAGGACACAATGGTTGGTAGTAATAAACTTATTCCATTGATGGATCCTGGGTCTCCCCAGTTTCTAGTCCCTTTTACCAGAAACCCTTTGTATTCAGATGGAACTAAGATGGGAGCATTTCAGTCTCTTATGGAGCTCCAGTAATGGCTTGGCTCTGACTCAGGGCCGCTCAGGGTCCACCACTTTGCTTGCTCTTATTTTTCCCATTCTCTTACCTAGCTGTCCAATGGAACTTTCTGCAGTGATAGAAATTTTCTGTATCTGCACTGTCTGTTGCTGTTCAGGACTTCAAACATAACTAGTACAACTGAGGATCTAAATTTGCTTAATTTTAAGTGGCAACATGTAGCTAGTGCCTACCACATTGGACGGTACAATTTGTAAGGTGTTGCTTCTCAAAATATGGTCCACAGACTAACAGCATCAGCATAACCTTCGAACTTGACTCCCTGCAACTTTAAGTCATAAATGGAACCTCTGATCTCATAATAATGATTGAGAAATACTATATGATGGGAGCTCTGGTAGTTTAGTGCCTAAGGCACTTGACTGCTAACCAGAATGCTGGTGGTTCCAACCCACCAGCTACTCCTCAGAAGGAAGATGAGGCAATCTACTTCATAGTGATACTGCCTCAGAAACCCAAGGAGGGGTCGCTATGATCAGGTCTGACTCGATGGCACATAACAACAACAACAACATACGTGTAGATACAGTGTAGATCATTCTTCAATAATAGAGTGTAAGCATTGTTAGTTAATTCTAAGTTACAGCTTCTTTGGCAATTTATAACCCTTCTACAAGTGTTGTAGTACACCATGTGATGGTTAATGTTGTGTGTCCACTTGGCTAGGGTGTGATCTAATGGGTTTGGCAGATATTGGACTAATTGGTTTTCCATAATGTATTATAATTTCATCACCTGTGTGATAAGTTATGATATTAGCAGCCAGTCAGTTAAAAAGGAGTTTATTTGGGGATGTGGCCTGCCTCTGGTATATAAATGCACATTCCAGCAAGACTCACTCTCTCAGTGGATTCTGCATCTGATTTGTCATCATCTGATCTCCAGTTTTTGGGATATGAGCTGGCAGCCTGCCATCTGACCTTTAGATTTTGGGATTCACCAACACTTGGGGCACCATGAGCCAGTAGCCTGCCTTCTTATCTATTGATTTTGGGTTCATCAGCCCCAGAAACCACTTGAGTCAGAAGCCTGTAACCTGACCTATGGATTTGGGACTTGCCAGCCTCCACAACTGCATGAGCTATTTCCTTGAATTAATCAATCTTTATATTGATTACTCACATGTACTCTCTCTATTTATTTATTTCGTTGGTTGTACTGTTCTGGAGAATCCAGACTAAAACACACTGTAAAGATCAGCATAAATCCAGTCTCCCAAAATGTAGAGATTGATTCAGTTCTCACATTCCCAGTTCTCCATCCTTGTTGTCACCCACCTCCATGGTACTCTCTCTGACTTTAGTAAGGTAGACCTGGGTTAGAGCTTATAGGTTAAAAGGACACTGTCTTTCAGATTGCCAAATAGGCAAATGCCAGCCATACGTTTGGGGAGTCCATCTCAGCCTTCTGACCTGCTGGCTCCTTCTACCCTACTGGGATTGATAATTTGCTAGAATGACCCATAGAATTCACAGAGAGTATGTTGTTGTTGAAAGATTCTATCAAGTTGGCTACAACTCACAGCGACCCTTTGTACAACAGAATGAAACACTGCCCCGTCTTGTGCCATCCTCACATTCATTGTTATACCTGAGTCCGTCATTGCAGCCACTGTATCAGTCCATCTCATTGAGGGTCTTCCCCTTTTTCACTGAACCTCCACTTTACCAAGCATGATATCCTTCTCTAGGGAATATTCCCTTCTGACAAGACCAAAGTGGGTGAGATGAAGTCTGGCCATTCTCACTTCCAAGGCTGCACTTCTTCCAGGACAGTATTCTTCACCAACAGCACAACTCAAAAGCATCAACTTTTCTTCATTCTTCCTTATACGTTGCCCAGCTTTCACATGCTTACGAGGCAATTGAAAATACCATGGCTTGGGTTAGGTGCACCGAACAACATTGACAGTGTTGCTTTTTAGCACTTTAGCACTTTAAAGAGGTCTTTTGGAGCAGATTTATCCAGTCTGATTTCTTGACTGTTGCTCCCATGGGTACTGATTGTGGATCAATAATATGAATAATAATGATCAATAATATCAATAATATGAAATATTTGACAAGTTCAATATTTTCTCCATTTATCATGATGCGGCTTATTGGTCTAGTTGTGAGGATTTTCATTTTCTTTACGTTGAGGTGTAATCCATACTGCAGACTATAGTCTTTAATCTTCATCAGTAAGTGCTTCAAGGCATTTTCACTCTCAGCAAAAAAGATTGTGTCATCTGCATATCTCAGGTTGTTAATGAGTCTTCCTCTAATCCTAATGCCACGTTCTTTATATAGTCCAGCTTCTTGGATTATTTGCTCAGCATAGAGATTGAATAAGTATGATGAAAGGATGCAACCCTGGCGCAATCAAGAGGTAGTATATGATCAAGAATTAATGGTATTGAAGGAAGAAGTTGAAGCTGCACTGAAGGCATGGGCGAAAAACAGGGTACCAAGAATTGACTGAATACCTATTGGGATGTCTCAGTGAACAGATGCACTGCTAGAGGCACTCACTCATTTATGCCAAGAAATTTGGAAGACAGCTACCTGGTCTACTAACTGGTAACGATCCGTATCTGTGACCATTCCAAAGAATGGTGATCTGACAGAAAGCAGAAATTATTAAACCATATCATTAATATCACATGTAAGTAAAATTTTGCTGAAGATAACTTAAAAATGGTTGCAATGTTACATCAACAGGGAGCTGCCAGAAATTCAAGCCATATTCAGAAGAGGGTGTTGAACAAGGGATATCATTGCTGATGTTGTATGGATCTTGGCTGAAAGCAAAAAATATCAGAAAGATGTTTACCTGTGTTTTTCTACGCAAAGGCATTGGACTGTGTGGATTATAACAAATTATGGATAACATTGTGGAGAATGGGAATTCCAGAACACTTAATTGTGCTCATGAATAATCTGTACATAGATCAAGAGGTAGTTGTAACAAAACGATACTAAATTGGTTTAAAATCAGGAAGTCAGGGTTGTATCCTTTCACCGTACTCTGTATGCTGAGCATGTAATCCGAGAAGCTGCACTATATGAAGAAAAACATGGTGTGAGAATTGGAGAAAGACTCGTTAACAACCAGCAATATGCGTATGACAAAACCTTTCTTGCTGAAAATGAAGATGACTTGAAGCACTTACTGATGAAGATCAAAGATCCAGCCTTCTGTATGGATTACACCTCAAACATAAAACAAAAATCTTCACAGCTGGACCAATAAGCAACATCATGATAACAGATCAAAGATTGAAGTTGTCAAGGATTTTATTTTACTCGGATCCACAGTCAACACTTATGGAAGAACAGTCAGGAAATCAAAGAAAGTGTTGCATTGGGCAAATCTGTGGCAAAAGACCTTTTTAAAGTGTTAAAGAGCAAAGATGTTACATTGAAAACTAAGGTGCTGAGCCAACCTGTGGTATTTTCAATCATTTCACATTCATGAGAAAGCTGGACAATGAGCAAGAAGACTGAAGAATTGTTGTGTTTGAATTATTGTGCTGGTGAAGAATATTGAATATACCAAAGACTGTCAGAAGAACAAACAAATCTGTCTTGGAAAAAATATAGCTGGAATTCTCCTTAGAAGTGACAATGGTGAGACTTTGTCTCTCATAATTGAGTAAGTAGAGGGCCTGTGAAAAAGAGGAAGATCCTCAGTGAGATGGATTGATATAGTGGCTGCAACAATGAGCTCAAACATAGCAACCTCTGTGAGGATGGCACAGGACCAGGCTGTGTTTCCTTCTGTTGTACATAGGGTCGCTGAGTTGTAATCAACTAGATGGCACCTAATAACAACAACAACATATGTACACACACACACTTAAAATTATTGATTGCTTGCTTGGGAGCTCTGGTGGTGTGGTTCCTAAGGCATTTGACTGCTACCCAGAAGGCTGGAGGTTCAAACCCACCAGCCATTCTTCGGAAGGAAGACTGGGCAATCTAATTCCCTAGAGATAGTGCCTTCGAAACCCAAGTGGGGTCGCTATGAGTCGGAATTGACTTGACAGCAGTGAGTTTTTTTTTTTTTGGTTTGCTTGCTTAGATAAAAACTGGGTATTGTTATTGTTTTGAGTTGATTCAAACGCATGACATCCTCATGTGTTACAGATTTGAACTGCTCCATAAGGTTTATTTTAACTGTAATCTTTATGGAAGCAGTTTTCCAGAAATTTCTTCATGGAGCTACTAAGTAGGTTTGAACTGCCAACTTTCAGGTTAACAGCTGATCAGAAACTGCACATGTCACCTAGGGACCTTGGTTAATGTACAAGACCATAAACCATAAACTTTGGAGTTACCTTTTACACTGGACAGAATTATTTCTGTCATTAACCAACAAAATTTACAAGTTAACCTCTGCTCCTATCACATTATAAAATAGACCAGTAATTGAAAGTCAAGCCCAGTACTGTGTTGAAAGAAAACTCAGTGATCCCTTTACTTATTTCCAGAAAAATTTTCTGACATGATTCTGTTCCCATGTGATAGCCCACAGAAGCCTGTGCCTGATTATTTTGATTTCTTTCTCTAGTAACTAGGAAAGATTCTTTTCTCTCCCCATGAAACCCTTTCCTCCCTTTTCTTAAAGTAGTGTAGGAGATTCTCTTGTTGTTATCTGCCATAGAGTCGGCCCCGACTCCTAGCGACCCCTCCTTGGGTTTCCGAGGCAGTTATCACTACGGAAGTAGGATTGCCCAACCTTCCTTCCGAGGAGTGGCTGGTGGGTTTGAACCACCAGCCTCCTGGTTAGCAGTCAAGTGCCTTAGGCACTATGCTACCAGAGCTCCCGGAGATTCTCTTATCTCTTGTCAATTAGTGTATATTTATCCTCTACTTTTGTGTGGTGGAAGGAACTCTGGTGGCATAGTACCTAAGGCATTTGCTAACCAGAAGGTTGGTGATTCAAACCCACCAGCTACTCCATGCAAGGAAGACTGGGCAATCTACTTCCATTACTGCCTCAGAAACCCAAAAGGAGTTGCTATGAGTTGGAATTGACTCGATGGCAGTGAGCTTGGTTTTGTGGTTTTTGCATGGTAGGGACCATGGTTGCATGTGAAAAGTTTCCTTAGTCAAGTAAGAGTGTAAATCTCCATTGGTGACAATGATGGGGCTTAGAGGGTGGAAAGTGGGGTCAGGAACTTCATGGCATTTCACGAAGAGATGTTTAAGAGATATGTGTTTTAGATGGAGGTCATTATGACAGTTCTTAGAGTGTTTAGGTTGCAGGGGTTCTTTTAGAGGTTCCTATGGAGATCTGATGACATAGTGGTTATAGCATTCAGCTGCTAACCAAATGGTCAGTTGCTCCTTGCAGAATGAGGGAATCTGCTTCTGTGAAGACTTGGACAGCCTTGGAAGGCCCGTGGGGCAGTTCTACTCCTACGGGGTCACTATGAGTTGGAATTGACTCAGCAGTGAGTTTGGCTTAGTTTATAGAGATGTAGGTAGATTAGCGTTAGGGGTAGTAATACTCTATTTTAGTACTTTTAAATGGAAACATTCATATTTCCTGAGTGTTGTATGACCAGTATATAAAAGAATGTGTAATTCAGTTTTTAATTTCTAATTTTATTATTTCTTTATCTGTACAGTGTCTTTCTAGACATCAGTTATATTGATAGTTTACAGCTAAAAAAACTAACATATGACATATTTCTAAACTCAAAATGTTTTTATCATGTGAAATAATACATTGTTTTGGCTAAAGTGGTGTTTCATATAAGGTGTGGGTTACTTAATAAAGGAAAACAATGAATTGGGTAATATACAATACCATGTTTAAATATTTTTAAAAATGTATATTTAATATTAGGTGTATTCTGTTTACACAGTGGAGTTTTACTATTAATCATTGGCTAACATACAATTAGGCTGCAGAAGGAAGATAGAAATGCCAAGCAGGTGAACCTTTTGGATATGCAACCAAATTAATTTGTTCAAAGAGAATGATAAATGCTCCTTCAGTCTAACATCCGGTCCTTATTTTAAATAAGTGATGTTGAATTAAAACCCCACTATTTTGTGCTAAATCATCATAGATTTCTTGCCAATAATAGAATAAGCATTTTCGAATTATGAATTTTAAAATGGCTTAATATTGTATTTTTGTGTAAGATTGTTGTTAAAAAGATATTTACAATCATACCGTATAGCTCAATGTTTTAAAACAAAGTTATTTTTTGGAGTATTCAGTTAAAAACCAAACACTCACTGCCTACTTCTAGAGGCAAGTCACAATAGTAGAAGTTAAGAGAGAATTAAAAAAAAAAAAATAAATGAGAAAACACACACACTCAAAAAACAGACAGATTAAATCTTCACCCAAATCCTAATTAAAAAAAAAAAAAAAAAGAAAGAAAAAAACAGACAGACAAATGAGATGTTGATTCTGCCATTAGGAACTTACCGTCTTTGGAATGATAATGTATCTAAGTGTGATAAACTGCTGTGGCAATTAAAAGGATGGAGGATTACAGTTGGCAGGTGCTGGTATTGGTGGAGGCAGATTTTAGAAGGCTTCAAAAAGATTATATTTGAATTAGGTCTTCAAAAATTAGGTGAAAAGTAGTGAAGGACCTTTCACGCAGGAAGAATAACATGAATTCAGACAGTGAAATGTTCTCATTCAGTGGGGAAATGTTCTTATGAGTGAGTTGCTGATCTCACTGAGACATGCTTATAGTCAGAAATAATAGGTAAATATTACACTGCAAAGAAGCATTGAGAACAGAATGCAAAGAACATTTTGAATACCATGCTAAGAAGTTGAGCTTTATATTATGTAAGGGGCAGGGAAGCCGTTCATTTCATTCAGTAGATGTTTGAGTTCTTCCTAAGTGCCAGCCTTCAGTGAAGAAAGGGGGAGACCCTCAATGAGATAGATTGACACAGGGCCTACAACAATGGGCTAAAACATAGCAAAGATTGTGAGGCTGGAGCAGGACCGGGCAGTGTTTTGTTCTGTTCAAAAGGTCGCTATGAGTTGGAACCGACTCCATGGCACCTAATAACAACAAATGCTGGCTGGCCTCTATGCTATGTGTGTGTATAGAAGAGTTCAGTGCTAAATATGACAGACTTTATCCTCAAGGAACTCAAGCGAGACCAGCAAAAACCAAACTCACTGCCGTCCAGTCGACTCCTTGGGTTTCCAAGGCATTATCACTACAGAAGTAGATTGCCCAACCTTCCTTCTGATAAGTGGCTGGTGGGTTTGAACTGCCAATCTTCTGGTTAGCAGTCAAATGCCTTAGGAGACCAGCAGTGTACATAATTGTTACGTAGGAGGGGTTGATGTTAAATAAGACAGATTTTCTTCAGGGAGCTGAAGTGAGACTAGCCACGCAAGTAATTGTTGTAATTCAGTGTTTCAGTCCCAACAGTAGTCAAGATAAAGAATTGAAAGAGAAGAGGAAGTGAACTTATCTTAGGTTGGGCAGGCCTGGAAGAGTATCAGAAAAGCTTTCTGAAGGGAGTGAGAAGAAGATGTCTGAGTGGGATTTAGAAGTTTAGTAGATAGGAAATAAGGTAGATAAGAAAGGAAGAACAAGCCTGAGAGAGGGAATATCATATACTAAGACCAAACCCAAACCTAACCCAAACCCACTGTTGTTGACTCATTGACTCTATAGGACATAAAAGAAGTGCCCCATAGGGTTTCCAGGGCTATAATTCTTTACAGAAGCAGCCTGCCACATCTTTCACCCACAGAGAGCCTAATAGGTTTGAACCACTGGCCTTTTGTTTAGCAGCTGAGTGCTTAACCACTGAGCCACCAGGCCTTCTTATATACCAAGACACAGAAATGTAGGGTGAGTTCAAGGAATAGTGAATTTACTGGATGGCCTGAGGCATTCAAGTTCTTTTTGAGTTAAGGTATAATATGATTGATTCTGTGTTTGAGGCAGATGAATCAGGTCACATCCCACTAGACCTGTGGCAAAAGTGGCTCCAAGGAGCATAGATCAGATTTAAACAAAAAAAAAAAAAAAAAAAAGTGACAGAATGCCAGATTGATCAGATCTAGTTTTCATTAGCAAACTTAAAAGATAGAGGTAAGTGCCAAGATTCCCATGAACCATGACATGCTTAGTCACCCAGTTAGAGTTCTGCCCATGATAGAGAGGTATAGATGTTATGTTCCTGCTACATGCAAGGAAGGAGCCCTGGTGGCATAGTGCCTAAGGCATTTGAGTGCTAACCAGAAGGCTGACGGTTCAAACCCCCCAGCTACTTCTCGAAAGGAAGGTTGGGCAATCTACTTCCGTAGTGATACTGCCTCGGAAACCCAAGGAGGGGTTGCTATGAGTTGGATCTGACTCGACGGCAGTGAGTATGGAGATCTGATGGGTTCCAACTGATGTCACCGTGAAGGCAAGTATATTTGGGGTATTTTTTCCTGGCCCAGGTCACTGCTCATTTAGGTGCTCTGTTTCTCTCCCACAGCCCTTTGCAGGAAGGATCCATCTTGTATTGTTTGGCTTAGAAAGCATTGTGTAAGAGAGAGTGAAGAGTTAAGGAATTGGACCATTTCTGATGGTCTAGGGCAAGCTTTTCCTGTAATGTAATGGGCATACAGTAAATATGTGAGCCATAAACTCTGTAGAAACTGTTGTGATGTGCCCTCGAGTCAGACCCAACTCATGGCGATCCCTCCTTGGGTTTCTGAGGCGGTATCACTACGGAAGTAGATTGCCCCATCTTCCTTCCGAGGAGTGGCTGGTGGGTTTGAACCACCAGCCTCCTGGTTAGCAGTCAAGTACCTTGGCATTATGCTACCAGAGCTCCTCTGTAGCAACTACTGCCTTGTATTGTGAAAGCAGTCACAGACAATATGTAAATGAGCTAGCATGGTTGTGTATATAGTGTTTTTACTCTCCATTAAGTGATCCATTCTTGGGTCAGGTACTGTGTTTAGTTGTCCTATCACTTCAATCTCCTTTAATCTGGAATATTTCTACAGATTTTCTTTTTGTTATTTTAAAATACTTAGTAATGTTTTCCATGGAAGTTTACATAGCAGATTATATTCCCATTCAACAATATCTACATGTTGTTCAGTGACATTGGTTACATTCTTCACAACGTATGAACATTCTCATTTCTGTTCTAGTTGTTCTCTTTCCATTAATAATTTCTCTTCCCCCTTACTTTCTCACCTTTCTTTTCTTTTGAACATTTTATTAAGGTTTGGATGAAAGTTTGCACAGCAAATTAGTTTTCCATTCAACAATTTATACACATTTTGTTCTGTGACATTAGTTGTAATCCGTTAATGTAACAGGACTCTTTCCACTTCCTCTCCGGGTTTCCTGTTTCCATTTGTCCTTCTTTCCTGCCCCTACCTGTCTTCTGGGGTTTGTATTTGGGCAGATGCTACCATTTTGGTCTGAGGAATACGTATCTCCTTGGTATTACTCACTGTATAGGCCTATCTATTGTTGGGCTAAAAGGTGATTCTCAGGAGTGGGTACAGTTCCAGGTTTGAAGGATGTCTAAGAACCGTAGTCTTGGGGGTTCCACCAAACAGACTTTTTGTTTTATGAAATTGAAATTTTTGAAAAATACAGCCCACTCTCAGTTTTAATTTTTGATAGGGTTTTCCTTGTTTTATGTTTATCCAATTTCTGATTGAATTGAAGTTATGTATTCTTAGCTGAATATAGTGATGATATATTTTTCTCAGAGTATCACATTTTAGGCACATGGTATCTGCCTGTCTGTCATGTTGTTGTTGTTGTTGTTATGTGCCGTCGAGTCGGACCTGACTCATAGCGACCCCTCCTTGGGTTTCTGAGGTGGTATCACTATGGATGTAGATTGCCCCATCTTCCTTCCTAGGAGTGGCTGGTGGGTTTGAACTGGGTTTGAACTGCCAGCCTTCTGGTTAGCAGTCAAGTGCCGAGCCTGTCTGTCATAGGCAATTTAATTTTGATCACCCAGTCAAGGTTTTTCCCTATATCTTCCCTCCCCCCACAATTAATAAATAATCTTTAGAGATATCCTTTAAGACTTAGCGTCCACTAATAATGCTTGCCTGATTGTGTGTTTCCCATGATGGTTGCAAATGATGGTTTTCTACTTCCAGCACTCCCTCCACATTTATGAGCTTCCTGTCTCATGTGGTTGCAGGGGCTGATGAACCCAAAATTGTGCACATCAGGCAGCAGGCTCACAGAGTTGCGAGAGCTGGCAGATCCCAAGCCTGCAGTTCATGTGGCTGGCTGAAGGCTTCTCCAAGACTGGAGGTC
Organism: Orycteropus afer afer; assembly: GCF_000298275.1. Lineage (NCBI taxonomy): Eukaryota > Metazoa > Chordata > Mammalia > Tubulidentata > Orycteropodidae > Orycteropus > Orycteropus afer. The sequence continues at coordinate 3,732,348 of NW_006921590.1, read as the reverse complement.
AGACCATGAAACAAGTATTGGATTGAGAGAAGAGCATGAACTTTTCCAGAACATCTTTGTGTATTAGATGCAGAGCACACCCTCAAAGAAACTCCCCTTCCAACTGATTGGCTGTACATATCAGATGACAATTTGGAGAATGATTACACAGTATGTGCCAAACTACTGAGAATCATGGCCTCGCCAAGTTGACTTATTATCCATCACAAGGAGGGATTTGCACATGTAGATGCTTAACAGATATTTGTTAACAGAATGAATATATCCATCAGATATTGAAATTCATAATTTTATTTCATATTTACTATATTCTGTGAGTTAGGGATTGTTGTTGTTGTTATGTGCTGTCGAGTCGGCCCCGACTCATAGCGACCCCTCCTTGGGTTTCCGAGGCAGTATCACTACGGAAGTAGGATTGCCCAACCTTCCTTCCGAGGAGTGGCTGGTGGGTTTGAACCACCAGCCGTCTGGTTAGCAGGCAAGTGTCTTAGCCACTATGCTACCAGAGCTCCCCCGAGTTAGGGATTAGAATGACCAATTAGACATAGTCTCTGACCTCATTACATTTTATTTGGGCAACTACTCAAAAACCAAACTCACTGCCATGGAGTCAATTCCGACTCATAGTGACCCCCTTTGCATTTCTGAGGTGGTAAATCTTTACAGAAGTAGATTGTCCAGTCTTCCTTCTGCAGAGTGGCCGGTGGATTTGAACTGCTAACCTTCTGGTTAGTAGTCAAATGTCTTAGGGACTACGCCACCAATAGTGGTTCTTAATTTAGCTGCATATTAGAATTATTTGGGGGAGCTTTTAAAAACAGTGATGCTTAAGTTTTATCCTCCAGTGTTTCTGACTTGACTGGGCTAGAACTTGGGCATCAGATTTTTATAAAGCCCTCTGAGGTCATTTTTAGGAGCTCTTGTAGCGTAGTGCCTAAGGCATTTGACTGCTAACCAGAAGGCTGGTGGTTCAAACCCACCAGCCACTCCTCGGAAGGAAGGTTGGGCAATCTACTT
>NW_006921590.1:3724189-3731231 GCF_000298275.1 Orycteropus afer afer | reverse complement strand
AGTGATACTGCCTCGGAAACCCAACGAGGGGTCACTATGAGTCAAGTCCGACGCGACGGCACATAACAACAACAGCAACAGGGTTGACATACACTGATGTAGTAGGAGAGAAGGTTTACAGGTTCAGATATGATCAGAGCCTAGAATTGGTACAGTCAAAGTGTCTGAGTTAGATGAAAAAAATCACTTGCAAGTACTAAGGATCAGGGAGAACTCTGAGATGGAGAGACTTTGTGTTGAATTTTAAATAAGAACTTTGAGAACAGAAAATAAGAGGTAGAAGATGGAAAATAAAGACAAAAGATTGAGCTGGAGTTTGGGCTTCATTACACATTACTGTGTAATGATGCAAGATTGCTTTGCTTTCTCATTTCTTTATAATACCTGCTCCTCCTACTTTAGGTAATTGTATAGATCAATAGCAAATGAGATGAGGTTTATAAACCAGTTTCTTCTAGCACTCCTTCCTTCTGATTTATTGTGTTCCTCCAGTGTACTATATTCATATAAGTTGAGTTCTTAACCACAGGGGTGGTATAATGAAGGTTTAAGTTATAGAAAGTTTAAGTTGAAATTAAGATGCTGAAGGGACATGGAAATTTCCAGTAGGTATTTTAACATGTAGGCAGAGTAACGTTGGAGCTGGGAATGAGCACCAAGACCTCAGCATCATAAACACTATCTTTAAAGATCGAACCTTGTGTATCAACCATGATTGTGCAAGAAGAGTGAGTAGCTCTTACCTTGAAAGACTTCCTACATTTTTTAGTACTATTACCATTGTTGAAGATATTTTTGAGGCTCCTTTAAAATTTGCCTTCAGACTCTACGGTACACTTATCTTACTACATTTTGGGAAATCTTTGCTCTGAAGGTGAAGTTGAATTTTAGCCCAGGGTTAGCCGGAGATAATCTGGTAATGGTGGTATATGATCATCCTAGGAAATGCTGCCCCAAAACGCAATGTTATGGAACTAATTCTCATGCTCATTCAATATAGAGCCATAGTCTATACCAGGAAAGATGATGTGAGTCATTGGAGCAAAGTCTGAATCATTTAAATAAGTAAATTCCCTTTCAGTATAAAAATAATTCCTCCACTCTGTTATCACAGTAGTATATTTTAAGGTGAAGGAGGGGAATGGAAGGTAGAAATAGGGTGGCCAAAGGCACTGAGGAACATGTAGAATTGACAATATGCTACCATGTTATGTTCTAAAAGTATAGTAGAGAAAAAACAAATCAGGCAGGATATTGCTATGTAGGCCACAGGCCACACACTGTCATTTATTCATTTCTTAAGTACCTATATATGACCAGAACACTTCTGATTGTTTACAAGATATCAATAAGAAATTCTGCTGGTAAGAAAAGCTAGTTTGTTAATTTCATGAACTAGAGTAAATGTAAAACCTGTTCATATAAGAAATGATGGCTATAATAGAGATTGCAGCACATCTGTCAAATCGATGTGTTTTACTGCATAAGTTGAGTTCCTGCTTTGGTATGCTTTTAGATCTGTTGTCCCTTTTTGGCCTCATGTTGGTTAAAGCAATGGGGGTGGAAGAGGCAGTTTTCACACCTTTGCAATGTGTAGCATCTGAGGTCCAAGAAAAGGGTGGTATTTGGAAATGGGCACGTCTGGTGTGAACTAGGTGGTTGTTAGCAGTGAAAGCTGATAAGACAAAGCAGTTCAAATAAAGCATACTGTTGTGAGAAATAGTAGTATTTGACTTAGAAGCTAAGCAGCGATAGGCACATCTACCTCACTTATGTGTTTCCTAGGTTTGTAAGGACTTGAGTTTATAAAAATCAGATTGTTACTGATTCATCTAATTACATTTGATGTTTACTGTTTTTAAGGTACTTTTCAGCCAACAGACAAAATCACTCTAGCTTTTTTTTTTTTTTAATTGTGATTTGGGTGAAGATTTACAGAGCAAATTCACTATCCATACAGCAGTTCACATATACTTTGTCTCATGTCGTTGACAACAGTTTACCGCAATGCAACAGCTCCCCTCCCACTTCCTCCCCATAGTTACCTCTTCCCAGTGTCCATCCCTCCATATACTCCCACTTTAGCTTTTTAAAACATAATTACTAATTTTTCAGTGGTAGGAGTTGGAGAATTTGAATTTCAGGTGACTTTACTTTCTGATTAAAAAAATGAGAAATTTGAAACCTGAATTTTACTTTTTGAAAATGATGCTTCTGTAGCACTCTTACTGCCTAAGGGTTATTTCTGTGCTTCATTGTAACTGCGGACCCTCCCTTACCCTTTCTTTACTGAAAGCCTTGCTAATAGCCACCATCCCATGTGTGTGGAGTGTTGTGAAGGAGATTTGGGATCTGGGTTATGTGATCTTCACATTGCCACTTCATCTTAAAATTTTGGATGGTTCACCTCTGTGAGCCTTCACTTGTCTATTTGCAAAACGAAGTCAAAATACTTACTTGAGAGAGCTGTTACGAAAACTATTTAGCATTTAGTGCCCTCATCTCATGGTTTCATAGCCAGAGGCAGGCTGGGATTTTGAGGGACGAAATATTACTGATTTAATTTTTTGTGTTTGTTTTGTTAGCTCAAGTATGTCTTGTAGGGAAGATGGTGAAAGGAACACCGATCCTCACTATCTTGATTTTCACAGGCTAAATTCCTCAGCCCCCCTCCTGATTTTGCATTACAGGAAGATAATTACAGGCTGGCAAGAGCACGAAAATCAGGTCCTGAGCATCCATATCCTTGTGCTGTTGAGAACTGTAGTGGACTCACTTCCTGTTGTGAAGCACTAGTGAGGATGTAACAATTAAGAATTCTAGTCTTACTGTGTTGTACATGATGCCATCTGCCCAGAGCCTTTTGTTTCCAGGTTCTTGGTAGCTAGTAATGAACAGTGACCTAAAGATAGAAACTGTTGCTGCTGAGAACACTGTTGCAAATTCATTACAAGTATGTTTTTAATTGTTGTTCCTCTTCCAGACTAAACAATAGAACAGAACAATTAAGTGCAACTAAGAAGATTAAAAAGAAGGGAAAAAAAAAAAAAAAAAAGAGAAGAGTGGCATTATCTAAGAATCAAATTAGTTGAATTAGAACATTTTCATTATTGAAGAGGTGTGCATTGCTCCTCATGTATCACATTCTTTTCCTACAAAAGATTCTGTAGTGTTCTGATTGCTTCCCTGGTATCTTTGTGGGTTCATAGCAAGCACTGTTGTCAGTAGTCTTATAATCTAGAACTGCCATATTGCAAGAACACGTGAGCCCCAAAGCAAAATCTGAGCTAACAAATTCAGCCAGTGAAAAGGTGAAAATTGACTTTCAGGTGATGATAGAATGTGGAGAAGTTAGAGCTTTGGAAATTTTCCCTGCTGGTGTTATCCTGATTCTTAATCTCAGTATAAATTCATGTGACTATAGAGAAGCAAAATCTCAAAAATTGATTTTTGCAGGCTCTTGTATAAATGTATAACATATATGTACAGCATTGACATTAGGAGAATCTCTTTGTAATTTTATCTGTATCTATAGTGTTTGTATATAATATTAATAAAATTTTCATATTGTAGTATTTTGAAATATGTATAAAAGTGTAATCAATTGGAAATTGATGTTCAGTGGTTGGTATGCTACCCAATGGGAAAATCTTTAGCAGAATTTATGTATATATTTTTAAGGCTGTCATTTCTGATTTTACATGAAGAGTGTGGAAAAGCAAAATTAATATTCATGCAAGTCTAGAATTGTTTCTTTGCCCTAGGAAGTTTTAGAATGGTTGGAAAGAGTACTTGTAAAATGTTTTTAAATAGAAATACTTTAACTTAGAAGTATGATGAAGATAAATTTGTTATAATTTATCTATGGAAAATGCTTCAGTATTTCAAAGCTATGTCAGATTTCAAGGAACTGGTACAAGAAAATAGTCTTTTAGATATCTAAGACCATTGAAAGATTTATAGAGCAAAGAATAGACTCGTCAGGACACATTATAAATAAGGTATATGGATTAAAACTAAATAAATGAAAGAGATAAGACTTTGAAATTGATTTTAGAAAATCAACATATCACTGTATTTTCTAAACTGTTTAGTAATTACATTACAGTCTGCTAGCGTAGTGCCTAAAGCACTTGACTGCTAACCAGAAGGCTGGTGGTTCAAACCCACCAGCCACTCCTCGGAAGGAAGATGGGGCAATCTACTTCTGTAGTTATACTGCCTTGGAAACCCAAGGAGGGGTCGCTATGAGTTGGGTCCGACTCAACGGCACATAACAACAACAACAACAACAATTACAATCTGCAGTATGAAAAAGGAGAAAAGGAGTGAATGGCAATATTCTCCATCCTATTATCTTTTCTTCAAGTAGGTATCACCTTTCCTCTCTCCAAGATCTCTCACAGGCATTTCAAATTCAGCATGTCCAGAATTGAACTCCTTTCTCACCCAAACCTGGTGATCACATCATTCACTTGGAGCTAGAATCCTGGGAACCGTCAATCCCTATGCTCCTTACCAGTCTTGTAGGGCTTCTTCCAAATCTTTTCTGTCTATCTATACTTCCAATTCCTTTTCTAAGCTCAGTGTTATTTCTCTTGTATTATAGCAGAAGCTTCTAGTAAGTTCCTTAAATAAAATTAAATTAGACTATCCCCCCCCCAGTGTGCCACTACAATGATACCTTTAATGACCACTTCTCAATCCTCCTCTCAATTGATCTATGAGCAGCATTTGACACATTTGTCCCCTTGTGTTCCTTGGAACGCTTTCTTTACTTGATTCTAGGAAACCACACTTTCCTAGTTTTTCTCTCTATTCCCTGGCTGCTTCTTTATAGTTGTTTTTGCTAGTATCGCCTTATCTCTAAACTTAGCAACTTTTAAATTATTTTATTCTCTAAGGACTGTAATTTAGGTTCTATGACTTTAAATTCCTTAGTCAGCAAAAAGCGATGTTCAAGGCCATTTCTTCTTTAGGTAAAAATTCTTTAGACTTTTCAACATGTTTCTTAGTTCTGTCTTTTCTCTTCCACTGCTAGACAACAGGCTTCATTTGCAATGTAAAATCAGTTTCTTAGCTAATTTAAGAGAACCATATAATCTTTCATCAGTTGGAGAGAGGGACATTTCATGCTTATATATGCTCAGATATAAACAGTTTTTATGAAAATGTCCAGTTTACAGCAAATCACAGTACAAGTATCAGTTAGAGCATCTACTTGGTATGATTGGCATGTTCTATGCTATAGTGAATTATTTCACCTTAAGCTTTAGCTTCTGAGGCTAGTTGGGAGGTGGAAGCCTATCAAATTTGGACCAGTAATGACAATTATGTCATATTCTAGATTCTAGAGTTCTGGATTTGAGGATAGAAAGAAGACTTCGGTTTTAATTTTGACTGCTGTTTCATAGATGTATGACTTTGATTGAGTCAGTCATGTTCTTCTGAGCTTGTTTCATAATCTTTGAAATGAGAAAAATAACATCTACCTGGCCTACTTTAGAGGCTTGTTTTGAAAATTAAACAAGAAGATGTCTGTGGAAATGCTGTGTATACTTTAAAGGTTTGTACAATTTTTTCTTTTTTTTTTAAAATTTTTATTGTGATTTGGGTGAAAGTTTACAGAGCAAATTCATTTTCCATACGGCAGTTCATACACATTTTGTTTCATGGCATTGACTTCAGTTCCCCACAGTGTAACAGCTTTCTTCCCCCTTCTTCCTCATAGTTACCACTTCCTACAAATTTTAGGTGTTGCTGTCATTACCATTTGTTTCCACTGATGTCTGGGTGTTTTCCTTGTGTGAGGAGTCATCTCTATGAGGGGCTAGAATTTTCTTTCAGTCCATCCTAGAATATTCCTTAGGCTCAGACTTCACTGAAGATACTCTGTCACCAGCAAAAGATGGGGGAGTATATAAATATATTTATCAATCTATTGTTTCATATTAAAATTAAGGATATATGTGAGTATTGATGAATTTAAATTTCAAGGACAGTAGTAATTTTGTTGTTGTTGTGATCCTTCCTTGGGTTTCCGAGGCGGTATCACTATGGAAGAAGATTGCCCAGTCTTCCTTCTGAGAAGTGGCTGGTGGGTTTGAACTGCCAACCTACTGGTTAGCAGTCAAGTGCCTTAGGCACTATGCCACCAGAGCTCCCCAGTAGTAACTTATGGGCGGTAAATAATTATGGATGGGGTTTTCTTCCCACTATGATATAAGCTGAGGAAGTAGTTGCTCCAGAGACAGAAATGTCCTTTGTGACTAAGAGAGGGATTTTCTTATTTTTTTAAATTATATTCTTATGTTAAATTTTATGATATGTCATAAGGAACAACAAAAGAGAAAGTTAGGTAGATGAAAACTGGAAAGAAGAGTAATCACCACACAGTAAGGTATAACATTATATTCTCTTTTGAGATCACATTCAGTGCCTTTTTACTAGTCCTTGTATCACTTAGCTAATTGATGTTAACCACTGTTAATGCCTTATGCTCACTAAGCCAATTTCTCTGGAAAAAGCCAAAGTTGGTTATTTTTTTATTTACCACTACTGAGCCTCCACAGGGTTTGGTTAGATAGGAATTTTGTTTATTTGCTACTTTTTTCCCCAAGGTGTCCTCCTTCTCTTTAAACTGTTAGTATATTGCTGAGAGTACTTAGGGTTTATCCTTTTTTGGGGAGAGTGAAGAGGATGGCTGGTGTAGTTACAGGTGGAGTTTGGCAACTTGGCTATGCCGAATCTTCTCCCTTGGCCATCAGTTTTTGAATTTTATTGTTATGATGTCTTACCTCTTGTTTAGTTGCTGCTGTAAGTCTTTGGGTAGTTTTGGATAGTTTTTTTTTCTTTTTTTTAAAATTTTATTTTGATTTGGGTGAAGATTTACAGAGTAAATTCACTTTTCATACAGCAGTTCACATATACTTTGCCTCATGTCATTGACCAAAATTTATAATGCAACAGCTCCCCTCCCACTTCCTCCCCATAGTTACCTCTTCCCAGAGTCCATCCCTCCATACTCTTCTGCGCCCTGAGC
>NW_006921590.1:3714847-3721924 GCF_000298275.1 Orycteropus afer afer | reverse complement strand
TCATCCTCAGTGGTGCCATATTGGTCACTCCCATTTGGTACATTGCCCTTCTCTTCACCCAAATCAATATTTATCTCTATCTATCTAACAGCATTCCCTCGCCTCCCCTTATCATCTAGTTTTGATTCTGCTATCTTTACCTCCAGGCAGTCTTCTTATATTAAATATGAGACATCTGAAATACATAGAGTGACTGGCTAGAGATCAGGTAGCTAGAACGTTTGCAAAGTTGGCTTAGGTGAAGGAGCTCTGTGGCATAGTGGTTAAAGCATATAGCAGCTAACCAAAGCTTTGTGGTTCAAACCCATTTGCCTCTCCGAGGGAGAAAGATGAGGCAGCCTGCTTCCCTAAAGATTTACAGCTTTGGAAACCCTGTGAGACAGTTCTACTTTGTCCAGTAGGGTCACTATGAGTCAGAATTGACTTGATGGCAGTGGGTTTTGGTTTATTTACAAAAGGACTGTTTACAAATGTGTTACTATAGGAGAACCCCAGAGGATGCTCTCATAACCTGGACAAAAAGCAGTAGAGCTGTTGCCAGCAATAGCTCCAAAGGAAAAAGAAGAGAGAGTAGAGAGGGAGTCTGTCTATGCTAGTCTGAAATCTCTAGGGCAGATTGTCAGGAAGTGCAGGCTGGGACTCTCAGGCACCAGCTGAAGCTGCAGCATAGTCCATAAGCTCAAGGTACCCTCAGATCTGTTATGAAGGCCTTTTAGTCAATTGAATCAGACCTACCAGATTATCTTGGATACTCTCCTGTACTTAAAGTTGATCCCTTTTACAAATTACCTTCACAGTAAGACCTAGATTAGTGTTTGATTGAGTAAGTGGGACTGTACGCTAGCCACGTTGAGATATCTGACCTTTAAGGATGGTTTCTACCAAACTTTCAACGAACTGATAATTGTCTTTATTTTATACAGAGTATTCCGAGAATACCAAAACAACAACAACAAAACAAACCCACTGCCATCAAATCTGCTCCAATTAATTGTGACCCCCCCCATAGGGTTTCCCAGACTGTAAATCTTTATGGAAGCAAACTGCCTCATCTTTCTCCTGTGGCATAGCTGGTGGGTCAAACCACCAGATACCTTTTGGTTAGCAGCCTAATGCACTACCACCGTACAAGACCTTGAGAACATGAAAGGAAGTAAGAAAATCTAATTTATTGTTTAAATAATGTAACTCTGATACTGAAACAATACAACGGATAATATGAGAGAGGAATGTCATAGCAAATCTCAACATGAAGATGACTACAAATAATTCTTTAAAAATGGAACACCCCAAATAGAGATCCTCCTAGTTACTATTCACCATTTGTTCTAAAAGTCTTAGCCAATACGAATCAAAAAGGAAGATGCAAAAATGTCCCTGTGTTTAGGTGTTTCAACTGTTAACATATGATACCTAGAAATTGGGAGATAAATCGATTGACAAATTCTTAGAGTTAATGAGAAGTTAAGTAATGTGCTGAGTATAAGAACAATGTAAAAAATTAATTGAGCTTATATAATAGCAGTAAATAATTGTAAGCCAAAAACCTCCAACATTTGGTGGTGTCATTGATTCCAACTCATGGCAATATTGTGTGTGTCGGACTAGAACTGTTCTCCATAGAGTATTCAGTGACTGATTTTTTTGCCAGTATATCTCCAGCCCTTTCTTTCAAAGAGATTGAACTTGACCTCCAGTTTATTGGGTGTCAGTCAAATGTGTTAACTTTGCACCACACAGGGACTCCAATAAGTAATTAAATGTCATTTATGATAAAGATACTTTACCAATAGAAATAAATCTAATAGATGATGAACAATATCTTTAAGGGGAATATTATAAAACTTTTTGTCTAGTTAATTATCTAGTTTCTGGTAGTGATATGTTAAAGTGTCCCACTATTGAAGCAGGTTTGTATATCTTTTCGATAAAAATTGTTAATGGGACATAAAATAATTTACAGATTTTAAGTGAGTTTTGATAAGTGTATACTCAACATTTAAGATATAGAATGTGCTAATCTCCAAGAGAGTACCATTCTCAACTTCTGTAGACAACCATCATTCTAATTTTTATCACCATAGATTTATTTTGCATGTTCTTGAATCACACAAAATATGCTTTTTTGTACCTTTTTATTTTTTTTGGCCCAACAAATAAATCCCTTTGAGATTCATTCATGTTGAGTTTATCAGTAGTTCATTTTGTAAATTTTTATTGGTAGGTAGTATTTAATTGGGTTGTTTCCAAATTATGGCTATTATGAATAATGCTTCCACAATCCATGCAAATCTTTTTTGGATTATATTGTTTAATTTCTCATTGGTAAATGAACACCTATGAGTAGAACATGGAGTGGGGATATATTTAACTTTGTAAGAACTGACCAAGCATTTTTCCAAAGTAATTTACCATTTTACACTCCCACCAGCAATATATGGAAGTTACAGTTGTCACAGTTTTCTCCAGCATTTGGTGGTGTCATTGTTTTGAATTTGAGTTATTCCGATGTGTGTCAAGTGTTCTCATGGTTTTCATTTACATTGTCTTGATGACTATTGATGCTGAGCACTTTTTCAAATACATATCACAATTTGTGCATCTTTTGTGAAGTGACCAACTCTTTTGCTCAGTTTTCATTTTTTTTTAATACATAGGTAGGAATTCATAATATACAAACAAAATACTTCTTTATGTATTCTAGATTCAAGTCCTTTGTCAGCTCTATATGTATTATGGTCTCTCCTGGTTTGTGACTTGTCTGTTCATTTTCTTAATGTTATCTTTTGTTGAACAGAAGATTTTACTTTTGATGAAGTCCAGTGTATCTTTTTTTAAAAATATATATTTAGTGCTTTTTGTGTCCCCTTTAAGAAATCTTATGTACTCCAAAGGATTGAAAGTGCATAAAACAAAATAGTTTTAGCATTTGCATTTAGGCTTATGATCCATGGCAAATTAATTTCTCTGGGTGCTTTGACTTTGGAGTCAAGGTGCTCAGAGTGATTTTTTTTCTTGTTTATCTAGTTATTCTACCATAGTTTGTTGAAAAGATTTATTTATTTATTTCTCCATTAAATGGCCTTGGCATATTTGTCAAAATAAATTGTGCATATCTGGATTCAATTTTGTTACATTAATCTATTTGCTTACCCTCATATGCCAGTTCTTAACCATGGTGATTGCTATAGCTTTGTTGTAAGGAAGTGACGTAATTTGGCAGTTATGTAATGATGCAGTCATCTTCCATTGTTTTTAGTCTAATATGGTCATCCTCCATTTTTACATAGTAGTTGTTTTGACGTGACAACCTGGTCTTTGGAGACTAACTGTGTGGATAAGTGAGGAATGGATGTACTTTATACATTTTGGATACCAGTCCTTTGTTAAATATGAGATTTACAAATAATTTTTCCCAGCCTGTGACTTGTTCTTTATCTTCTTAAGATGAGCTTTCTCAGAGCAAAAGTTTTTAATTTTGATGAAGTCTAATTGATTAGTTCATATAAAAAATATTTTACAGATCATGTATTTGGTGTTATGTCTGAGAACTCTTTGCCTAATTCTGGGTCATGAAGATTATTTTCTCCTAGAAGTTTTTTTTTTTTTTCCTTTGACTTTTTATTTTTAAGTAATTATATACTCACAGAAAGTTCCAAAAATTTTTATATAGAGTTTTGTATATCCTTTACCAGTCTCCCCCCAACGGGGACATATAAACTAAAAAAAAAAAAAGAAAAACCAGTGACCATTGTGTTGACTCTATCTCATGATGACCCTGTATGTTGGAGAGTAGAACTGCACTGTACAGCATTTTCAAGGCTGTGACCTTTCCAGAGCAGATCACCAGGCCTTTCTTTTGAGGCACCTATTGAGGGGGGTTTGAACTGCCAACTGTCAATAGTCAAACATTTAACTGTTACTGCCATCCAGGGCTTTACCATCTTATATAACTGTAGTATAATGTCAAAATCAGAAAATTGAACTTAGTACAATACTATTAGAGTATAGACCTTCTCACTTTTCACATGCACTCATGTGCATGTGTACTAAGTAGTTTTATCCCATGCTCTTGATTTTACTAGGTAGGCAGTCAGCATTTTACCATTAAGTGGGCTATTAGCTGTCAGTTTTTGTAGATGCTCTTTGTTAGATTATCATGGGCATAGGTGGTGCCGTGGTTAAGTGCTCATCTGATAACTGAGCTGTCAGTGGATCAAACCCAGCAGCTGTTCAGTGGGAGAAAGCAGTCTGCTTCCATACAGATGACAACTTTGCACCTTTATGAGGCAATTCTTCTCTGTCCTGTAGGGACGCTGTAAGTTGGAATAGACTCAGTGGTGGGTTTTGGTTTATTTGGATGAAGAAGTTTTCTTCTATTCCTGCTTTACTGACAGGTGGTTATTTTTGTTAGTTTGTTTGTTTTACAGTGAATGTGTGTGGACTTAAGTCAACTGCTTTTTTTTAATCAATTGGTAAGATTCTATGGTTTTCTCTTTTGTACTATTAATATGATAGATTACAGTGATTGAATTTTGAATATGGAATCACTCTTGCTTCCCTGGAATAAACCCTACTTGGTTTTGGTGTATTGCTCTATTTATATATTGCTGGATTTAATTTGCTAATATTTTGTGGTGGGATTTTGCATCCATGCATGAAGGATATTGGTTTGGATTTTGCTTTCTTCACTTTTATTATCAAAGTAATGCTTGCCTCATAAAATGAGTCAAGAAGAGACTGTATGGAGTTTGTGTTATTTGTTCTATAAATACTTTTTAGAATTTACCAGTGAAGCCAAGAAGGATAATTTTATTGATTTTTTTTTCTTTTTTAAATAACCTTTTGTTTCAGTTGGTTGTCTCATTTGGTTTTTTTGTTGTCCATTTATTTCATAGGTTGTCCATTTCATATCTTATTACTATCTTCATTCTGCTTGCTTTAGGTTTATTTTGTTCTTTTCTTGTATTGTGAGGTGGAAGCTTAGATAATTGGTTAAATGATTTCTTTTGTAATATGAGCATTTGCTGATGTAAATATCCCTATAAACATTGCTTTAGCTTTGTCTTACAGATAGTCATATGGTATATTTTCATTTTCATTCGAGTCAGTGTATTTTATTTTCCTTGAAACTTCTTTGATTCATCAGTTAGAAGTGTGCTGTTTAATTTCCAAGTATTGAGAGATTTTTCTGTTATCTTTCTATCATTGTATGATTTCGATTCTAAATTTTTAAAGGTTTAATTTATGACCCAAGATGTAGTTCATCTTGGTGAATGTCCCATGTTCCCTTGAAAAAGAATACATTTTGCTGTTATTGAGTATTCTGTAAATGTCAGACACCATTGGTTGATGGTTATTGTTCAGTTCTTTTATATCCTTGCTGACCTTTTGTCACCTGTTTCTATTATGGGGTTTTTATATAGAAGTTCACATCATATATGAATAAAGATAGTTTTAGGTTGTCTTTTCTTTTAGCTCCAATCTGCAAACCATTTGTTTTTCTTGCTTTATTGTACTGGCTTAAACATCGAGTATGATGTTGAATAGAAGTGATAAGGGCAGACTTTTTTATGTTCTTTCTTCTAGGGGAAACCAGTCTTTCACCATTAAGTGTGATTGTTTGCTGTAAAGTGTTTTGGGTTTTTTTTTTTTTTTTTTGGAGGGGGTTTGGGGTGTAGCCATTGTTATGTTGAGGAAGTTTCCTTCTATTCTACTTTTCTGAGAGTTTTTATTAGGAATTCATGTTGGCTTTTTGTTGGTGATGTAGTGCCTAAGGCATTTGACTGCTAACCAGAAGGTTGGCAGTTCAAACCCACCAGCCACTCCTCAGAAGGAAGATTGGGGCAATCTACTTCTGTAGAGATACCACATCAGAAATCCAAGGACGGATCGCTGTGAGTCAAATCAACTTGATGGCAGTGAGTGAGTGTATTATGATAGCTATGTATTTTTCCTTAAGTTTTTTTTTTTTTTTTTAATGGTGAATAACATTTATTGATTTTTGAATGCTAAGTGAACCTTGAATTCCTGACATAAAATACTTTATGTCATAAAATATTATTTTATAATAATATATAAAATAATATTTGTTTCTTCAAGTAGAAGCTTAAGTCACTGATTTAAGACCTTTTCTCTTTTCTAATATAGGCTTTTAGTGCTGCAGATTTCATTGTAAGTACTATTCTTGTGACAGCACACAAATTTTGATTTGTTGTGTTTCCATTTTCATTCATTCCAAAAAACTTTTAAATTCTCCTTTATTTCTTCTTAGACCCATGTCTAAGCCTGTTACTAAAAGTGTGTTATTTAGTTTCCATGTATTTGATGATCATCAAGAGATCTTTCCATTATTCGTTTCTAATTTAGTTGTATTGGTTTCAGAGAATATACTTTGTATGACTTGGATATTTTACATATATTGAGATTAATTTCAGAGCCCAGAATATGGTTTATTTGCTAAAACAAGAAAAAACAAAACAAAGCAAAACAAAACTGTTAAAATTGTATCGATTCCAACTAATGACATTCCCATATGTGTCATATTATAACTGTGATCCATGGAGTTTTCAGTGCCTGTAATCTTAGGAAGTAGATCACCAGGGCTTTCTTCCTTAGTGCCATACGGTAGATTCAAACTAACATTTAAGTTAGTGGTTGAGGACAAACTGTGCCTTGGTAAGTGTTTTTAGGCAGAGTATCTTATAAATGTTAGCTAGGTCAAGTTAGTGGTACTAATTAAAGTACTTTACAGTTTAAACATAAACTTTTCTAATACGCTTTGTATGTTTCATATTGGTACATCCTGGAATCATTTTTATTTTTTCAAAATTTATTGTCTTATTTTTTATTTTTTAGTTATTTTTTATTGTGATTTGGGTGAAGATTAACAGAGCAAATTCACTTTCCATACAGCAGTTTACATATACTTTGTCTAATGACATTGACCACAGTTTACCAAAATGCAACAGTTCCCCTTCCACTTCCTCCCCATAGTTACCTCTTCCCAGTGTCCATCCCTCCATGGACTCCTGCCCCCTGAGCTGTATCCCTGTGCATAAGCAGCCCTTCTTTCTC
>NW_006921590.1:3702476-3709480 GCF_000298275.1 Orycteropus afer afer | reverse complement strand
TGTTTTCTTTGGTCTGTTTCTCAATCCTTTGAAGATACTTAAAGATAATTCTTTTGAATTCCCTATGAGAGAGTTCCAATGCTACTTCTTCCTCAGGGATGTGTTCTGGGTCTGTATCCTGCTTCCTCTTTTCTACCACTTTATTCTGCTTCTTTGTGTGGACTGTTGTGGTCTGTTGTTTTCGAGGCATCGTGATGTTGTTGTATTTAGAGCTCTGTTAACTGTTTGTGAAGAACAGCCAAGGGTGATTCAGGCTCTTCTTGTTGTTTTTTTATCATTGGCCCATTGGTGGAGAAGGAGGTAGTGGCTCTCAGTAAGTGAAGTTGCAGGAGGTGTGGGTGTAGTTCTGTCTTACGGAGACTGTTTTTGTCTCCCACTCAATTATATACAAATTACAATTGAATAACCTTCAAAAAACTAAAAGGACATGGAGAAAAGAACACGCCATGTAATCATACAGGAACAATAACCACAAAAGAAAAAAGGGAAAACGAAGAAGAAAAAACAAGAAAACCTGCAATATCTTGGCTAGGGCATTAACATAATAAAACTAGAGAAGGACAATAATGAAGGAAAAAAAAAGTGGGAAAAATGCAAAATGAAAAATAAGGAATGAATGGTTAACCACGAGAAAAAAGAGGGGAAAAAAACAACTTAAAAAAAAAAAATTTTCATCCAGGAACCGGGAAAAGAAAAAATGCTGAAAACTAGGATCTGTGAGAGGAAAATTAAAAAAGGAAAAAAATGTTAATAATAATGGTTGTTTTAAAACAGTCAAGTACAAGCAAACTAATCACCAGAAAAAAAAAGCAAAAAAGAAAAAAATAGAAATAAAAAAAGAGATAATAAAAAAAATCGGTGGAGGACAGTGCAGGGCATCCAGACTTCTTCTAATCACACAGACTATGATGGAGTTCTGTAAGCCCAGAAGGTAGGTAGGAGTGGGGGATGGCCACACCTCCGTTCACCAAGTGGGTGTGGGGTATAAGAGTAACGAGGGTAATGTTGTACCTTTTCAATCTTGAAGGTCCCGAGTGTCCTTGGGGTTGCTGGAAAGCAGAACGTGTTCTTAAGTCCCAGGAATCTGTGAGCGTGCTGTCTCGTTAAATATCCAAAATAGTCAAGTCGCTTTTTAAACCTTCAAAATGGCGGCTCTCTCTGGACTGGCAAAAGTCCACAGCTCAGCTTACTTTTCTCTTCACCTTCTCCGTTTGTTCCCCAGCCACTGTGTACAGTCCTTTGTGCAGTCCCTGGCTAGCAGGGCTGATTTTCAGGTTAATTCTTAAGTCCTACCAGCACTCAGGAATCTCCAACCTGTTTGTGCTGTCAATCGCTCAGGACTGCTGTCAGACTGCAGCTCCGTATGTCTCCTTTTTTGGTATTTTCATGCAAATTTTTCTGCTAGTTGGGGTTTAGTCCACTTCTATATCCTTCCCTTGAAGGCTCAGGGGTCCGGGATTATCTTCTGTGTCTGTGTTTATTGGTTTCCCTTTTCTTTGTTGAAGAGCATCTGTGCGGTCTTTTCTGCCTAGTCCGCCATCTTGTTGGAACTCCTTCTATTCTCTTATTTTGTTGTGACAGATTTATTTTACAAAGAATATCACAATGTTATCTCCTATCCCTCATACTCTTCTGTAATGTGGCCTTGCCATAAGGGTTGATTCTAAAGTGACTTGAAATCAGTAGAATGTGGCAGGAGTGATGTTCTTTGACTTCCATGACTAATCATAAAAGGCCACATAGTTTTCACCTGGTTATCTTAAATGTTTTCTCTGCAGACATTCCTTCTTCCTTTCAGAAATCACCTGCCACTGTGAGAAGCCAAACCAAATGGTGAGGCCATGCATAGGAGCTCTGGTTTAACACCTCATTGAGACTGTTATTTAGCTGCCAGCCCACATGGCAGATGCAGATTTTAGAAGCAAAATTAGAAGCAGATCTTTTAACTCCAGCTTCCATAGCTGTTTTAGTCAACATGAGACATTCAGGTCTTCCGAAATGAGGCCCTAGACTTTTTGAAGGTCAATTCTGCTTTATCTTTTGATTTCTGACCTATAAAATTTATAAATATAATAAAATGTTTACTGGTTTAAATCACTAAGTTTAATTAGTCTTTTGTCTTCTGCACTTGTGTCTTGCTAGTGGGGCATGGGGCATGATGTAAATCTGATTCTCATTCCTTTGGTGCATAGTAATTTTCCCTTTTGCAGCTTTTAACATTTTTGAATTTGAGGCATTTCATCAAAGTGTGTTTCTGTAATTCGTGATCCATTTCTTTCTAATGACTTAATGTGTTTTTATTTGTCTAGCATATTTATTAAACCTATTCTAATGTTGTGTTTCTTATACCTTTTAATTCTCTTTACTTGAGAGCCAGCTACTTTTTGATTAATTGCTTTTAGTTCCTCCCTTTCAGTGTGTTTGATCAAATTTGAGTGAATTTTGGCTGTTGTTTTGTTGCTGTTGATTTTGTTTGTGTTTTGAAATGCCCTGTTATCTTCTGTGCAAGTACTCATAGCTGCTTATTATTCAGAGGCTGCTGGGAATGATGAAACCAGGAGAAGTTAGTGTGTCACTGGATAGTAGCAAACTGCCTGGTCTTTTGGGGGACAAATACCCATATTTGCATCTATGACCTGTGGTCTAAAGGCAGCAGAGGAGGTGACCCATTTGGGTCCTGCTGTGTCTAACAGAACAAAACACTGCCCTGTCCTGCACCATCCTTACAATCATTCTGCAGCACAATCACTTTTGTAGCCACGGTGTCCATCTGTCTTTTTGAAGGTCTTCCCCTTTTTCATTGATCCTCTGCTTCACTGAGGATGATGTCTTTTTGTTCCCTCTTGATAACATGTCCAAAGTCCGTAAGATGGTCTTGTATGTAAGATGGTCTCTCCATCCTTGGTTCTAGGGAGCATTCTGGCTGTACTTCTTCCAAGACAGCTTTGTTCATCTACTGAGGTACTTCAACCATCAACCCTTTGTTTCATTCAAGGGTAGCATCTTGCTCCTTATATGGGCTGCTTCAGAGTATGGAGCATCCATTTGTGGCATCACTTTTTTCCTGTTCCTCTTTGGGGCTTAAGTTACCTCTTTTAATCTGATCCGTCTGCCTTTTGTCTTTCAGAGATTTCTCATTATTTTGGCTTCCTGAGAATACCTCCTTCTTTGTTTTTCAGAGCTGTGTAGTTAAGAAGCAGGTGCGCAATCAGCCATCTTAGTCTCACTATGGTAGTTGTGTTTAAAATGCACAAAAACCTCACTTGACTGACATTTTTTTGATAAGATTACATGGA
Source organism: Orycteropus afer afer (assembly GCF_000298275.1). Classification (NCBI taxonomy): domain Eukaryota; kingdom Metazoa; phylum Chordata; class Mammalia; order Tubulidentata; family Orycteropodidae; genus Orycteropus; species Orycteropus afer. Next base: position 3,706,184 of record NW_006921590.1, on the reverse strand, counting down.
ATATGTTACCACGTAAAAGTTTTATAGAATTTTTTGAAGAAATTTTTAGAAGGATGTTGCCTGCATCCCTCATGTTTTTCTATTGTTCTTGCTATGCGCCATCAAGTCAGTTCTGACTCAGGGTGACCCCATGTGTGTAGAGAGGAACTGTGCTCCATAGGGTTATCATGGTTGTGACCTTTGTAGTGTAGAAGCAGAGCTCCAAGTCTCTCTTCCAAGGTGCCTCTTGGTGGGTTTAAACTGTCAACCTTTCTTCTAGTAGTCGAATGCTTAACCATTTATGTCACTCAGGGACTCCTTTTTTTTTTTTTTTTCTATTATGTTTCAAAGATTATTTAGACTGATTTTCAGTGATTGAAAGATTCACAATTTTATCAGGTTTAAAGAGTAAATTTTTAATATCTTTATATGGGCTTTTATTTTAAGTAAGTTAGAATGCTTGTTTTCTTAATCTGGTGATTTACTTGAGACTTAACGTTTTCAAAAATAGAGATATGTTATTTTTGTAAGTTGAACTATCAAATTTTACTACATTAAAGAAAAATCTTTTTTTTTCTTTTTAGAACAGCATCTCAGACATGTTGAAAAAGATGTTTTGATTCCTAAAATAATGAGAGAGAAGGCCAAAGAGAGATGTTCTGAACAAGTTCAAGGTAAAATTCAAATATTCATACAGAGATCAAATTCCATTTTTATATTCTGATCTGAGTTTAATCCTTAGCCTCAGAGTCAAGTTGTTGTTGTTGTTGTTGTTTTGCCGTCGAGTCGGCCCCGACTCATAGCGACCCCTCCTTGGGTTTCCGAGGCAGTATCACTACGGAAGTAGGATTGCCCAACCTTCCTTCCGAGGAGTGGCTGGTGGGTTTGAACCGCCAGCCTTCTGGTGAGCAGTCAAGTGCCTTAGACACTATGCTACCAGAGCCCCCTCAGAGTCAAGTAGTTGATGAATTAATATGTATGAATTACTTCTCACCCTTTCACTGAAATACCAGTATTTCAGCTTGTAGGTGGTTTTCAGTTTATTTTCAATTTAAAAATATTCCCCCAAATTGTTAGTAAAAACATTTTTCCCAAAGTACAGTTATATAAGTGCCATTATATATAAGTTATATATAAGTACTGTTATATACAGAGAAAAACTTGGTATATGTATTCTGAAGAAACAAGTTATTCTGACGATTTTGATCAAGAAAGAAATCTTAACACATGCTTTTTTCATCTCTCTCTAGTAACATTGTATATATGTTTGGATATGTTTGTGTGTGTATTCTAAGAAAAATTTCTTGGATGATATTATCTGTTACAGAATTGTTAATAGAATCACAGTAAGGCAAATCTGGTTCTTCATTTTTTTTAATCCCTCTACATTTCAAAGTGGAATATATTTATGTAAACACATGTACTAAAGTAAAACTAAAAAAACAAACTCATTGCCATCAAGTAATATATGCTTGTTTTCTTTGGAAATACTCTAGTGTTGTATAAATCTAGGTATATTTTATTGATTAATAAGTAACGTTGTAATGAAAATTATAAACAGAGCAGCAGAAGGAAAAAAATGAGGCCATAATTGTTATTTTGTTGTTAGGTACTATGGAGTCAGTTCTGACTCATAGAGACCCTGTGTGCAACAGAATGACACACTGCCTGGTCCTGCACCATTTTCACAATTGTTGCTATGTTCCCATTGTTGCAGCCACTGTGTTAATCCATCTCATTAGGGGTCTTTCTCTTTTGCTGACCCTCTACTTAACCAAGCATGATGTCCTTTTCCAGAAATTGGTCCCTCCTAATATCACATCCAAAGTATATGAAATGAAGTCTTGCCTTCCTCTCTTCTAAAGAGCATTCTGGCTGTACTTCCAAGACAGATATATTTGTTCTTCTGATAGTCCATGGTATAGTCACTATTTTTCTCCAATGCTGTAATTCAAAGTCATCAATTCTTCAAAACCAAAACCAAACTCACTGCCATTGAGTTGTTCACGACTGATAGCTTCCCCCATTACGCAGTGGACTATAAATCTTTATGAAAGCAGATTGTCCCATCTTTTTTTCGTGGAGCACTGGTGAGTTTGAACCATTGACCTTTCGGTTAAGAACCAAATGGCTTAACCACTGCACCACCAAAACCAAAAAGGCTGGCCATTCAAACCTACCAGCCACTCCATGGAAGGAAGACTGGACAGTGTACTTCCATAGAAACCCAAGGAGGGGTCGCTATGAGTTGGATCCACTCCATGTCAGTGAACTGCACCACCTGCACTCCTTAATTCTTCTTCAGTCTTTCTTATTCATTGTCGAAATTTCACATGCTTATGAGGTGATGGAAAATACCAAGGCTTGGCTCAGACACACCTTAGTCGTTTAGGTGACATCTTTGCCTTTTAATATCTCAAGAGGTCTTTTGGAGCAAATTTGTTCAATGCAATACATTGTTTGGTTTCTATCTTTCTTTCTTCCAGTAATATTTTATTGAGTTTGTGGTGAAAATGTGTACAAGTTAGGTTCCCATTTGACAGTTTCCACACAAATTGTTCAATGACATTAATTACATTTATCACAGTGTTTCAACATTCTCTTTAATAAATTGTGTTCAGTTCGTTCCCTGTCTAGTGCTCTAGTTTCCCTGCCCACCTTATCCTCTCTCATCTTTGCTTTTGAGTAATTGTTGACCTTTTGGTCTTATACTGATGTTCTTAAATAGGGCACCGTTCTTATCCATTATATCCTTTGTTTTGTATGGCACTCTGCTGCTTCACTAAAAGGTGATCTCGTGGTAGAAGCTTAGTTTTAGGTTTAAAGAGTGTCAGAGTGATAGTCTTAGGGAGTCTTCTGTTCTCTACTATTCCAGCTTGTCTGGCTTTTTTTTTTTTTTTTTTAATAAGAATTTGAGTTCTGTTCCATTTTTTCTCCCATTCTAACTGGTATCCACTATTGTGACCCCAGTCAGAAATGTCAGTGGCTCATGTAGACTAGTTTCTTTGAGCTTTTGGGTTACCTTCTTAGTGTTTGTTCCTGGAGAGTAGAGACCTATAATTATGTCTCAAATGGCCGCTCACAAGCTTTTAAGATCCCAATCACTTTACTAGAATATATCCTGATTTTTGTGAACTGTGTTATTATGCCAAAGGAGCTCTGGTGGCACAATGATTAAAGCATTTGGCTGATAACGAAAAGTTCAGTGATTCAAACACATCAGCCATTCCATGGGAGAAAGATGAGACTGTCTACTTCCATAAAGATGTACAACCTTGGAAACATAAGAGGCAATTCTACTCTGTCCTACTGGGTCAAAACTAGTTGGAATCACCTCAGTGGCAGTGGATTTGGTTTTATGTTATGCCAGTTGACTAAGTTGTCCCATGAGATATGGTCCTAAGGCATCAAACCCAGAAGACCAGTGTAGGAGGGAGTTTGATTATGTCTGAGGAGTATCCGTATTTGTGTCTTCAGTGAATATCTTTGACTACATCCATATACTTCTAATTACCTGTAGATATCTGATCTCACCTATGTACACAGTTGTACCTACTCCTGTACCAGTATACTTGTGTTGTGGTTTTTAGGTGCTGTTGACTTGGCTTTGACTCATAGTAACCCTATCTGTGAAAGAACGAAACACTGCCTGGTCTTAATAATATATCAGGCAGTGTTACACTGTTATTCATAAGATTTTCAGTGGCCAATTTTTTTTTTTTTTTTTTA